>NC_132940.1:54960250-55265818 GCF_034638445.1 Ciconia boyciana | reverse complement strand
GGCCTGGCAGCGGTCACACTTGTAGGGCTTGTCACTGTGGACTTGCAGAGAGTGTCTCTTGAGAGAGGCCTCCTCGGAGAACCGGCAGTCGCACTCATTGCAGAAGAAGGCTCCGTTCTCTGGGAGGGCACAGAGGTGAGCAATGAGATGGGCAATGTGTGGGCCAGCTCCTCAATGAGCCACGGGATGTGTTTGGGATGGTGGAGAGGGGCAGCCAGAGCAAGTGTTGGAACAAGAAGCTGAGTGCAAATGTTTGCGGTCAGCGGTGCTTGCACCGTGCCGTTACCTCCTGACCTCCTTGTGCACACAGCAACAACATGCATGGTTTGGGAGAGCAAAGTCATCACAAGCCATCTCTCCTTCAGCACAACACAAGCTGCTTCCAAGAAGCCAGCATCTCACCTGGACATCTTTCAGAGAGGTCCACAAAGGCACCCAAGTTATCAGGCATCCTCTGAAGGATGGATGCTCAGCTCTGGAGCAACGCCAGCACCTTTGGAGATCTTAAACCTTTACATGTATAGATGTCTTCCTTGAGCATGGGAAGACCATCATCATCTGAAGCGCGAGGCAAGTCCCCCCAGTAGGAGGGTGCCTAACTCTTAAATGCTGTGTGTAGCTTTGAGCATCACCACAGTGGGGTTCCCTCTGCAGATCTCTGCCCACACCACAGGTGACAATTCTGCATTCCCCCTCCCTGAGCTGCAGGCAGATGGGTGCACAGATACTTGTCTCTGTGCTTGTGGAGTTTTGCAACAAGATTGCAGGCCTCATTATCTGCATTTCTCCAGATGTGCACATTGGGCTCCCTGATAATGAAGATATCATGACGGATGCATGAGACACACCATCTTGCCCAATCCCCATTAGGGTCATTACATTTGCCAAGCTTGTTCTCCTGTGGTTCTGGTGGGGTGGGGTGCACTTTGTTTCCTGTCCTTAGCTGCCAAGTTTGCAGCAGGTGACTAACTCCCTGCACAAGGTATCTGGACAGTACTGGGGAAGGGGAGGAAGGAAGCAATTCCCATGTGCGTGACCCTCACTTGCATGCACACAGCTGGTCAGCCAGTCAAGAGGGGACTGTAAAGCACCCTGGGATCCACCACCATCAGGGACAGGTCTGACTGCCTGTTCAGACACAGGGCATTGGTTGGATGGGTCCCCAGACTGCACAGCCCCCTTGCCTGCTGGTTGAAAAAGGTGACCAGGCATGCAAGACTCACCGCAGCTGGAGTCAGAGTATTCAGACTGGGTTTCCCCCATCTCCTCTCCAAAGTTTGAGCCAGGGGTATGAAGGCACATCTCAGCATGTTGTGGAGACTGGCAGCCACAGGAGCTGCACTTTGACGAATGCATGTACAGTGGAGACTGCCCTTCGCTGCTCCGAGGGGACCCAGCCCGAGACCTGTGGAAGGACAGCAAAGCACACAGCTGTGAGAAGGCTCTTGCTGTGCTTGAGCTACTGGGCCCTTGTTTGCACCCTTCCGTACACAAGGGACAGCCATGTTTTATGGGGACACTTTTGTGGTGAGATGCACAGCATAGCCCTGATCAACAACAGGTCCCTGAGCCTCAATCCTTCAGGTGCCCACCACCAAACGACCTCAAAGCTCTCTAGGAACATCCAGGTCTAGAGGATAGCGTACTGTTCCCTGGTAGTTTGGCCTTTCCAACACTTACAGCCAACCAAAAGCTCAAGGCACAAGGAGTCTGGTAAAAACCAGGTTGGGCAAATCCAGGCTCCAGAAACTGTCCAGAGCTGCTGAAGTGAGCCAGGGATTCCTGAGCCAATGTTCCCAATTCCATCGCCAGGCCAGGCTAGGTGGGGACAGCTGGCACCCAGCTGATGTCACTGGCAGTGCTCCACCAAATGCAGAGGCTTCCACCTGCTCATGGCTGGACTCCCCAGCCCAACACTACAGCTATTTCACACATTTCCAAGCCCTCACCAACAACACAGGGAGTCCTGTCTCTTGTGGCAGGGGGGAAATCTTCTCACCTGTTAACGATATTGTTGAGTCTGCTTGCTTGTGGGATAGTAGAGTCTTCTCCATTCACACTCATCTTGGTGGGGGATTGCACGTTGAGATGCTCCGGCTCCATGGACTGCTGGCAAGTGGACATGGGCATGTAGGTGCGAGGAGAGAGGGTTCCCATCTCGTTCTGGTCAGCACTGTCTTGCTTGGTGCTCTGATTGAGAGAGTTGAGGACAATGAACTTGTACTTCTTCCAGTTGCAGGCTTTGGGGTCTGTGGGGCTCTTAGAGAAGAGGGAGTTGGAGCTCTGACTGATACGGGCATTCTTGCTGCTGCTGGACTCTGTTGGCGAGTTGGGCTGACAGTCTGACTTCTGGGGGCTCTGAGGGCTGATGAGACCCTTGCGGTCCAGGGGGGTGTTGGTGGGCTCAAAGTGCTGGCTGATCTCATCCTCTGAAGAGGTCCGCTCCTCCTCTTTGGCCACTTTGTCACAGGAGAAATAGGGATTGTTCCGGATTGAAGGGACAACAGGTTTGGGGCCAGAGGCTACGCTGTAGTGCATGTCGCTCCTGGCTTCTTCAGCAGCACCTTCTTTTGGAGCATAGATGGTAGCGTGGCACATGTTGGCCGAGATGTCGGTAATGGTTCTCATGTACTCAGTGGGGATTGTCCTGGAGCTGTCGCACGGCAGGATCCTCTCCTTGGGGAAGGCACCTGCCCTCGAGAGTTCGGAGAGAGGCATCCTCATCTCCCGCAACTCATCATCCACAAGGAAGCTATTCAGAGGGAGAGGGCTGTATCCATGGTAGGAAATGGGGGATCCAGACAAACTATTGATCAAGCCAGGTGCAAAGGCCCTCCCATTGCAGAGGGACCCATTTTGGAGAGGCATGCCGTTCTCCGAGACATCTCTGCTCCGATAAGCCATCACCTCTGGGTGGCTCAGCATCCGTCCAGCCAAAAACTCTTCCCTTGGGGTCTTCACAGCAGACACCATCTCCGCTTCACTGCAACCAGGCAAAAAGGAGGGAGACAGTCATTTTCAGCCCGTAAGGATAAGTTTGCAGATACTTTGTCAGTTCTCCCCCCTCCCACCCAAACACACCATCCCAGGCTCTCCAAAGTTCACTCATGGCGCTCACCTAGACTTGACAAACCTTCGACAGGTATCAACCACGTGCTCCATCTGCAGGTACAGCGCTGTGGCCATCACGGCCATGATATTGTTCTCCCTCAAGTTCAGGCGGGATGTATACATGAAGTCCAAGAGGATGCAAAACCCCTCAGGGTTAATTTCGGGGTCCAGGTTGATGACATTCAAGTTGCACTTGAGCTGGTCAGTGAAGATGCTGTAGAAGAGGCCACTGCAGAGAGGAGTTACGAGAGAAGACAAGTGTTATGACAATTCAGAGGAAGAAAGGAGAATTTCTCTGAAATCCCTTAGCACAGAGGGGTTCGTGAATGGGAAGGGAGGAGGAGGCAATTACAGAATTCCCTGAGCTTCCCCCTTATTATCAAGCTTGGTTTCTCAGCTTAGTAAGCGTCTTCTGCACTGCACTTTTCCCAACTGGAACAGCCTGCTTTTAGATCTCACCTGTTCAACAACTCCCCACTGCCTCCATTTAGAAATTCCCCCCCCTTTTTTATTGTTGTTGTTGTTCTTGCCACCACCCCCTTCCCACTGTGACTCATTTCTTTCAGAAGCCTCTTGGGGCACCCATGCTCACCCTTTAATCGGGGGTGGGGGGGGTGGGGGTTAGGGGGAGGAAGGAAATGTTGGCAAAACATTTTTCAGATGTCTTAATAGTCAAACCCTGGCTTTTTCAAATCTTTATACCTTGTCAGCAGGAGACCCTGGAAGGCATCTGCTGTAAATTCAACTGGGCAATGGTGGGATGTTAATTAGCGTTCACTAGGAAGCAATTCCAGCAATCCTAGGAGCTGGAAAGGGATTTCAGACCCCACCAGGCTTGAAAAAAAAAAATCAGCAAAGGTGGGTGCAGCCAGCAGCCTGGGAGTCAGGGAGGAATAGCTCTAAAAATAGCAGCGGCAGGGGACACTGCGGTCACAGAGGACTCGCTCACCCCAGCGAACATCCAGCCCTCCTTCCCCTCCCCTGTCGCTGCAGAGCGTTTGTGCTTTGCCTTCAGGGATGTGCCTCACCTCTGCTGTGCTCCTGTTTGTCTCCATGGGCTGCATGTGGGCAGATGTGGGCATGCAAGGAGGACAGAGGTGTGGGCATGCAAGGAGAGAGGTGTGGGCACTGCGCTGGAGGCAAAAGGTCTCAGCTCTAATCCCACTGCAGGTACAAATTTCTTTTAAGCCCCTTTCCATTCTGCTTCTCTGCCTCCATTTCCCTGTCTGTAAACCCCACGAGCCTCCCCGGGGCTGCAGCAGTGTTGCTTGTGGCCAAAGGCAGAGGGAGCAGGGAAGGGAGTCAGGGAGGGGACCCTGCTCTCACCTGCAGGCCATCAGGACCGTTTTGTGGGCTCTGAACTGCTCCCGGTTCACAATGATGACGACGTCGGTCAGGATATCCCGGCTTCTAAGGCGGTTGAGATTGAGGAGGACATCGCTCGCGTGGCGGGTGAACTGGATGCAGCTGTCTGCCGGCGAGGCCATCTCGAGTCTGCTCAAAACAGAAGCGGGAGGAGGATGGGAATGGAGAAGCAGCCAGGCAAGTGCCCTAAACCCAGCGAAGAGACAGCTGCTGCTCTCTGTGCTCAGATGTGCTCAGATGGCCAACTGCCGCTGGTAGGGACAGGACCAGCTCTTCAGTCCCAAGACAGTCCTGCACCATGCCAACTGCCTGCAAGGCTGCCTGGTGAGACACTGCCAGCAGTGAGACCTGGCATGTCTCAGTCCCACCCAGCAAGCTGGTGGGTGAAGGTGACCAGACCCTCCTGAGGATTAGCTAACCACCTCCTCTTTCTCCCTGCCTCACCCATGGCGGCTCCACCCCAGCCCACTCCTCCCCCCACCACTTGGGTTCATCTTCATGAAGCTCCCAACACAGCTTCCCTGCCTTCAGATCTTCCTCAGGAGCCATCCCCCTCATCCGTCTGCTGGCTGGCTGCAAATCCAGCCAGGGGAATCAAAACAAGCCTTGAAGGTCCCAACTGAAGCTGAAGGATTTCAACATCTGGAAAATCCAGCCCACAGTGGATTCACCCACCAGCAAACTACTTTCCTGCTCCCAAGTGGTGGCCACTCTGGAGAAGACCTGTCCACAGTTTCCCAATGAATCAGTGGTGGCAGTGAGGAGCAGAACTCATCTAACCTGCTGGGCTGCTACCCACACGGCAGCCCAGTCTCTCCCAGTGAGCAAGGCTTGGGTTAGTCGAGGAACACGAAGCCTTCCCCCAACACAACACCCATTGATCCATCTCGGAGGTGTCATCCCAACCAGTACCCAGGAAAGCCCACATCTCCCTGTGCCTGAAGTTTGGGCTGGAACGTGCACCTTCAGCATCAAATTCCTCTATGACCAACCCCCTCCCACAACCTCGACTCCTCCTCCTTCCCCAGCAGCATATGAACGTACAGTATTTTCTACAGAGCAGCTGCTCTCCTGAAAACAAATTCCAGCTGGGTCTAATGAAACATTTCATTCAACATGGTAAAGGGAAGGGGGAGGGTTAGGAGGGGAAGCACAAAATTTAAATTTACATACCCAATGCCTCAATTCACAGTCCAAAAGTTTCTTTCAAACCTACAAATAAAGCATAAGAAAACAAACGTCACATTAGCTGGTAATTATGAATTGGCCATGGCAGGACACAAGCCTGCTGTTTTGCTCAAGTATCAGTTGGATAAAAGCTAGAGATAACAAACCTTCTACTCTCCAGTAAGGTTAACATTTGTTTCTTCCGGTACAGTACGTTCTTATCACAACCACAGGCTTTGAGAATCCAATCATAGCTTCTTCCACACCCTCTAGCCCAAACCATGGGCGTATGCCAAGGAGATTTTCATTTCCATGACTCAGGAACTTAAAGGCAGGTGGGGAAGGGAAGTCAAGCGAGAATTTTCTCACCACTTCTTTCAGAGATAACTCTTCCCCTGCCAAGATCGAGTTCCCGGCTGGTGCCACATCCAAGACCAATGCCATATTCCCAGCACCTTGTTAACAGGTATGACTTACACACAAACATCTGCTGCCACTCTGCTCAGAAACCTGGAAAGCGCCTGAATCCAGTCCTCCAAAACAGCTACTGCCCTTCTCAGAATACCCACGCGCTCCAGTCACCAGTGAAAATGCCCTGGGATGGGACTGCCGAACAGACTTGGGAGGATATGGGCGTCAAGTACCAAAGTGACTTGGCCAGGATCACAGAGGAAGCCAGTGGCGGAGACGGATGAGGACCCAGAACAAACACCTTCCTCTGGCTGCTGGGAAAGCCTTCCCCCAAACCGCAAGCTTTGTCTCCAGCCACTGGCTTCATGGGCAACGTGGCTGGGGCAGCACGGCAAGGAAACCCAGGAGTTAACTTCTTTTGAGAACTCACATTATTACTCCCAAATTTACTTAAAAGCAACAAAGACAACTGACCTGGCAATAATGCAGGAAGAAGGTCCTCAGGCAGCTGACCCAGCAGGGAGAAGCGCAATAAATAAGTGAACCAATGAACCCCAAGACCTTCATCACACTATTTTGAGGACCGACCCCCCCAAAAACCCGACAGAGACAGTAAGACTGCCAGCACTTGCAGAGAGCCCATCCAGCCCTGTGAGGACAAGTGTCCCCTTCCCTTTCCCTTGCGGGAGATGCGCAGATCTGGAGCCCAAGCTCCCCTCATGTCCCCGGAGACACCGGGGTGGGATGAAGAGGTGAGATTTAAGGCAAGGTATCACACGCGAAACCCACAGGGGTATCTTACAGCCCCGTTCCAGCCATCAAATGCAAATCTTCAGAGCCACTCTGAGCCTGGCTAGCTTAAAACTTTACGCAGACACAAAAAGTGACTCATTTCCCAAATACTGCAGACTCTGACCTTTCCGTACACGCTCACTGCCAGCCGCTCGCTACCATCAATAGCAAGCCAAGGGACTCGCAGTGCTCTGCAAGGAGCCCAGCATGCATCTGTGTGTCCATACGAACGGACGTATGCATTTGGGGCAGCTGTATAGCATCCTGACCTCAGCTGTGCCAGCAGACATGCTCCGCCAGGCTCCCGGGGACTCACCCCGGTGCCACAGACACGGGGAGGTGACCCATCCGTAAACCAACAAAGTTACAAACTGCGAGATGAACTCTGCGCCCGTGAGCATCACGTGAGAAGCTGCTGCTGCTGCTGCCGCCAAATTCCCTTACCCACAGCGAGGCAGCAGCGCTGCCTGGCCAGGGAGACACCCAGCTCCCCTCCCAGAGCTGGACCCCCGCACAGTCCCCCCTCCACCCTCCCAAATTATCCCTCCCCAGCACAGTGCTGCTGCAACGCCCACAGCCCAGGGAGCCCAGCAGGTGCATCCCAAGCAGCTCCCGGCTGCAGGATGTGGGCACGCAAAAAGGAAAGGGACCTTCCTTCCCCTCGCTATGCTGAGCCGGGTTAACCCTGCCCCTCCCGGCCTCCGCACAGCACCAGCTCTGCACCCCAGCACGGGAGGATGCTCTGACCGGAGACCCGCAGAGATGCGGACAGCAACAGAGACCAGTGATGCGGAGCAGAGAAGACCACCACGAACAAGCAT
Source organism: Ciconia boyciana (assembly GCF_034638445.1). Classification (NCBI taxonomy): domain Eukaryota; kingdom Metazoa; phylum Chordata; class Aves; order Ciconiiformes; family Ciconiidae; genus Ciconia; species Ciconia boyciana. The sequence continues at coordinate 55,258,151 of NC_132940.1, read as the reverse complement.
GGCCTTCTCCATCCCCCCCCCCTCAAAGCCCATGAGGCTTCCCCAGGCTCAGCTGGGGCCAGAACATCACCCCAAGCCCCCCGACTCCATTTTTCCTGCCCAGTACCTTGTAGGTCTGGGCTCTCTGGCAGTGTTCAGGGCTGCACACCGGGGCTCGCTGTGCCCGGAGAGGAAGGTCTGGGCCAGACGCGGGGCCCATTTCGGGGTTGGCCGCATGGGACTGTCACTGCTGCTGCCTTCCAGGAAGGCAATGGGTCTGCCCCAGCGGTTCAGGGAACGGCCCTTCCCTGCCGGCACCTCCCCGAGAAAACCCATTCCTGGAAGGGAGCCCAGGGCTGGCTCTGCCCTCCCCGCGGCCGGCTCAGTGAGCATGGGGAGGGTGCACCTGAATGTGGGGCAATGCAAAGGGGAGACCCTCATAGGTCCCCCAGCCCAGGGCAGAGGGGAGAACCAGGGACTTCCCCGTCCCACTGTCCCCACATCTATCTTTCTGCCACGCACAGGGAAACCCCTCCATCCATCCACTCTCCCATTTATAGGGAATCCCTTTTCATCCATCCTCCTCCGACCATGTACACTGGGGGGATTCCTTGCTCCCCTACCCCTCTTTGCATGGGGGATACCCCATGGTTTTTGCCCCTCTCCCACCCCCAAATGCATAGTCTGGGGGAGGGCACCGATCACTCCCGCTCCCTGGGCCCCAGTCTCCTACCCCTCCAGAGCCTGCAGCGCCGACTCCCTTGCATCACCCTGGAGAGGTGGCTGGGTGAAGTCTCCCTTCCCCACAGCCTCATCCCACACAGTGCTCCGAAACTGCCCGCCCAGGGGAAGCTCCATCCTGCCCCCTCTTCCTCCCCAGTCCCAGCACCCTGCAGAGTCCCAGCCCCATGGGAACAGCCCCCCGCCTGCAAGGGCACACTGCCAGCTGCCCCCCCCCCCATCCTGCCAAGGGATGCCTGCTTTCTCCTGAACAAAGACCAGAGGCACAACCAAGAAAATGGGGTGGTGTGGGGACCCCCCAGGCACAGTCATGGATGCTACAAGCCATGGCGAAGACTATGCTCCTGGCTGGGGATGTGCAAGCACCCGGTTCCCCTTTCCCAGTGTCTTGCAGTCAGGGGGCACTAAGCGTCCTTTAGCTATCACAGCAGAGTTTTATTAATTTAGTAGCTTCTGGTTGGCGTCTAGGCCAAAACGTGGCTGGATTAATAATAACACAAGAAGAGACCAAGAGAAGCCCTAGCGCACAGTGTCAGCGCAGATCAAAAGCAGCATCACTAGTGCAAGCCCTGTTGTTTTTTCCATCGTACCCTTCTGTGAACGGATTGCACTCGCTCTATCGAGCGGTCTCTGCTAACTTTCAATCTGATCCAATTTCCTGCCAGCAAACAAATGTTTCTAGGAAATGCAATGCATTATCTGGACGGGTTTATTATCAGCATTTGGAACCAGGAAAACTGCATATTTTCTCGAGCGCTGCAGGGAACTTTATAGTTTGTACTTCAAAAGAGGGTTTAAAAGGATTGCCCTTGAAAGCTGGCCCTGCTCAAGTCTCCACATTGTTTTGGTCTTTGCAGAAGAAAACACAGAGGAGGGGGGGAAAGCACACTAAAGCTGCCTCCAATGTTTTCCACTGAAGAGGACTCCCCTGCCCTCTACGGAGCCAAGCTCCGACTGTGAGGCAGAGGCAGTGCGTGCCCTTGGGAAGCGAGGAGTCAAGCCTTCTTCAGCATTTCAAACGACCCCAAGCAATTTGGCACATTAATTTTTCAAGGGAAGGCAGGAACCGCGTCCTGGCGGAGTCAAGGGAGCTACTCCAGAGAACAAGGGACAGACACTTTGCCCTGCCAACACCGAGCCCTGCACCGAGGTGCCAACCCAACATCAGGGTGCAGCCGGAGCCGGGCGTCCCCAGCAGCTGAGCCAGGTCCCTGGCCTGGCTGCGCTCGGAGGAGGTGTCCCATCATCCCCACCCTGTTCCGGGGCAGTAAATCACCAGCTGGCACTGACCCTCCCCTCCCTGTCTCTGTCCTCCTGGCGCTGAGGGTGGCACAGCTCATCTTGACAACAAGGAACGGCTCCGCCATCCCACCTGGATGGGACAAGACACATATGCAGCTTGGGTTCCCACAGCTGGGGAGAGGCACCCCCTCACCACTATGTTTCTTTAACCAAACATTTAAGGAGACCCTTTCAGGGGGAGCCCAGTCCTACGGGACACGTTCTTCAGGACCCACTGTCCTGCAGTGCGCTTGTTCCAAGCTCTCCCCTCCATACGCAGGGATCCCACATTCCTCATGGGTACCCAGCATACAGCCCAAAGGCAGCACACTGACCAGGAGAAAGAGGGGGAGGAAAACAATATAGTCCAAAAACTTCTCCCCTCTCCCAAGGCCCTTAGCTCTCCCTGTGTTTTAGATGGGAAGCTCCACTGAGATTGCTGGGGTTTTAAAGCAGTCCTGAAGACTACACACTTGCTCTGATTTACGGGTGTGTGTCTCTTTGGCTGCCAGCGTCCTGCAGCAATAGGAATGCATAAGATCTAGTATGGATTTAAAAAAAAAAAACAAACCAAAAAACCAAAAAGAAATGCAGGGAGGACTACATTTGCAGTCTAAATTTGCAGTCTGAAAGAGTTTACTGGTCAGATGCTGACTTTTGGATACTCATCTAACCAAACTGCAAACTGTGAACTCCTGAGGTTTGCCAATGCCTGCTGTAAACATGGAAACCAAGTGTCACTTTTTGCCAAACAGAAGAATGGTTTAAAAATAGATCTAGAAAAGAATACAGGCACTCAGCATACAGGGCTCCCGTTTATAGACTCCCATGCTACTATAAAATGGAGCAAGAGGTTGTGAGCACACAGGCAACTTTTCACCAAATTTAGATTTTACAAACTTCTCAGAGACCTGAAAACAACATTTCAGGCTCCAACTGAATGAGTAAAAGCTCTTCATGTGGAGTTTGCAGCCCAAACGTTACAGCACACGGAACAAAACAGGCATGAAACGGTTCTTCAACCTCAATGCCATAAATACGGGAAGGTACATAAGCTATACACTGTGAAATGCACCTACTGGTTAGAGCTTCATTTTATTCACCTATAGACTTTGTAACAAGATTTTCTTTTTAATGGAGTATTCATGTAAAAGGAGAGGACACCCACCCCTGCTCCTACAACACAGGACTGCCTCATGAAGTTTTACCACCCGTATTTGTAATGGGTTTTTGAGGACATTACTGTTTACTAAAAAAAACCAACCCCCAAAATCCCAAAAAACCAAACCACCAAACACCATTCCTACAAATGAACATTAGGCTGCTGCCATCAGGGGCTGAAAGCTTCCCGCCGTGCTGGTTTTGTCTGGGGTAGAGTTAATTTTCTTCATAGTAGCTAGTATGGGGCTATGTTTTGGATTTGTGCTGGAAGCAGTGTTGGCAACACAGGGATGTTTTTGTTCCTGCTGAGCAGTGCTTACACAGCGTCAAGGCCTTTTCTGCTCCTCACCCCACCCCACCAGCGAGGAGGCTGGGGGTGCACAAGAGGTTGGGAGGGGACACGGCTGGGACAGCTGACCCCAGCTGACCAAAGGGCTATTCCACACCATATGACGTCATGCTCAGTATATAAAGCTGGGGGAAGAAGGAAAGGGGGGACATTCGGAGTGATGGCGTTTGTCTTCCCAAGTAACTGATAACACATGATGGAGCCCTGCTTTCCTGGAGATGGCTGAACACCTGCCTGCCCATGGGAAGGAGCGAACGAATTTCTTGCTTTGCTCTGCTTGCGTGTGCAGCTTTTGCTTTACCTATTAAACTGTCTTTATCTCAACGCACGAGTTTTCTCATTTTTACTCTTCCGATTCTCTCCCCAGTCCCACCAGGGGGGAGTGAGCGAGCGGCTGCATGGTGCTTAGTTGCCGGCTGGGGTTACACCATGACAACCCCCCAAAAAAATAAAAAAAAAGGAAAAGAAAAGCATAGCTTTATAATACATCCTAAATTAGGCAGAAATTCAAGGGCAGATTAACACCACAACTCGGAAAGATTTTCACATGTGATTTCATGACCAGACCCAGAGAGAACTCCATATGGAAATGTCAGTGACTTTAATAAGCACTCGGTTGTTTCCAATTAGGCTCCTTAAGTAAGTTCAGTGGCATCCAGAGTTTCCTCTGCCACCTTCCTCCTAGCTGGCAAGCATTTTTTTTTTCTTTTTTTAACGAGCAGTTAATAAACATGTTCCCACTCTCCCGAGGCTGCCGGCTCCGCCAGCCGCTGCCCTGGCCGGGGAGGAGGGGAAGACATGACACTAGATGGCACCAGTTAGCTTTGCTGCAGGAGCAATTTTTCCCCTTGGAAAATAAAACACCCCAACCAAACCTGGAAAACATATAATTTTGTCGATGTAATTCTGTTTCTCTTAAAACGCGTCTGAGCAACATTATTTTTATGAGCTTTTCCAGCCTTGTTTTGAAAAACTTAATGTTTCTGCTAGGTTTATTTTTGTCTCATCAGACAGCAGGCTGAAGTCCTCCCAGCGCTGCAAACAGGGATGTCTAAAAAGTATCATAAAGACTTTTGACTGATTTTTTCTTTTTTCTTTTTTGGGGTGGGATTTGTAAGAATCACTTCTCATTCCGACTTCTTCCTTCGCAATAATAACTAACCAGTTAACCTCCACTTCCTCTCCCAATATTGACTCAGACAGTCAGAACTGAGGGGGATTGGAAATTGGAATTGAAATGCATCCCAAGAGATCTTTGATCTGTTTTGCCAGTCAAAATTGAACGCTCGGAGATGAAGTCTTTTCTTACTGGAACAATGTAATAATCCATTCTTCTGGAAAATTGCTAGACACCCTTTGAATATTTTAATGGCTTGATGATTTGTTTCATGGGGCAAAAATTGCCATCCATAATTTAAGTTTTTAAACCCATGATCCTATCGTCAGGAGAAAACAACAGAACCTCAGGTTCTGCTTCTCCATGTATATATAAAGAGAGGTTTCCCCTAAAGTATTTTTAAAGCAATTTTTGAACTGTAACCCCCCTAAGGACTGAAGGAAGAAGCCTGTATTTGCTCTTAAAGCACTTATCCTTTAAGCCTTTGAAACAATACAGCAAATAATAATTTTTAAAGCATCTAAAACCTCAGGAGAGGAATCAATAAGCATCCCCAGATCGAACGAGGGCCTGATCCCATAGCTGGCCCTGCTGACACTTCCACTGGCACAGGTACGAATTTGGCCCCAAACAGAGATGTCAGACCAACTCAGTGCTTCTTGCTGAGCCTCATCCTTCTGGCCCCAGCCTCCCTTCGCACCAATCCGGCGCCTACTTTAGTCAGTGGAAAAAACGAACCCGGGCCGGGGGTCAAAGGCAGCTTTTTAGGCACATCTGAGAGGCCGCCACAGATTTTTCTAAACAAACGCCTTGCTTTCTGTTTCCCTCCTTCCCAAGAGGCGATTTCATAACATTTCATACTGTGACTTTGCAAACTAAAGGCGGGGGGCGGGGGGAGCAGGATGGCGAGGCGGAGGGCTGGGGGGGCGGGGGGGGGGGGGCGGCCGGGAGAGGTCGCTGCCGCCCGACCACGAAAGTTTTCATAACAAAGTTGGGCTTTTTCGGTTTTGTTTTGCCTTTTTTTTTTTTTTTTTAAGGGAGGGTTAAAAAAATAATATACACACACACACAAAAACACACGCCTAACAAAAAAAAATCCTTCTCCCTTCCCCCGCTTGCTTTTTGCTTTTTTTGGGGAGCCGGAGGGAGGCTGGGGGGCGCAGCGGCGCGGGCCGGGCGCGGTGCGCGGGGGTTGCGCGGCTCTCCGCGGCCGGCCGCGCCGCTCGCTCCAGGAATAGCGTGTGGCCGGGGGCCAGCCCCGCGGCTGCCGGCGGCAGATTTACGAGCGCCTGTCGCCGCGCCAAGTCCGCCGCGGTAGTAAACACAGGGGAAGGGCTGCGATGGGGGCACCGGGGGCTCCCCCGCACCGCAGCCGGGACCCCGTCCCTCGCACGGCTGCACCCCACTTCCCCCGCCGGCCGCCCTCCTCCCGGCGGAGGACCCCCTCTCCTCCCCGCGGGGGCTGCTATTATTATTATTTTGAGCCCTGCGCGTCATATTCAGAGCCGCTCCATACACTTTTCCCCCTCTTCCCGAGCTTTGCATCGCGTTTTATTTTCCAGCCGGCAAAAGCCCGTCGCGGCCGCCCCGGCACACACCGTCGAGGCGAGCGCGGTTCCCCCCCGCCCCGGGCCGCCGCTCCGCCGTGCTCCGGGGCCGGCAGCCGGCGACGGCCGAGCCTCCCCGCGGGCTCCCCCCTTCCCCGGGCAGAGAAATGCCGCAAGTCTTCTCCATCACCGCCCGCTCTTAGCCCGGGGCTTGACAGATCACGGCGCAGCCCCGCCACAGGTTGCAAAACGCACCAGCCGTTCCGCAGTTGCATCGGGGACGGAATAACAACAATAATGTCATATTCATGTAAAAATAAAAATAGAGAGGGGGGAGGGAAAACGATGCGGAAAGGCCGGAGCGGCGGTGCCCGGTGCCGCCGAGCCCCCGCGCTGCCGCCAGCCCCGCTCCGCGGCGGCTTTGTGCGGCGGCGAAACGACAACAGCGACACAACACGCTCAAAAAAACCCCCAAAAAACCCAAAAAAGGAGAGAGAAAATGAGGAGAAGGGGGGCAAAAAAAAAAAGGGAGAAGAAAAATAACACACCCCGACCGAGGGATCCAGCCATTGGGAGCCGACCCCGAGTCACGCAAAACGCCACACGCTCGGCGGCCGGCAGCCGCGATCGCCGCCGTCCTGCGCCCGCGGGGCGGCTGCAGGTGCAGAGAGGAGCCGCCGCCGTCCTCCCCGTCCCCACCCGGCCGTCACGAGTGCGGGAAAGCCAATAATCCCAGATAACCGATAATCCCCGGGAGAGGACGGCGAGGGGAGACACCCCCCCCCCCCTTATACGCGCTCCCGGCGTTAAGACATGCAGGCACCCCTATTTTTCTCGCCTGACAGCGGGCAAGGAGAGAGGGGGGTGTGTGTATGGGGGGAATGAAATAAATAAATAAAGCAGGAAAAAAATTTTTAGATTTAGGAGATAATAAAAAAATATTAAAGGGCTGTCGGGGCACCTGCCGCGGGAAAGGGGGGGGAAGGAAAGAGGGGGGGGGGAAAAAGGGTAGAAATATATAGAGGCGGCTCCGCGCCAGGCGTCGGAGCGGGGCAGGGAGGGAAAGAGGAGGGAAAAAAAAATGGAGAGAAAAAAAAAAAAAAGAGCGAGCGAGCGAGCGAGAGAGAGAGAATTAAAGGGTAAAATCGGCCGCGGCAATAGAAGCAGCAATCACCTGGTCTCCGGGCTTTCCTAGAAACTCCTTGCATCACCACTTCTAAGAACCCCAGTTCTAAGAATCAACAGAGCCCAATTCTCGGAATTTGAGCTGCAGACTCTACCATTGCGCGAAGCATGGGGAGGGCCGCGGACCTCCCCCCGCCGCTCCGTCGCCGCCGCCGCCGCCCTCCCGGGCCGCGCGCCCCCCCCGCGCCGCCCCCTTCGGGACCGACGCGGGGGGCGCGCGGCCCGGGAGGGCGGCGGCGGCGGCGGGGGTCCCATCGAGTCGCCCTCCCTTCTTTACACTCCCCCCCCCCCCCGTTCGCAGTGGTCGCGCCCGGGCGGCGGGTCACGTGGCGGCGGGTGCTGTGTGTGACGTGGGGGCGCGGCGGGGTGGCGGCGCGCGGCCGCGGAGCAGCAGCAGCAGCGACAGCGGCGAACGGGGGGTCCCGGCTGCAACGCCGGGCGGTGCAAACACACATCCCACCCCCCACCCCCCAAGCTCTCTCGGACAGAGAGAGAGAAAAGGAAGAGATCCGGGGAAAAAAAAAATTGCGCCTTTTAATTTTTTTTTTTAAAATTATTCTTTGTTTTTATATTTGATTTTGGGGGGTCGGGTCACTTTCGCGTTTAAAAAGCAACCCTCCCCCCCAAAAAACCACCAAAACCCAGCGAGCAAAGCCAGGATGCTGCTGCATTGCACTGGATTTTTACATTTTTTAAAATTGTTTTTCCCTCAATCAGCTTTTTTCTCAATAATTTTTGCAAACAGCCACGCTCGGCTCACGGCCTCCGACGGAATTTACACTCGGGGAAAGAAGCTTCTTCCTTAAAGACCCCCCCCATGCGCTTCCCTTCCCTTGTTCCTTTTTGTTTTTAATTTTTATTTTAATTTTTAAATTATTCTTATTTCTTTGCCGGGATTCTCCAGACCTAAAAAAAAAAAAAAGATTTTTTTTCTTTTTTTATCCGTTTTCTCTTTTCCTTTCTAGGACTCTGGAGTGGTGGGTTAATTCTTTGTAGCTGTTGTTGTTATTGTTGCAAAATAACCTGTAAGTCTGTAAATACTCTGCTTGTATGGAAATTTCGGAATGTCGGGATGCAAAACCGCGTTGGCTTTTCTGGAGGGGATTTTATTTCGGCACTTTTCGCCTATTGCTGGGCAAAGGCCTTTGCTGGGAGGCGGGGGGTGGCGGGGGGGGGGAATAATGCAAAGCCTTTGCAATCCGTGTCTCGGATGGGTTTTGCAGGGGGGTGCAGAGGGAGGGGGTCTGTCACCCCAGCCTTCCCCCGGTCCTGTATGGAAATGTATCGCCCTGTATGTAAATCTGGCGAGATTTCTGCCTCTCTATCCCCCAGCCTTGCGTATTTATTTCGAGTGGGCCTGCTGCGAGGGTTTGTCTCGGGGCGGGGGTGGATCAGCAGATCGCAAGTCTCATTTTTCTTTCCCCGTCGGTTTTTTGGGCTGCGAGGTGCCGTGGCCGCTCGGTGTGGCGGGGAGCAGAGGGAGGGCGCGCTGCGGACTGCGATGGCATTCCCAGGCCGTTGCAATTAATAGAAATTTGTTTACGAGAATAACCACCGCAGGTCACGGTGCCCTCTTCCACTAATGCAATTGCTCAGAGCTACTGATTCAGCCACTGCCGAGCCCCATGGAGCGGCCACCTTGGACGCAAAGTCCCCGGGTGCTGCTTTTATTTTGATTTCTCAGCTGAGCTCTTGAACTGAAATGCTTTAAAGCAAGGAGGGGAAAAAAAAATTAGGAAGAAAGACCTTCTGCTGATCCAACTCATCATTAAAAATAGCCCGGTGGCAAGACAGGGATGGTACTCCGAGACACTTGAGATGGTTCAGATATGCTGGAGAGACGGCTTTCCTGTAGTTAAAAAGCAGTATGTAATTCCCAGTGAGTGAGTGCAGCTCGAGCTGTGCGACTCCGATCCCGGCCCCAGGCAGGGAAGGGGCTCCTCGGGTGTCTGCGGGCGGCTAGCTCGGAGGTGAAGCAGGAATGGACCCAATAATATAAACTCTGCTCCAGGATTTTGATTTTTTTTTTTTTTTCCCCAGCAATGAAATTAAAAGGAAGGGGGTTGTGGGGGTAGGCAGATCTTTTCTGTTTGTCATTTCTCTTCAGCGTGCGATGCTTTCGTTTTAGCCGGAGCGTGCACCCGGCAGAGCCCAGCGCCTGCGGGACGTTCGGGAGCAGCGAGAGGGCTGCCGCTTGGGTGTTGTTTTTTTTTGGTGGAGACCCGAGGTCGAGCATGGCTTCTGTTCAAGTAGCACTTTTACGGGGGAGATTTCTCGCTCTGCCTGGCCACTGCCAAGCTGGGCTTGCATCAGAGTTTCCATTCTAACCCCCCTTGTTACAGGGACGTAAGAGGGCAGCCACCAGCATCCCCTTCGGGCTGGGAACGGGGCGGCCTGGGCGCCTTTGCGGGGTTTTTGGCCTTTCTCCTCCAGTTTCGTACCTTCTCTTCCCCCCTCTTCATCACCCGGGGCCTGGCCGCAGCTCCCCGGGGGCTCCTGCCACCCGCCCCTGCCTCCCACCGCTTCCTTCTGCTCCCCAAAAGCAGCAGCGGTCCCCGTGGTGCCTCCCCAGGGGCTTCGGGGTGCTGGGGATGGGGTCATTTCCCTGGGACCCCTCTCCCCACATTGGCCAGGGGGGTCAGTGCCGAGCGAGGCCTTGTCATCCTCTTTCCTTGCCCGTCCCATCTGGGTGCCAGCTCCGGGGACCAGCTTGGCAGCTGGTGGCGGTGGTGGTGGCTGCCAGGCGGGCAGGGCAGCGATGCCCCGGCGGGGCGGCCTCCCTCGCCTCTGCTGGCCGACAGCAAGCGGCTTCACTTTGAGGGGGGAAGGTGGCCCTGTGGCAGGGAGGGTTGCCGGGGGGGTGGGAAGCCACCAGCAGCCCCCAGGTTGGCTGCAGGACGCTCCCCACTGGCCTCGGCCTCGGGGCGGCTCCCACACACCCACGAGGTGCCCGTGCGGCACGTGGAGGGGCAGCACCCGGCCCCGCCAGCGCGGGGCTGCAGTAACCCCGCTGTGGGGGGCCAGCCCCATGCACCCCCCTCTCGAAAACAGCCCCCCACCCTGCAGAGAGCCCCTCACCCAGGCAGGGGTTTGAACCCTGACGCGCTGCCCTGCAAAGCAGTGGCGATGCCGGGACGGGGGACGATGCTGCTGGAAAACGGTCCCCTTGGAGTTGGCAGGGGTATTTCTGGGCACACCGGAGCGGCTGCGAGGTGCGGGAGCGGAAGCAGGAGCAGCGCTGAGCATCGCTACAGGTGCCTCGCACCCCTCTGCGGGACGTCCTGCTCCAGCCTCTCCATTTCCCCCCCCGGCAAAGCTCCCCGGGTGAAAAGCAACCTCTCTGCTTGCGTGTTGGTGTGCGGGGCGCAAAGCAGTGGGAAATTATTTAGCCCTCCCTGAGAGCTGCAGTTTGATGTTGAAGGCCCTCGGAGCTGGAGGTGCTGCTCGGCAGCAATGGGAGCCCCCGGGGTTTGTGTCGTCCTCGCAGGGGACATGGAGCGGGTTTTTAAGCGGCATCGAGGCCAGCGCGTGTTTTTCCCAGGTGAACTGCACCTCTGGAAAGAAGTGCCTCGTCTTTTACAAAATAGTGCTTAAATAAACAGTGCCCCACTATAATTTTTTCTTTTGAAATTAACTCCTTCAGGCCATGAGGCTTACCCATCCCCGTGCAAAATAGCTGCCAGGACTTTTAAAGAAAAAAAAAAAAAAGTGTCTGGGAGAGAAAAGTTTAGCCTGACAGAATAGAGCCTGTAAATCTCTCCCCTTCCCCGTGGCAGTCGAGGATGGGTTGCGGGAGCAGGCTGCCCGTTTCAGAGCCGGGTGCCGCCGCACGAACTAATGCGCGTGCACCGAGGCCAGGCTGCACGCTGCGCGGGGACAGCCTATTCCCTGGCGGAATTGAACTATCTTGTTTTCTAATCTAACCTACTTTTTTTCTTTTTCTTTTTCTTTTTCTTTTTTTTTTTTGTCAGAGGTTGGTGCTTTGCAGGAACGTGTTCTCAGTGCAATCTCAGAGCTTTTTGTGGGTGTCTGATTTCTGTAACACGTTTTGGTTTCCAGTATGAATGTAACGTACAAAGAATATCATGACACTGCTCTAGGTGTATGTGATCTTATCTACCTGACATTTAGGGGTTTTTTAACCGTCCAATTCACCTGATTTGCATAAAAATCACATGATTTTTCTTTTTTTCCTTCTTTTTTTCATGCATCATCATAACAAACTACTCAGGTTTACCGGGCTGTTTTCTGCCTGTCAGCATGAACGCAGGGCCCTTCTCTCTCCCCCTCCTTCCTCCCTGATGGAGACTGGGGATGTTAAAGGTAGCACTTGGAAGGGACTTGCGATCCCAGCCAGCCACTGAAATCCTTAATAAGCAAATGTTTACGGTTTAACTTCCAGGAAAACAAAGCAGCTGAGCACGCATCCGATCTGGTTCTTAATTTAAATGGACGAGACTTTTTATTGATAAGGAAACTCCCGTGGAACAGCCCCCCAGATCCCAGAAGGCTCCCCCTGCTGCGGCCGTCCTCATTACAAAACAAGGCTGCAATTAAAATAAACTCCAAGAGCTAAACAAACTGCTGCCTCTCGCTGGTCATGTGTTAGCTTTAGCCTTTAACGCAGAACAGAATGTTTTCCTGGGTATCGGAAGAGGCATGGGAGGCTGGGAGGAGAAGAGGGAGCAGCAGCTGGGTGTATAGAAATGGCAGGGAGTGGAGTGCTGTGATGCTCTCTGGGGCTCCTTTTTCTTGCTTTCTTTTCTTTTCTTTTTTTTTTTTTGTTTTTTTTTTTTTGAATTGAAGTGTTTGTGATCTGGCTCGGTCCTTACTGTGAGGGAAAGGACTGGAAGTGGAAAAACTTGAATGTCGTGATAGAGCCTGGCTGTTGCAGCACGCCCTGGGCACACCTGACCATACCTTGCCTCCGCCCAGCCCGGCTCCGAGTCAGCCCACCGACCACTTGCCCATCTGCAAGCCCCCGGCCCAAGTTGTGTTGCTCCCATCACGCCTTGTGCAGAGGCTTTGGATGGCTGTAGGTACCACGCGGCATCTGCTGGCATCTGGATCTGGACTGGTATGGTGGGGGGGGACACGGGGCACCCCGGAGGACAGGACCAGAGGTACGGAGAGACGGATGTAGGGAGGGACAGCCAAAGGCTGCGGAGGGGCGTGTGGCTGGCCAGCCCGCAGTGCCTCTGTGCAACGACACGGCTCCCGCACCGCCCGAGAGCACGTGGTCACCTCCGTGCCACATGCAGACACCCCGTTTGGGTAACAAATCGCACTTGGACCAATACCCCGTGAGAAGAACCGCTCCAATGACAGAGGGCTGCATGTCCGCACCGTGCTCAGATAAAACCCCAGGATAATATTCCTGCAAAATTGCCCAAATAAGTGGCATATCTGCTTGGCTCTTGCTGCCAGGAGACAGTGCAGACTTGCCTGTCAAATTGGCTTTCCTCCCACATAGGCAAAGGAGCGAGCTATCTGCCTGTCTGCCTGCCTCATCTCCCAAACACTGACTATGAGTAAACATCAGTTACCAGGAGGTGCGTAAGGACCGTCCCTGTCCCGCTGAGCACCAAGAGCCCTGTGCCATCTCTGCCCCATCTTTGATTTAAAATGGAAACTTCATCCAGAGGTTTTCCAGCCACAGATAATTATCTCCCTCCCCCTGCCCCACAGTCCCAATCAATTTTTAACCAATTATGGACCAAAGCCTGGCAGTGCCTCGGTGGGGCTGTGCTGGGCGAGGAGCCTCCTGGCAGGGCATGTGGTGGGGGAGCCTTTGCCCGCCCAGCATCCCCAGCCCACTCCCTTGCTTGTCCCCAAATCTTGTCATCCTGGCACCCTCGAAAATATGAAGCGTGTAACCCGTGGAAGCTGAAAATCCCTGGCCCGTGGCTGAGTGGCACTACTGACCTCTTTCCTTTTCAGCAGATCTGTCAACTTTCAGCTGTCAAGATTAAAAAAACCTCACTAACCCCGACAGATACTTTCCTGATAAGGAGTTATGCTGAGGCAGTTCAAACCTAACACAAAAGTGGTTGCTTTGTTGGGAAGAAAAAATAAAAAGAATAAAGGCAGTGCTTGCTTTGGATGGTTAATAGCATTATTTATTACTCTTATGCCTCGGAGAATCTTGCAGATCCCTGATATTAAAAAGCAGAAGAGAGCTTAAGAAGAAGGACGATGCCTCGAAGTTTTATGGGCACAAGCACATTGAAATTAAAAGAGGGATTTGCATCGATCCTGATCATTTTGAAACAGGCCTCTAAAGTTCAAGCTAAACCAGCCTGTTATTTTTTTTAATAACTTCTCGGATGTCTCAGCCAGTAGAGTGCTACATGAATTTCGATTTCTCTCTTCAAATAAAACATCAACATAATTTTTATATACTTTGAAATGATCTGTACAATTTTATTCACTGAAACCCTTTGATTTAGACTTAAAGGATTTTGTGACGGGATGGGAGGGTATCTGGAAGTAATGGTGAAAATGGTAATTATTTGTTTTACTGCCTCCTGAAATTCTTTTATTTCTCTGTACTATCTCTAAAAGCATATCTGGCGATAACAAGCTGTCTCTGAAAAGAATTCAATTAAATGTATTGCCAACAGAGTATTTTATAATTTTTTATACCAGTAGTTAGAGTGTTAAATAATATATTAGTAGATTTATAGACTACATTTAGGCACAACTATGAATAGCTACAGTAAAAAACCAGAATATTCATGTGTAAGCTAGGGGGAAGTTTGGTTTCTGGGTTTTAAGATTTTTTCTCCTCGTCCTTCTTATTTGAGTTTCAGTTTTAGGACTTAAAAAGAATTCGATTTTCTCATCTTTTTCTGTTACTCTCAAATGACAAGAGTAAGTCAGCTATTTTTTGAGACAAAAATTCCCCATGGGCTTTCTCCTTGTTTTAAATAATTAAATATTAAAGGAGTAAGAAAGAAGCAGGCAGATTCTACGATATGGACATGAATCGAATGGGATATTTATTTGCATAGGTACATGGCAAATAGGGAAGGATCGATCTCAAAACTGTATGAACTGGCCAGTTACTCCATTACAGTGTTACAAATAGATTATTACCCATAAGAATGTAACTCTTAATGTCCTAAAAATAATTTAACTCTAGGATTATTTTTATTTAATCTGGTAAATGACAAATGTATTTTTAATTCCTATAAAGCAGAAATAAAACGTCTCCTAGGAGCTGGAAAGTAAACCCAGCTGCTCCCCCCCAACTCCTCCCTTTTTTTAAGACATTTCTTTCTTTTTTTTCCTTCTTTTCTTTTTTCTTTCCAAAGTCTCATCAGCTCTTCTGAATTTTGCAATTTATTTCTCCTTCCTTCTCCCTCAAGAAAAACACTTTTCATCAGAAAACATGATATGTTTTTTCTTCCGAGCCTCCCTGCAAATTGCCTCGCTCTCTCCAGACAAGTTTCTAGGATCAACAAGTTAACCTTCAGAAAGATTACAAAGGTACAAGTGGGCTGCTTAAGAGGTGAATCATTAAACATAAGGTGAAGTATACGACTGCAGAAGGTTTCAATTAAAGTGACAGTTCAGGCAGCCTTTGCCTGCCCGGGAAAGGTATGCTTTTATTGTCAGTGCCACCTTGGGAGCTGCATCCATCCCGGGCAGAGAGGGTTGGTTCCCCCTGGCTGCGTTCTGCATTGCCAGGGCTGCTGCTGCTGCCATCCTCGCTCCTGCAAACAGCTCCACTGGTTTCAGCGTGATAAATTCAACTGTGACAGCATTAAATATTGGAAAGGGGCCAGATCTCCTTTCTGTCCCACCCAGGCTGGAATGAAGGAGCCCGCATTGGACCTGCCTTCCCAGAGGCTTCACCCAGTGCTCCTCATTACCCCGGCCTGAGGGAGGGCAGGATCAGGCCCACAACCTTCCCCACTACTTCCCCGACTCCTGCTGGCTTCTGCTTATTATTATTTTTTAAAGTAGTTTTGTTTTAATATGACAGCATATTTAATAAGCAGCCCCGGGGTGGAGAGAGGAATGCAAAATCCTTGCTGAGTCGTGGAAATCCTGCACTCGTGCTGCCTCGTCCCCGTGTCCCCGCGGCTGCTCAGGGTGGGGCCGGCACATTGGTGCTTCTGGCCCCCTTGCCAAATTTCCCGTGGGTGCCCAGGGACCGTCTGCCCCGATGCAGAGCCTATGTCTACGCATAGAGGACAACGCATGGACGACTAGCCCACAGGCAGCTGCTGCTGCTCCATCTGCCCTGCACGGAGGTCCCGCATGCTTGGAAGGGGTACGTGCAAACTTGGGCTTGTTTTTCCTGGCTTTGGGGAGTACAGGCAGCATGGTGGTGAGGCAGGAGACAGAGAGGGGTCAGGTCAGCTGTCCCCCTGACCTGGAACAATGCTGGGACATTTTCTGGCACTTCTCTGATTTAAATTTTAAGTATTTCTGGGTTTTATATTTCGCTCCGGCATGTTGCCCTACGGCAGCCCTGAGTGTAGATGAAATCCTCTCCACAAGGATGCTCCAGCGACTGGGTTAATTCCCTCCTGCTAATTCCTTACATAATCATGTGGGCTCAGATCCTCAAAAGTATTTGTGTGCCTGCCTCCCTTGGAAATCAGGGAGTTTAATTGTCTGCTAAAATTATTGTGTTTTGTTTTGAAAGCAGAGCAGGAAATAACAAACTTGGGTTTTATGAGATCTGTTTGCCTCTCTGTGGTCACAGAGCATTTTGTCTACCTTAGCAAATAAATTCATGGTTAAATAGTGTAGTGCCCAGGTTACAGATGGATTTTTAGACTGTGACCAGTCAGAACTGGGTTCCAATGTAGGCTAGGGGAGCTGGGTCTTGGCCTGTTGGTGCTTCTGGTCCCAGTTGGTAAAACGCGCATAGGACAATGGCATGGTCTCACGAAGATGCTGGAGGGAAGAATCCATTAAAGACTGCGAGATGCTGAGATAGGAGGATAATAGAGATCACATCAGTGAGAGATGCCATCTATTACAGATAACTATTGCACAGCTGACTGCATCTCCCTCTCTGGAAATGGCTCCTTTCTTAGTTTCATTTTTGGCTATACGACCCGAAAAAATTCCTCTCGCTTCTTGGCGTTTGTCCCCTTCAGATATTTCACGCAATACGGAAGAAAGAGGAATCAAGATACCATGACATTGAAGTTTATTGCCGATTCTGCTCACGTCGGTTGAAATCAGTCACTAAAACCTCAGCCTGCAGGACCCCGTGCTCTGTATTTTTCTTGTCTAGGTAATCGCAATGGCAGCAGGGGGAGGTAAGTAGAAGGGAAAAGGACTGATTTTATTAGGTGTTAGAAGACCTTATTAGAAAACAAGGGGAAAAAAAGCAATAAAATTATAAAGACGTGAATTAAAACAAGTGATGAAATCCAGTCCCTGCTGACTGCAAGGGGACACTTCTCTCCACATGCACCCTTTCTGGGTTTGGAAGATGCACATGCATTGATAAAAATTTTACAAGAGCCTGGCTCCACAGCAGCAAGCGGTGCGAATACCAGGAGAAAAAATACTCGGGTGCCAGGATCAGCCCAGCAGCTTCAGAGGCAGCGTGTAACCTGCTGCCTTGCGGCCTGTGGGCCCTGTTTGGGTTTGTTGTCAGTGAGCAATCTGGATCTGCAGTATACCTGGGTTATATTTAGGCCAATTAAATTAATTGCTGGAACAGACAACCCTTTTTAGACCCAAGGCACTTTTTGCCCCCCTTCTCAATACTGTAGGGCTGATGTAGTGATTCTGGGGCTTTGGTTTGGCAGTCAGAGCATGTGTGTATTTTACGTAAGAAACAGCAGCAGGGATGGATGCTGCTAGAGAAATATTTGGTTAATTTTTGTAATTATTAGTAATAACAATACTCTGCTCTCTCAAGCACCTTTCATCTCTGAGCATTTCTGAAACACAAGTAAAGCCAAGCCATGCAGCTCCGCTCTAGGGGCTGTAATTAGCTTTAGCTCCATGTTGTAGATGTGGAAAGTGAGGCGGAGGGAGGTGGGAGGTTCGGAGGTGCAGCAGAGCTGGGGATCGGTGTCCTCAGAAGCAGCCAGCAAGGCCTGCCTGAAGCAAAGCTCCAGCCATTGCCAGGCTCTTTGTGGACCTGTCCTGCCAGGCAAGCTCATCTCACCATGCTGTGCTGATATTCGAGCCAGATCCTGAGCCAGGAGCCTGAACTTTCCCTCCTGGGAGGTTCAAACGCACCCTGGCCAGGAGAGTATCCCTTGGTCACCAGCCTATGTCATCTCCCCTCAGCGTCAGAAGTGTTGGGACAAGGCAGTTTCATGTGGCTCCCCTTCCCAGCCTTCCTGGTGCCTGGGCTCCACACGCCAGAATCCCATGAGATGAGGACAGTCCCTCAGTGACCAGAACACGAGGGACCTGGTGGGCTTTGGAGCCCGGTCCCCACAGCTCTGAGCCACCACATCCTCTTTGGCAGCTACAAACTCGCTAGGTTGGCTTTTTGCCTCTGGCTGCCTGTTGCAGAACCTCTTTCCCCACATGGTTAGGATGCTTCTTCTAATTTCCACTCTATGTTTGTTCATAAACTGTTGGTCCCCCACCATGCTTAGGTCAACTCTGTACTAGCTTTGCCCTCTTGCTCTTGTATGCTCTAGGTCTCTTGGACATCTGTGTCCAGGCTGTGTTTGTCTTGCTTCAAAATGGGTAGAAAACTCAAGAATTAGGGATTATGCCTTAGGAAATTGAGCATCTCATTCCAAAGTGATTTAATAGATCTCTGCCCATTGCTGACTGACTGATCCCTGCCTCTATTTTTGGCCCTAGCGCAGAGGTAGCGGAATGCACCCTGTGTCCTGCAACCTGGCCACCAGCCTGGCAGCCTGCCCCATGCCCTTATCACCACCTCCTTCTGCAGTTAGTACGTGGGGCTTCGGTTCATGATCCTTGCTGGATACAGCTGTGGCGGCTGAAGAGGTTGCCATTCCACGCTGTGACTCATGGATGTATGCGGAGGACACAGATCCCTAAGGAGTGAACCCTTGGAGATTTCAGGACATGGATAAAGTGATTCGCATGGGCTCTTCCAGTCTGCACCTTCCTTTAGTAGGGTCATGCCATGTTAACCAGTATCTAGGCCTAAAACTAATATGGGTAAGTAAGTTCTAGTTCTAATTTTGAAAAAAATAAAAAAAAGAAAAAAAAGACTTAATAATCTACTATGTCTATTCTATTCTATTCTATTCTATTCTATTCTATTCTATTCTATTCTATTCTATTCTATTCTATTCTATTCCATTCCATTCCATTCCATTCCATTCCATTCTGATGCATCATGAATGTGTGTTCCCAGCAAGTTTCCTGATTTAGGCCCTAAGTGCCAGCACAGGGATCCTAGCTGTAATGCTGAAATTAGTTGAGCCCAGCAGATCATCAGAGCTTCAACCCGACACAAGGATTCAATCACCTAAGTATATTTCAGATCCCAATTGACCCAGTACTTTTCTCTTTTATTATCCGTGCGCAATCTCTCCTGCTGTGCCAAGATTTCTGTGTTCTTCATTTCTCTTCCGTCTCTGATGCCACAAAGTCAAGTGAATGTCTTCAAGGAAATCTCGGTAATAAAACCTATTTCCTCCTCCCTGCTGCAAAGAGAAAGCAGAGTAATAGTTTCTTTATCCATCAGGGACCGGTTAATGCCTCACTCCTCATCATCACCAAATGCAACTAATAAAGGAGTAAAGGAGATTTGGCAGTTTAATGCAGCAGCTAATTTTGTGCCTGCTGCTCTGCCAGAAAGTATTTTCACTTTTGGGTGATGCCAGAATAGCAGAGCTGATTAATTAGCCTTCTCTTGAGCAGGAAGAGCTCAGCTAAGATGTTTGCAGCCCCCAGACATCCCAGGCATTGGCCAACCTTGTTAGTAGCTGGCGTTCCCCGTATCTCAGAGGTTCATTGGTCTGTCTGTCTGGGTAAGGCAAAAAGACGATGGTGCAGAGCTTTCCCTCGGGAGGGAGCAGATCTATTACACAGATCAGGTCTAGCTCTGCCATTGAGAGAACTGGCTAGAGAAAGCTCCTAGCATGTAGACGCTGGCCAGGCACCACCGACGTGGTGGCTCACAGTGGGTCACTACAGAGCTCAGCTCTGCGTTTGAGGGAGGCGGTGCACAGACTTTCAAGTCCCTCTGCAGATCCTGCTTTGGAGTGGTCAGCACTGCAGCCGTTGCACGCAGATGTGGAGGTCTATGGAAGACGGCTCTCAGGAATAGTAAATATGCTTGTGCAATGAGCAGAAATGCGAAACAAGGAAACTGCAGCCTCATGGGAGAGCGTCTCGGAAGAGACATTCAGACTCATTCATTGACTACAAACAGTCAAATACACGGGAGACACCAGCCACACACGAGGGCAGCCCCCCAGAACAGCACGTGCCCACAGGACCACGACAAGCGGAGCCCCCGTGCCGGCTCAGTAGTGCTCTCTGTGGGTCATTAACTCCTCCCGAGCTCTCCCTGCCCTGCCTTTGTCTTCCACAAGGTGTTTCAGAATAGCTTAAGCCTGTGGACAGATTAATTAAACTCAGGGACAGGAATAGACAGCTTCAGTAGGGCCTGGTCATCTTCCTTTCCATGTAATTTCTCAGAGGTTTTATGGTAATGTCTGTAAGAGTTTGTGAGACCAGGAACTTAGTATGTTTGTAGGCAGAGAAACTCCCTCCAAGAATGTGATGTGTAGGATCCAGCCAAACAAGTCCCTTGGTCTCGGATGGGTCCCTCTACATGCTGTGACAGTAATGATAATACTGAGAATTTCAGTCTGGAGACTCGAACAACTTCTGCTGTCTGAGAGCTGGTGGAGACGAGTGGCTGTGAAGAGGGAAGCAGTCAGATGGTATGATTCGGTTCTCCTCTGGACCTGCTGCTGGGCTGCAGTGTGAACCTGGGCAGGTACCCCAACATGAGCAACTTCACTGGGGCTGGCTAGCTGCCCTGCTCTTGTAACGGGTGCAGAAAACCAAAGAGGCCCTTCGTCTCATCCTGATGGAGCCGTCCATGGTAAGCTGGTTGTGCCCTACAAGTACCTTTGTGGACCATCCACGTGGCTACCTCAGATGCGAGCACGGCCTTGCAGGTGTTCAGGCACAACCCCTGCTTGATGTTCCCTGCTTGTTCCCAGCGGCTGGTCCTGCTGGTCTGGCGCTGAGCAGGTCAGAGCACTGGCTGTGCCCTGGCTCGGAGCCAGGCTGTGCCCACGCTGTTCCTGTATGGCCAGGGTTAAAACAGAGGACGGAAAGTCAAGGGAGGCTTTGGGAAATATGGGCGTCCATCTCTTCTCCTTGGTGACCCTACAGCAGAAGGTGGATGACTGTTTTTTATGATCTAGGGAGGACAGACGGGTTAATTAATGTCACAAAGCCCTCCAGATGGAGGCCACTACAAGTGCACAGTGTTGTTGTTATGTTGCTTTACTATCCCTACACAGTGTCATTACTCTATTAGAGATGTTGCTGTGGAGAGCAGCGCCTGCACCGTACCATCTAGCAGCAGAGGGGAAGGACCCTCTGATCCCACCTCCCCAGATCAGTTTTCCCGGGAGCTGCACTCAGGCACTGCTGCGCTTTGCCGGGCTCTCTCTGCCTGACCTGGTTTGCAGTTTGCTGGTGATTGCAGCACTCCAGCTCACCAGGAGTGGGGTGCCAGGGCTTGCTGTCCATCCTGCTCAGCCTTCACCTCTCAGACACCGCTGTGTTGTTCAGGCTGTTGTTCAGGCACCCAACCTCACCTGTGTGCCCCTCTGGTTCCAGAGCAAAGGGATTTCTGCCCCAAAAAGTGGAAATCACCCCCATCCTGAAGGTAGCGTGGGGCTCACAGGCTATTCCTGCCTCCTTGGGCTTTCTGAGGATCACTTCTGCCAGCCCCATGTGTCAAGCTGAATTTCCTCAGTTGGGCGTTTATTTAGGGAAACACAGGCTTAACTCCATCCTTATCCATCAGAGAGCTTGAATGCACCCTTAGCAGGAAGGAAGAGCTTATACCATATTGCAGGTAGGTGAGGTTTAAGCCAGTATGTGAAGTGATCAGGTCAGAGAGAAATGTGGTGTCTTGCACAGAGACCCAAAGCAGCTGGTGATAGCTGAAACTTGCAATTTTAACATGCTGGACTGCTAAACTGCAACACAGAGAAGGGAGACCTTGATCCAGCAAAGGAGATAAGATGTTTCAACCGGTACAAAGTAGCCTGTACGAAACTGGACTGAAAACAAGAGAAGGTTGCATCTATGAGGCGGTGCAGCCTGGTGATGGGGCGGCAGGCTTCAGGCACAGCGCGATGCGATGTAATGCAGAGATAAGGGAGAACAAGCACGCAGACAGAAAATGGAAGCAGGATAAGTTTTGCATTTTCCTGGAGTGAAACACTTTTCTATGTAAAACATATTGTGCAGGCATTTCCATCACACTGTATCCGCCTTCACGGTGAGGGGAAAGAAGTTGTTTTTCTTCCACAATCCAGCTTTGATATGGCTACTCCAGTTGGTACAAGACCCTTGGGATTGCTCAGGGGATGCAAAGGCAAGGCAGTTAGGAAGGATGCCCTTGGCCTTTCCCGTGCATGGTGGTGTGTGTGCATGAGAGCTGGATGAGGCTGTAGCATCCCCCTGACCTTGCAGAGCAGACCCCTGTTCCCTGCTAGCGGCATGCCCAGGTCCGGCTGTGCAGGGGTGGGTGGGTGGCCCATCGTGCTGCGAAGGTGCTGTTAGCACACGGTGCAGACGGAGCTGTGGGGGCAATGCACCGGCTGCGTGCTTTACAGTGTGCGGCAGAGATTGACAAATCAACTCACCTTGATTTATCTTGCTCTCCCAGATGATATCTTGAAATGTCTCAATCCCATTGCTCCATCCTGACCTGCCAGATAAGAGACAGCTTGTGCATCGCTGGGACAGGGCTTAGGCAGCGAGCGAGTCCAGCTGGCAGGAAGCGCATTGCCTGGCTGCAAGGGGACAGATCTTTCTACTGTGGCAGTCACAAGATCAAGAAATGCTTTTTCTTCAGAAGAACTTGTTGATTTTAAAAATAAAGCTGCCACGGCCTATGCTCCCAGGAATGTCTGGGATCAGGAAAACGGAAAGACATTTTTCCGTTCCTAGTGCAATTTGCACTGTAAAATCTAAACAGTGCTTGTCCTTCTGGACCTCCTCAGCTCCACGCTTCTGTGGCATTTATCAACACAGTATTTTGGTGAGTTACCTTCCTCCAGATCACTAACATGGCTGAAGTGAGGCAGCGATAGTGCCAAATTCCTGGTATCTGACAGCTTCCCTCACAGCCAAGTGGATCTGGGGAGTGCTCTGCTCATGGAGCAAACAGCTTGATCTGAAGGTATCTTTGGATCAAATCAAGGCCCAAACCTGTAAAAGCTTGTGCACCTGCTCAGCTCTGAGAGCATGAGTAACCGCAGAGACTGAACATATTATTTCTATCATTTATTCGTACATGCTATTTCTATGGCTCTCTTCCCCTATTATCTCAGTGTCTCGTAAACATTAATGAATGGTTCTCAGGTCCCAGCACACTGCTTCATTGTTTGGGTTGCAGGTCACAGGGAATGATTAAAGCAACAGGAAAAAATGGGGGGTTGGATGAAAAAATGTCTGATTTTATTAACGTTTCTTTGCCTAGCTTCTGGAGCATAGGAAATTCAGGCTACCCTAATGGTGCCTTTTTGAGCCATTTCAGAAAATATGAACCATTTCCAAAGCTGCTCTGTTTCATCCTGCTCTGAAAGAGTCATGAAAGCCATTAGAGGTGTCTCCAGACCTTGCTGCCACTGAAGAGTTAATGCACATGGCTATAAAATGGACTTTCAGGTCATTTTGGATGAAAAACTATTTCCTCTCACTTAACTTACCTCTGAGAAAACTGTTACTCGTAACCTTGGCTGCCTGATTTTATTAACCACTGTCATTTTCACTGGGACCTCAGAAAGCCAGGGCTGGCTGAGGTCCACCTGGGCTGGGCTGTGTGACCGCCTGCCCTTGTCCCCTGGGAGGGTGCTCGTCCCCTCCAGCCCTGGGTGCTGGTGCAGGAGACGAATTTCATCAGAGAGCAAAGCCCCGAAGGGTCGGTTTTTCTGCAGCCACACAGCCGAGGCAGGAACCTCGTGTTGGGTGCTTGGGAGTGATGTTTTTGTCTCTGGATCCAACCTGGTTGCTATAGGGTCAGGACAGAAGTTGTCTCAGCATGGGACCAGGACTTGGGGTGCGTTCCCTGGCCTTCAGACTGGAGACTGGCCTCATGTCCTCTGCCATCGTGGGAAGGAGGGTGACCCACACAAACTCAGCCAGGAGCTGGAGGACCTCTGTGTGCCACTCGATCGCTCTCTGTGTGACACCACATCGGGGGCAAACCTTGCCAAAATGTTAAAAGGGCAGAGCTGCCCAAATACAATATGCAAAGCCTGGTCTGGAGATGTACCCTCAGCAGTGAGATGCTGGGTGCAAGCATCTGGTTGAGTTAATTCACACAATGGCAAAGGGCTGGGAGGTATCCTCAATTCCCAGGCTCAGAGCGGGGGATGGGTGAAATTCTTTCACCTGAAACTTCCCTTATGTGAAAAATGCAAATTTGGTGACAAATAGTTTTGAGCATTAGTTCTGGTTGTACTAAATTGTTTGTCCTGAGAAAAAAATTCCAAGAAAGTACATTTGCAATGTTTATTTCAGTTTGAATTTCCCCTCCATTTTACTTGTAAATTGCTCCAAATCAAAGTGCAGCATTTTCTCCTCACCTTTTACGTTTGCTGTAATTTAAATAAATAGTCCTAGTTGCAATCTGAACTAATTCCCTCCTTCCTGACTTTTCAGAACTATTCATGA
The DNA here is from genome assembly GCF_034638445.1 of Ciconia boyciana. Classification (NCBI taxonomy): domain Eukaryota; kingdom Metazoa; phylum Chordata; class Aves; order Ciconiiformes; family Ciconiidae; genus Ciconia; species Ciconia boyciana. Next base: position 55,233,937 of record NC_132940.1, on the reverse strand, counting down.
AGCCAAACAACTCCAAATTCATTTTGTCAGACAGCTCTCCTTAGAACCATTAGACGCATTAACATCCACCACATAAATGAAACCACAGGCTATCAATGTTTTGAGACAGCTGTATTTCCCACCAGAAATTTGCATAGCACCACCTTTGTAGCACTCTGAATTACTCTACCAATATTTTTTTTGGGGAAAATGTAAGTTACTGGTACCAGATCTAGAATTAGGAGACTAAAAGTCCCCAAGCAAAACCTCAGCCATGCTCTTACCCACCAGGCACAGGTCACTCCTCCTGCCTATGTGCTAGCACCGGGCGACCTTCATTCCTTACCCCGTCTCTTCTCGCTACATTTGTCCCCAGGAAAGTGGCGTCATCCCATTTTCCTAAACCATTTCTTTCTTCTCTGGCAAAGCCATCCTGCTGAAAGATCTGGTCCAAAGGAAGGTTTAAAATTACTTTTCAGCAACAAAGCGTGACCTTTCTGAGGGTTCCAGCAGCTATCTCTGCAAAATTTCCATTTTTGCCACCACTTAAGGTTTTCATCAAACTCACATCTAACAAAGTGTAGTTCTCAGCAACTGGAAGCAGAAGCAATTCAGCCCTCTGGGCAGTGATATTTGTCTGCATCAAGAAAATTCTCCTGATTAGACAGAAAATGGTTATTTTTTCCCCTGTAATATATACTTTTAGTGAAATCCCCCAGCTCAATTCCCCTCCCCCCTCCAAAATATAATAAGAGCAGAAAGAGAAAATAATGAAACCAAAAAATGCTTTTCCTGCAGAAAGCACCGTTTCCTGGCGAGCTCTGTCACCAGCGCACTCCCGCTCTGTCTCTTGGGAGGTGTGTGCTGAGAAGGTGCAGGAAGGCAGCAGCGTGCCCCGGTAGCTGGGTGCAGTTCCTGCCCACTTTCTGCCTCACCCACCCCCAGGTGACCAGCCCCGTGGAAACGCAGGGTTTTGCGTTTCCCACAGTGGGGAACACGAGAAGATGAGCCTTTTTGGAAGGGGTTGGTTTTGCATAGTTGAGTGGAGATGAGGACCGTGGTGGGGCTGACCCTTTTCTTCGCTCTCCAGTGAGCTGTGTCTTCTCATCAGAGACGCTGATGGAAGTGGCCCAGCTCCCTCCACCCGATGTCGTGATGGGATGTGCAGCAGGGCCAGCAGCTGAGGATTGTGTCTGTGGGTGGAGGGGCTCGGTGTGGACCCCGCAGCCCCCGTGCCTCCAGCGGGATGGAGGAGGCTGGCTCTGCATGGCTCCCGGGCTGGCACGCAGCACTCGGCACAGCGAGCTCACCCCACCACCTGCACCTGTGTGGAAATTAGGCAATATTTAAGGAAAAGAGATGGGGGTGGCAAAAGGGAAATGAGAAAGAAAAAGAAACATGAAGGAGATGATGAAATGTTTGCCCTGCCTAGAAAACTGCCCTAGCAGGGCAGGGGCCATGTGAGCAGTACTAGCAAAACACGCTGCCGCTGCCCCAGAAACAGCCTGCGGAAAGATGTGGGTCAGTTAAGACGGGCATACTCAGGAGGCCCGTGCCCAGAAATGCCAGTGGTAGGAGCCCTGCTAGGTAAATGCTGGGGTGCTGTTGATATGTGGCCATTGCAGAGAGGTGCTGCCAGGGCCGGAGAGGAGGAGGAGGAGGAAGAGGGAAGTTTGGGGAGTTTCTCTCATGTCAATGCCATGGGTCCTGGCAGCCCAGCTCAACTCCTCTTGCCCTGCGAATTTTGAGTCTTTTCTTGCCAGGTTGTGCTGGAGCAACTTGACTAAGTGAGGAAGGTCCTGAACAAGAATGCCCAGTCTGGGCATCCTCCCCTGCTCCATCCCTTCCTCTTGCATGTGAGTTTGGGGGCTAGAGCTGTTCAGCAGTTCAACAGTTAACCTCTGACCTGTCCCTCCGGGCTTCCCTGCAGGGAGTTTGGGCCTTTTTCAGCCCGTGCACTCTGAAGTGTTGCGCAGGAGAGGCTGGTCCTTGCAGAGCTCATTTACAAACCCTCATGACAGGTTACTTTGCAAAGTAATCCTCTGCAGAGCTTTTTTGTCTGGGAACAAAACTCTTCCAGAGGACAAGTCTCCTGAGAGGAGCCTTGGGCTGGTACCAGATTGTCGTGCTCAAGCAGGGACAACATTTTGCATGGCAAAATTTCTTCTAAGAGGACTCAGACTCTCTCTGTGTGCGGCAGCATCTCCCAAAGGTGTGCAGGCTCTGGTTTACCACATCTCCTGTGCCAGATGCTTCCAGGGTAGGAACCTCCATCCAGTCCTACGTGCAGCATCATAGCAAATCCAGCATGAATAGCTAGGGAGGGTGTTCGGAAATGTGTTTGTCTCTCTTACAGCAGCAGAGCAGGGAGCTGGCGATGGTTCGGCTGGCCCTGCCAGGCACCGCTTGATCCCTCCACAGCTGGCAAATGCTTTGGCACCTGCAGCTCCTCCCCGAGAGACGTCTAGGAACGGAGGAGCCGTTGCCCGTGTGCAAAGCCTGGCGTGGCAGATTTCTGGAACAAATCAGGATGAAAGTGCTGCATATGGGTTTTAGAGATGCAGCTAAAGAAACCGTGTACCCACCGTTGGGTACTACCTGTTATTGGTTTCCCCAGGCCGTTTGTTTGGGCTCCACAGAGATGTGCTGGATACTTAGAAACTCTCAAGTTCTGAAACTTTCCATGCATGTCAAGGGAATAATGAAAACCCAGCTCTAGTTATCAGGTTCTCAAATTTAATCACTCTAAAAAATGTCAGCTTTAATCCTAGCCCCCATGAATACTTTATGACATCAACTATGTGTTGACACTCCGAAGTCAGGTGTTTTTTAAGGGATTGTTCAGATCTTTTATAATTAAAAGGATTCAAAAATATAGAAATGTATTAGTTTTTCTTCCTCTAGTTTCTGTCTCCTCCTCTTCTACACAAGCCAATGAAGTCATAAAAAGCAGGTGTAATGGAAAACAAACCCAGAAATCTCCCTGCTGAGAAATGTTGTCTAGCAATGGAGGTTTTTTTTTATTTCAGCAGGAGGAAATGGTGACATCAAAATGATATTGTAACATAGTTGGCACTAAACAAGTATAAAGTGCCCTAGGTGACAGCCCATCATCTCACTTACCTTCTATGCTCTAGGTGTTGAAAATAAACCACTTGTCACATAGACCATAAATGTATTTCAGAGGCTGAGTGAGATCCAGGAACATCAGATATCGCAGCTATCCTGGATGACTGGTTGCACCTAACTTCCCTCTCACCATGAGGCATTTCAGAAGCATCCTGGTGGCCCCAGTGGTCCTGGTGGTCAAGAACCACATCCCAGTCATGTGTAGTCCACAGCCCAGGATAGGGCACCAAGCCTGCATGCAAAATGTTCTTGGCCTTGTCCTGTCATCTACACCAGGGTTTGGCCTTGGCAATCACACTACAGCTAGTCTGCTGGCCATCCTCACCAGGAGGCAAAGGATGAGCCTGTGGGCTTGGTGGGCAACTGTCTCACTTGTCTGACATCCAAAAGTGTCCCACCTATTGCCCAGGGCATCTCCACCTGCCTCTCAGCTACACCCAAGGGAGCTGTATCTCCCTCGCTTTCCAGAGCCAGGCCTTGGGCAGAACAGGCATCGTCCTTTGCATTCAGGGCCCATGGCCTTGGAACAGATTTTGTGAGGCTGTACCATCCCCATGGGCCACGGGGAACAAGAAGGAAAAGAGGAGCAAGACTTGGACTCTGTCCTTTGGAAAAGGTTTGGCCAAACATCTCTGCACTTCCCAGAGCCTCCATGTGGTGCCAGCAGCCTGGTTCCCAGGGCACGAAACAGTTGCCTCTGACCACCTCCCCGTGCCAGCAGCTGAGAGTGGCCACACCAACATCAACAGCAGCATCCCACCACTCAGGTGCTGTGTTTTGCTCCACCATGTGCACTTTACCCACCCATTCTCTGAGCCTTGCTGTAGGTATAAACTCTCCCTGCCGGGAAGCCTATTCAGCATGGCCAAGTATTTGTCTGGCTCTTGCAGGGCTCCCAGAGAGACCAGCGAAAGCCATTTCAGCCAGAGGTGGGCATGCAGCGATGACAGGGTCTGGCAGCAGCGTGGAGAGAAGATTCAGCAGTGGGGGAGGCCAGCTGAAGAATTTACCTTGCATCATGACTGGAAGCTGCTTGAAATACCCAGGTGGTTTGAGGTTACCCTTCTTCATCCCTCTGACCCTGACCCTCACCTCATTCCTTCCCACGTCAGAGCTCACCCCGTCCTCATCAATCTCGTGTTCATCTTTTCACCACTGGGCCCCTGCTCCCGCTCGCTGTCCTGCAGGTCTTCCTTGCTGGGTTACCGCTCGGTTCCTCCTGCTTTGCATGGCAAGGACACGGGCTAGGCACACTTTCCTCTCCTTCCCCCGCCCTTAGCAGGTTGGAGGGAACCAGTTGAGAAGGAACTGGGTGACTCCTTCTTCAGCCTAGCAGAGCCAGCTGACCTCCTGCAATGTCTCTCTTTTAGGAAGGGACAGAGGAGTCATCCTTGCTATGTTTTGCCAGTTCCTAGGATAATGTGTATCATGATGAAGAGGAAAGAAACCCAGCCGCTTATTTGAAGACTCCAGGACCTTCAGGACTGACTCAATTTGGTCTTCATGTTCAAGTGGGGAATGATTGAGCAAGAACTTGATTTTATCAGAAGGAGGTTGTCCATTCTCTATTCCAGCAGGGATTTCTTTGGTTATTATCTATTCACGCATTTAATTTCTTTAGAAACAGCATCTGCCCAAAAGCTCTGGGCAGCCTGCCATTCCTCTGATGTACAAAGTGTACTTGTTATTGAACCTGGGAATGCATTAGCTACTGATCAGGCCTTGGTCTTGCAAAGTCTTTTCCATATGCTTAATGCTATACGTATATGAGATATTCAGAGGAACAAAGCTAAGTTTGCCATTTCTCTTTGTGTTGCTGGAGTTAGTGAGTCACATTCTGACCACTTTTAGATGTTGTATCATTTTTCCCCTTCCCTGAAAGACACAAAATCCCACCCCACCCGGACATGTGGAAGGCAATGATTCTTTCCTACTTGTGAAATTATGTCAAGTAACTAGTGTTTTCAGTAGAAGTTATTCGCTATTTGATTCTCTAGAAAGAGCTCAAGTAGGGCAGTTCTGCTTAGTTGCAGTCATATGGTGTTGTTGTCGCTGTCAGGAGGACTGGACAAGTCCACCAAGTGTCCCAGGCTTGCATCTGGGGACTGATTTAAAACAAGCACCTGCCTCTGACTGTGCACAGATTGCAGGTCAGTAGAGCAATTCAAGCACTTTAGGCAGCTCAAATGTAGTGACGTACAACCTCCTTCTACTGTTTCCCGTGCAAAAGCAAACATTCCCCTTTGCACAAGGGTTTCTGACAGCAAAAGTATCCAGAAGAAAGAGGATCCCAGAAGACCCTAAATCTAGAAAAGGACAAGTTCCTTGTAAAATATGCACAGATGCCTCTGGAAAAATTTCCAGCTGTGGTAACTACCAATAAAGCCTATTTTATACCTTTGAGACCAACTGAACTTACGCAATCACTCTGCTTCTTACATAACACTGGCAAAATGCCACCCCCTCCCTGTTCTGGAAGAACCAATCTGACGTGTTAGAAGAACATGATTGGAAAGGCTGGCCTGGGCCATTACTTTGCTGGAGCACTTAAAGGACATGTGGAATATACTCAAGATGCCATGAAATAATAGCCCATGTCAAACAAGTTCTAGGTCTCCTAACATGCCTTGATCTGGCCACTGAACACACCTATTTCCAAACTGGGGTGACATGTCGCTCCTTCTTCGGGAGTGCATGGGTGGACCCAGTAGTGGTCTCCTCTGCCCCACCCAGCTCAAGGCGGTGGGTGAATCCAGGAAGGCATCACGGCAGAAATTAACCAGGTGGGGAAACCCGTGCTGTTCCCATCCTCCACCACCCTCACCAGTAGCTCGTTTGCAATCAGTCCCTGACGAGGAGGTGAGCACAGGCCAGTTCCCTGGGCAGTGCCAGTTTCCCCTCCTTGGTTGAAAGGAGATTCCCACTCCTGGTTAATGATGGACCAGATTTGGGCCCTTCATCCCACTGCTGCAAGGAGCCTGCTTGAAGTCACTGCTGCTGAGGATGTTCTCACTCAGCTCATGTGGTTGAGTGCAAATGTGGTGGGAAGGGATAGCCAAGCTGCTGGGAACACTTGTGTTTGATGGGCGAGGGGAATTGCTTTCCTGTGGGCAATGTTCCTTCTAGCCCTGCTGGGGAAGCGTAAAGGAATAGTGGAAGTTGAGAAATAAATGAGAAAGTGCAAAAGCTGCTAAGAACCTTCAATGCATTTTGTGGACATTAAAAAAAAACAATCCTAAACCAGCTTCTGTGGGCTCCAGAAGTGAAGAGGAGTTGTGAACACGTGCAGCCAGGGACCTCCATCCTCTCCATCTGCACTGCAGCTCTTTGCCTCGTGGTCATTTGGATCCAGCACTGGCACGGGAAGGACCATGCAAGGTCTGTGGAGGGGTGGGCAGCACCGAGGGGTGCCAGGCCTTGCCGCTGCCCACGCCGCCAGGAAGCAGAGTGTGCCAGGGCCCTGCTGGGTGCAGGAGCCAGGGGTGCAGATTCAGCCTGTGCCGGAGTGAGTGCTTCGGTGTAAACACCGGGGTGGGGAAGGCGTCTGGGCTGGGGCAGGCTCAGACCTGCGCGGTGCTGGCAGCCCGGCTTTCTCCGTGAGGTTTCTGATTTCAGGAGCAAAGGCGTTCCGAGAAAGCGCCCGCGCTGGGCACGCCAAGCCATCACCAGACACCGCTTAGACCGTGGTCTTCTTCAGCTGCTTTCCTTGCGTCTCTGCAGCAGCTCTTCTGTTGTACGGATGGAGTTATGGGCACGGGCTTTTAATAGAATAAATAGTTTGTGTAAAAAAAAATTATTGCATGGTTATTGCCCTCTTAAATCTGCTCATAAAGGGCTATAATGGGTGAGGGAGGAAATTATTGCTGACCTGCAGCTGGTCAGCTTCTGTGAGGGCTCTGTCCAAGCTCAGCGTTTCACACTTAGCTTTTCAAGATGTCATCTCATGAAATTTTACAAGCTCAGTGGGAGCAGGCGAGATCAGTGCCTTAAAGGGAGAGGAGTGAGGCAACGCCAGCAGCGGGTGCGCTGGTTCGGCAGGCTGTGCTCTTGCCCATGCCTGCTGTGCTGTGCCACGCCATGCCGTGCTGTGGGAGCCACGCTCCGGAGCAGGGCCCTGACCACTTCAGTCACTGCAGATCTCATGGCGTTGGTTATCAGGAGCACTCAGGTGGCAGCCCCAGTGGCCAGGCCAAATTACTAGTGGGCTGGAGACAGAAGGCCACCGAACAGGTTTGAAGGGATGAGGAAACATTTAGGTCATTTTTATCCAGAGCGCGTCTGCTATCTCTAAATCTTGCCAAGTGGGCATGACACAAGGAACAGGAGGTAAAGTGCAAGAAAAAACAGTGCCAGGCTTTTTTCTGTCTGTTTTGGTGGGGTTTTTTTTCCACCTCCTTCTCCTCTCCCACCGTTTTCAGTGAGATTACACCAAATGCAACACATCTGAATGCACATAGCACGATGGAGATGCAGGCGGTTTTAGGGGAAGGGAGCCAAACTGGTGACCCAACTAGTTTGGTGAAAACTAAACTCTACTGTTTGGAGATCAACTTGTCTGCACGGAGCGAATGGGTCGTCTCCACCATCTCCCCATGCGGGGTCTGCCCAGCCATGCTAACAGAGAAGACCACAGGGATGAGGGAAAGATCTGAGCTGGTCTTCATGGGCTAGAGCAAGGGCTGCACACAGGGTATGAAGGGAAAGAGATCCAATTAAGCTCCTAGATCCTCCAAAACACTGTGGTTTTGAGCATAGGGTGGGGGTATTTATTTTTACCCCTTTTCCTTTCTTCTCCTGGCTCTGGAGCAATGTGGGCTGTACACACAGTGTAGGATGTGAGCACATACTGTACATATGAGGTGAGATGAAACACAAATATGCCTTTTCATAATAGCATTTACACCTGGAAGAGAAGACCGGTTTATTACCTTGGTAAACAAAAGTTAGAATTCAAGCAAAGTACAAACTTTGCCCTGGGCTATTCTGACAGCACACCTTGTGTTTGTGAAGTGAACTCGGCTGCTAATGTGCAGCATGAAGCAACGGGGCCATTTCCAACCCTCCCCCATCCCCTCATCCAAGGCCCAAAGTTTAAAAGTTCATTTTTTTTTTTTGGAGGGGGTGTTTTTAGGTGCTGAGATGCACCCCAGCTGAGATGGCTGCTGTCAGTGGAGAAGGCTGTGCATGGCATATCTCTGCTGTGCATCAGGTTTTCTCTCTCTCCAGAGAGGGTGAGGATTACCAGGTGTGTAGATTTAGCAATACGCGCTTGTGCCTAACTGAGACTTGTGCTGCAGGGATATGCTAATGGGGAAGAAATGCCTACAGTGCTTCTCTGCACATGGCAGCAATGACGAGTCCCAGCCTGGCACCCAGGAGGACCTGAGGACCATGGACCTGGCTACAGGGTGGCTCTCAGGCCTCCAACACTCCAATGTTACAAGACCGGGCCAAGGCTCTGGACCACTTGGAATCTGTCTTCTTATGTGGGGGACACACGGGATTAAACCCAAAAGCCTCCTGGGAACCAAATTTCATTCTGCAGCAATGAGATTAGCTCCTATATTGCACGAAGGAGCAAGGTCTGTCCTGTGCCCCAGCTTGCTTTGTTGCAGTCCACACAATCTGCCAGCTGGGCAGGGAGGAAGGCGATCCAGATAGATCCAAGAGGAGCTGGAGCAGCAGGATGCGTCTGGCACCACGCTCCCAACCCATCAATCCTCAGCCATTTTTCTCCATGCCAGAAGACGGTTCTTGGACCAGGCATAAGGCTGGCTCTGGGCTGGCCCGCTCTGTATCCTCATTAGGCAGCGCCATGTGCTAAGGGCAGAAAACTGCCAGCTTTGCCTGAATAAAAAGATGAGCTTGTTGGGGTAAAATTTACAACTGTCCCCAAATTCCTAGCTCAAATATTTGACGAAGCAAAATCCCAAACTTTTTTCGCAAGTTTGAGAAGTCTGTATAATTTCACTCTGTTTTCATTGATGCCTTTATTTAATTCTGGTAACAAAAGGGTGAGCAATTGCAGCCAAACAGTGTCAGAGAGGCTTTTAGCTTCAGGATCTGCAGCTCATAGGAAAGACGGGATTTCTAGTGAGACTATTCTCTCAAAAAGTTTCTGAAGAAACTCTCCACTCCTGGGTGTTATTTCCAAAAATTTAAATTGCCCTTGCTGGGCCTCCATGGAGCCAGTGTGCCCAGGGTTGCAGTGAGGATGCAGGCATGCCAAGACAGCGGAGCTCTGCCTGCTGCCTGGCAGATGGTGGTGTCCCCCTGTAGTGGCATCTGCTGACCCAGCTCTGAAGGTCATTAGCAAGACGCTGCATATCTCACCAGGCCATGTATTTTACTGCAGGTCACTGTCTGCTTTTTCTGATGACTTAAACACTTTCATCACTCTGTACAGGAGCTGTACCACCAAGAGGAGCTGAGCCTTTGAAAAATCTTACCCTTTCCTAGACCTCACTGTTTTTGCTGGTTGTTTTATTTAGCTCTGTTGATCCCAGAAACCTCCAGAGTTACATTAAGGAAACAAAACATGTCTGTTGGCAAGGTGCAATTGAGTGAGGAAATACACCAGCTATTTATTCTCAGAACCCCATGTCTCTGGCAGTAAGAACTTATACCTTGTGTGAGCCCAGCTACTAGAGCATGGCATGCACATTGCAACTTATCTGTGTTGCAATCTCTTTGGGCTGCTGGGAGGGGACCTTCTTGTGTTATGCTTTCAAGGGAAGAAAACCAGGCCCCTGGATGGTAAAAAAATGACTTCTACAACCACATTTTTTCTGAGTCATTGACTGCTCTTTGTTTGCATGAGGTGGAACATCTCCCTCCTGAAAGCAGTCATTGCCACAAAGGGGCAGACACATAAGTAGACCTTAGAAAACAACACTGAATTAATGCGACATATGAAATCCATCAGAGACTCTCAGTGGAGGCAAAGCATCTGCAGGGGTATGTTAGCAGGTGCCCTCCACCTAGGTGAGGGGGTCCCTGGAGGAAGTGCCTTAAATCAAAGAAGTGGTGGAGGAGATGTCAGAGAAGAAATGCCCACTCAGCTCTCTGATCATAACTCCTGTTGACCTGCTCACTTTGCTGGATTACAAGATAAAGTCATGAGGGTTAAATTTAATCTGAATATAGCAACCCCATTAATACAAGTGTGATTTCAATTTGTTGAATGATGGCTTTGGCTATGTTTATTGCAAGGTCTTAAAAATTCTTGGAAGACGAATACTTACAGAAATTAAATGCATTTCTGCATAGGATTTGTTTAACCACATCAAACATGCCTAAGTACAACTGTGGGGCTCAGTTCTGATCAGAGATACAAGATTCCCCAGTGCTGCTTCTGCAGCAGTATGACATAACTTTGCCTGGCTGTTCTAGTTCCTTTGCTCGAGTGATTAAAAACAAGACCAGGCAAAGCAATGAATATAGCCCAGGGAAAAGTTCTGCCTGGCTCTTGAGAGATTGCAAGTGGACCTAATAGATCACTTCCATCTCTAACTTCTTTAGATTCTGTCACGATTGTCTCAGGCATTTTGCAAAATATGCGTGGCTGTACACATGGATTTGCAATGGGTCCCGAGATGAACTGAGCTGTATCTAAACCTGCTTGAGAATGGCTGTGTGAACTGTGGGTTCTGGTCAGTGTTATATGGGGAGGGTTTGCTACATCTCCAATTTACATGTCTTAAAGCTAGACCAGAACAAGTCTTGTTAGTTATGAATGTTTGCTCCATCTCTTTGCATGTGATACCCACCACGTCCATGGGATTTACAAATATTTCCCAACAGTGCAGGGTCTGGGTCTGCTCTGGAAAAGTGCCCATTTTCTCAGTGCTTGTGTTTGACCTGAAGTTTGTTTCTACAGCATCCCTCCAGAAAATCTCCAACTGGAGACAATGCAGTGACTGGAAGACAACCTTGTCTTTGTGCGCTGTGAGACATCACTGGAGCGGCACGGCTACACCTGGGCTCCAGGAAAGATGGGGCATATTCTACTGGTTGTATTGGCATTTGCAGCCCTTGCACCAGTGCTTTGCTTGGGCTCCAGCCACCTGCATGTAGTGATGAGACCAGTTCCATTCACTTGAATGAAGACACCACACCTGTGCAACAGCTGCCTTGCGCATGGCGAAAGTGTGACATGGATTATGCTGCAAAGCAGCTTTGTCCAGTGTTCCCTACGATGGATCTTCTGGCATTGCTCCTCCCTGATACCGGTCAAAATCCAAAAGCTATCCAGGCAGCTCAGAGGTTGAATAGAGAGACGCATGGGGGATGTATCTTTGTTATAAGCAAAGATGTGCCTGGGAACAGCTGTCTGTGCACCAAGCTTCCCCTCCATGTGGCTGGCATGAGCTTAGCTGCAGCCAAAAATTGCAGCTGAGCCACATGAGAGGCATCGTCTGCTCAGGAAGGGCTGGCTGTGGGATGTCCACCTGTGGACGGAGCTGTAACATGCCCCGGTATGCCTGTCCCTCCATGAACAAGAGCTTGGCTAACAATATAGCCCCGAACAGGTTCAAGCTCTGAAAGAACTGCAGAGAGCTCCCAGACTCGATTGGAGCCAGCACCCTGCTTGGGTGTGAAGATTTATGATGCAAACGGTCCAGGGAGCAGAGTCTGAGATTGCTCAATGGACAAGGCATGCACATCTCTGGAGGCCTTCTGGGGCAGTGCTCAGTAAGGGACAAGGATCTTGGGTTTGCACCTGCGATTGCACCTGCGAACCCTCTGACACAGAGGTGTGAGCTTGCAGAGCTGGACTATGGACATGGACTGAAATGGGGTTTATTTCACCATATGTGGATGCCACTTTCAGGTGTGTCTGCTGTTGTGTGCTCCTGTGAGCGACTGAGACGCCCCGGGCAACCCCACGTGCACCCATCCCCTCTGTGCACCAGAGGAGAACGGGACAGCTCTCAGCACTGGGAGGTGAGAGGAAAGAGCTCAGTTCAAAGGCTTGAAATTCTCAGTTCAAAGACATTTTAACAGTTCATCGCTACTTTCTCCATGCTATACTGTCTGCCCCTCAGCTTTAATACAATTGTCACATTACATCCATAGTAAACCTATTGTATAGAATATAGCTTTCTATTTGTTACTTACTAAATGTGTCAATAATCAGCTTTGTCCTAAAGCATAAGACATTCCCAGCAAATGCTTGCCTGTCTATGCTGATGTAAAATGTTGAATAACTATTCAGTTTGCAATTCACTAAGTATTTCTTAAATACTGAGACAACAATAATAATAAACTTTGTGCTTTCATTTCTTCTCTTATTGAAGATCTTAAAGTGTGTTACAGAAGGTAATTGATAAGGTTTCACAACAAGAAGGAGTTGGGCTTTGCTTTGATAAAAGCATTATTTGTTAGGAAAACACTGAAAAGTCTCAGATTTGGAACAGCTTTGAAACCTTCCCCAGATTTCTTTGCAGGATCTGCTTCCTTACGGAGGTTGTTTCTCCCAAAAACACTACCGTTCCCTTTACACAGAGGCCCATTAGAATTTTGAGGGATGTCCAGGGGCCCATCTGCCGCAGTGCTGACACAGCAGGCCTGGCTGTGACTGTTCCTGTGGGACACAGAGCAGCTCTGTCCCACTCCACGCTGGGGTTTGGCCAGGCTCATCAGCCCTGCAAAATGCCCCTCTTCGCTCGTGCTTAGCATTGGGATCCATACCAGGAGGAAGAGCAGTCTTCAGACAGACAGAAGGATGCTGCAAGGGGAAAGGGTGGAGACTTGTTCTCCACGTTTGCTAAGGCTCAGCTGCAAGACACGGGCTTACACTATAGGGAGGAGGGGGCTAATTCAGAGACAAGGGAGCAGCCAGGCGAGAGGTGCTCTGCAAGTGATTGCCTGGGAGCAGTAAAAAAATCTGTGTCAGGGGATTTCCAAAGAAAGATGAGACAGTGCCTTCTCCAAAGGGCTCAGGTAAGGTCCCCGCAGAGCCTTCCCAAGCCAGCTCTGGGATGCTCTGATTTGGCAACCCGGGCCTCTCACTGCCAAGCTTTGCATGCAGGAGCGCCACTCATCCAGTGTTATTTATGGCGAGCGGCTGAGCGCCCAACCATCTGGAGCTCAACCCCACTAATCATGTCCTCTGCCAAAATAAATTGAACCTAATTGGTTGGAAAAGGAGGAGGGGGAGAAGCAACAACAACAAAATCAACAACAACAACAACAACAACAACTACCCCAACTCACCCCAACCCACTACTCAAAACAAATCATTAAGTATCATTTAAAGTCAAATTGCACCAACTGTCTGACTGAGGCTTGTCCAAGTTTGGTCTTATCAGCATTCAGCACCACTGCCGCAGGATGGATGAGGAAACACGAAACACTGCTAAAGGGTAAGCAGGGGAGAGAGGGCCCGTGTTCTTGTTCACTCCAAGGCCCTTTATGCTCTTCTAGAAGACAGAAAAAAAAGAATCTTACTGAGAAACAGGTCCATTGATTATCTTTGCTTAATATGGCTAGAAAATGTCTGTCTTTCTCTCATTTCTGCTCTTTGTGGGCAGCGCAGAAGCTCACACCTCCTGGGATTGGGATTGGCGTGGTGCTCAAGGCTGCATGGCTGCAGGTCAGCTCCGGGCTTGGCTGCAGCTCTCCACGAAAAAGCCACCCTGCAGCCCTCCTCCTGGCCCACTCCTTCTTCCATGGGAGCTCAGAGCAGTCCTTTAGAGTTCACCTTGGTACCAGGACATCCACAGGCACTTCCCCGCCTCACGGTGATACCAAAGGAGAAGTGAGAGTGTTTGGTGTGCCTGCACCTCATGGACCTTGCTGCCTTGGAGACCTTGCTGCCTCAATGGTCGTCTTCTGCCTCAGGGTCCTCCTGCTGCCTCCTGTTCTGGTGGGTTTCTTTCACCACCTTGTCACCATGGGATCTGATCTTCCTCCAGCGTTAGGAGTGCTGACACGGTTCACATCTGCTGCTTGTTTGTTCTTTCGCCCTGTCCCCAGGGGAGGACTGTGTGCAATGGACTGTTCTGTTTTGTTTTGTTTTCTGTGTGTGTCTGTATACATATTTTTGTATATGCATATGCGGAAACACAGATACAGATACAAGCATGGATTTCCCAGCTCTCGCCTTCCCTCCCACTCACAGATGAACACCTCTGAGCACGCTGCTCTCTTCCCAGAAATAAGAGCGAGGTTGTTTGGCTGCACAGTCTCCCATCCTCAGTGTATCCTGGCCCCAGATCTGTGTTTTAAAGAATGCAAGCATGGAAAAATACATCTAAGTGTCTTACACCTACCAGGTGGGGGACTTGGTCTGGGATAGCACATTGGAACTGTTTTCCTTCCTAGGCAGGATGCCGTTTCCAAAACACTGTAGTTTCCCCTCAAAAATCTCTCCACCAGAGGAGTTTCTCTGAGACTTAGAGGAGATGGTGCCGTTAGGCTAAAGGAGAGGTGTTGCCATCTGGGACCCCTCTCCTGGACGCAGTGCGTTTCTTGAAGCAGAAGTTTTTATTTCCCATTTCAAGGCTGTGGCTCAGACACGATGATAAGGTTGGGTACGGAGGGGTGCATGCCCACATCTGTCTGTCACCCTGCTGAAAAGGCTCCCTGCTCCCACATGCACAGGGTTCTCCTGGCCTGTGGGTTTCTTCTCTGCAGAGGTTTTTATGCTTGTAACTAGATGGGCACAGAGAGGGAAGTCCCAGTTGAAAGCTGTCAGAAATTATTTTGCAGACTGCAATTTTCCCTAATCTTCCTGCTGTGTCTCAGAGGTGATGGAAATCCTCTGGACTCATCTAGGAGGAACATCTCGTGGGACATCTCTTAGATCTTTCAAACAGCAGTAATGGGAAGACAGAAATGCTTTGGATGCTGTGATTTTTATTTTTTTTTCTTCCTACAAGCCAGCACTGCCTTCCAGGCAGGCGGTACATGGATAAAAATAGGCCACCTCACCAGACAATTCCCCAGACATTGTTGACAAGGTGAGAGATGTTTCACCTATGCTTCCAAAAGCTCTTGGCCCATTTTTGCCTCTCCAGTGAGGCTTATCCATTCCCCGTCTGGAAATGCTTTCTCCTCTGCTCTCTGTGAGCCTCCTCCACAGAACTGAGTTCCAGTTCTTGCTTTTCCATTTTCCCTGCCATTTCCTCTGCTGTTATTCCAGTTATAAAGGACTTCCCAGTCCCCTGCTCATCCAACAGTTTATAGTTCCCTCCAAAAATAACTCAAGCTTCATCCTCAAACCAGTGCCGTCCCTTGGAGCCCCTTTTCCTTGCAGGCAGCTCTTGCTGAACTCCGTACTGGTTAGAAGCCTCCTCCTAATTTTTATCCCAAAGGTTTTCATATAGCAGCTGATCCCCCATTTGTTCTCAGGCAACAGGATCTTTTTGCTTGGATAGCTCCTCTCCCACCCCAGCATTCACGCCTCTGGTGTATTTACAGACAACAAAGCTATGCCCTCTCCTCCTTAGTTTTGCTACACTAAACAAGCCAAACTCTCTTGAATGTGGGTGAGAAACGCGTTCCAGAGACCTGCCAAACTTGGGACACCAACGGGAATGGCTGCTGGGGGGCCTTTTGAGGCCCTGCAATGCTTTTACTTTAAGTTGCTGGAAGCAGGGTGCCTCTCTGACTGCCAGGACAGTTTACCTTCCTCCCTCCCCATCCTTGGACAATTTCTCTGCCGTCTCCTGCTGGACAGTTCCTCTGCTCCTCGCCGTGCTCGTCCTCCTCCAGCCCCGGGCTCACTCTCGGACCTCTGCCTGCCGAGAAGTGCTGCGTCTGCCCATCTGCCTAGCCTCCCGCACCGGATTTTCAGATGGCAAAGCTGTTTGTGCGGGTAAAAGCCATACTTGCTGTCCAGTTCGGTAGTGTGTGGGCAGGCAGGCTGCAGAGCCGCCTCTCCTTCCTTCCTTCCTCTTCCCTCCTTCCAGCTGCTGTGGCCACCATAAAGCCTCGTGCAGCCCCTGCGTTTCCCCCTTTCTGCTCTCCGAAGGAAAAGAGCTCTGTAATCGGTGGGGCTGGTCTTTCCCTTCCACATATGAATTTATTCAGCCAGCACTCAGCAAATGCCTGTTGTCTGGAGGATGTTTGCGCTGCTCTCATATTTGATAAAGGCATAACCAAATAAGCTTCTGTCTAGCTACCCCATGTCCTGCAGCTGTGAGCTGTGCCTAAGCTTATCTCTGTGCCATGCCTTTCAGAGTGAAGGAGTTTTTATTTAAGCATTTGGAAAAGATAAAGTTAAGGGATGGCGAAGACAACACATACGCTACAGGTGCCTTTCCATGGACTCAGAATAGCAGTGCAGACGAAAGGTCTCTTTTTCCTTTTGCTCAGCCTGGTCAAGGCGCTTGGCCTAGTGGGTTTCGCTTTTCAAAAGGCACTTTCCAGCTCTCACAAAGGAGAGCGGATCTGGCTGTCTGGGTTTGCAGCAGGGCAGGCATGTGGTGGGGAAGGGCCTGGTTTCAGTGCGTTGGGTTTTTTAACGAGGGAGAGGATTGCCATCAGATTTTGAGCTGAAATGCATCTCACTTGGGGACCACTGGCCTCCCTCTAAAGACAAGGTTTCGGTCAGCTGCAGCTGCAATGCTGCGGGCTGGAATGTAGAGACCTGCCCAGCCGATGGCTGTCAGAAGCGCGGAGGAGCAGCTGTGGTCAGCTTTCTCTTTTTGCGATTTCCCCTTTTTCGTTATGACTTCTTGGCCAGGCTGCATCCCAGACCTGCAAGGCTCCTGCAGCAGCCTGCGGGCAGCGGCACACAGAGCAACACATTCATATCATGAAACCATACACAGTGCTGCAATATAACAGCTTTCCTGAGGGCTCCGCTTGTGTGTGTGCACGCGTCTCTGTGCATATACATATGCCAGTGTTTCAAAAAGTGATTTAAGCGCAGAACAAGTGAGGAGAGTTCGGTGGGGAATAAAGAATGGGAAGGTAACAGTATAAATATAATGAGTTTCGAATCTAGGACCACCTTACTTCATTTTAAGAAAGCCTTGGGAACAGTGTATTTCAGCTGCATCTTAATATATATTTGCCAAAGAATTATACTTAATTTCATACATGACATTGTTCCTGCAGAGCACTGAAAGCACTTTACAGAAAGACAGCAAGCTATTGAATCAGGTTTGAAACCTGGAGCTGTATCCTTGAGACACTCTTTTTTTGAGACAACCTTGGCCTAGACTATTTTAAAGCAGCATGAAACTCGGATTGGTAATTTCTCTTCCTTAGCACAAAAGAGCTCTCTACAATAAAAGTTCGAGCTGTACCTGAGAGAGACAGAGCTCTGCCAGGCAGCTGATCCACGGCTGTGGGATCCCTCAGCCTGTGATCCTTACCCTGAAATCAAGAACTGGACAATGAGCCTAAGACTGTCCCAAGCAAATCCCTGTTCTTTCTCGCCCACAGCTGAGGAGTAATGAAGACAAAGCCATATGTGACACATATTTGTTACCCAAGTGAAAGGCACAGAAATAACATGATGAGCAGGTTAGTGTGAGAGCCCAGGAGAGAATTAGACACCCCACACAGTTGCACATATGGCGCGTTGACATCCCTGGTGGTCATCCAGCAACTGGGTTCCAGGTTTCCTGATCATCACTTGTGGTGCACGGGCAGCTTTCAGCAGTTTATGGAGAAGCCCGTTCTGCTCAGGAGAGCTTCAGAGCTGGAAGCCAGAGTCCTGTGCTGCTTCAGGGTGCTGCAATGTAAACTCAACGGGTTTCTGACACCTGCACCGTGCAAAACATGGCAGTTGTAGTTCACAGTGGCTTGGGCAATCACTTTCCATTGCCTTCCCTTTATGCCCGCTTGAGTTTTGCTTTCAATTTAGGTTCAGGCTCACCCAAAACTTTGAGGTGAAATGAGCTCAATAGAAAGTAGCATGAAAGAGGACACTACCCGGATTTCCTCCAGCCTGGGCCTGTGTTCTCTAGAAATGCACATGAAACTTTGAAATTGGAGGCTGGTTCATGTTTTTAATAATATTGTAAACAAAAATATGAATCAAAGCATTTGCTACTTTCCAACCCATGATACAGGAATTGATTTGAATGCATCCCTGCAAATCTTTAAAGCATCTTGGCTCCTTCACTCTAAACCTCCCACTGAATCCTCTGCATGGGCAATATGACTGCTGTGACTTTTCCTCCTGAGTTGGAGTTGTTTCCAACATTTCTTCTTTTGGTTTTCAGTGTACCAGCAAATCTTCTCTTCCTGTTGGAACGAGATATCACCCTGACAGCCTGAGGGGTGAAGTCTGTATTGAAGTCATAATTTAGCTGCTGTATTTAGCTTACCTTCAGCATTTGTCTTGAGTGGTCCAGCAAACCCCAGATTTTTTACCTCTGATCTGCTGCAGAAAATTCTGGAAATTTAGCTAGGTAACTTTTTATCCTTGCCCTTCACATTTTATCCCCAGCCTCCCAGCTGCCTCTGACCTCCCATCTGCTGTATGCTTCTTCGTGGAGTCCAGGCTGGATTTCCAAGCTGGAACTCATGTGATCCAACAGTGTTGTGTACCTGGCCTTTAGCAATACTGCTTCTTGACACATTCTGCTTTCTAGAAGCAGGTTCATGCCCTGTGATTGTTACATATATCCCTATATAGGAACAACGGGCCCGCAGAGTGTTGCAGTGGATGGGTGACCTGCTGGGCTGACTCTACAGTTTTAATTGGACTTTAGTAACTTTCAAGATATAATTAAAATCCCTTCTGTGCAACCTTTCCATGTTCTGGGTCAGAGAGATTAAAACACAAGCCCACACACACCCGGGGCAGACTTCTTGTTCTAATACCTTCTGAGCCCAGTGAGACAGTTCTTCTGTACTGACTCAGAAGGAAAAGCACACTCTATTGAATCAGCAACACCACTTCCTTCCTTTGCAGTTCTACCATTCACACACCTACCCTGCTCTTCTTGAGAGAATCAGCGAGAGCAGTCCTGAGGAAGAAGGCTGGAGGTGCAGAGACAACGTAGCAAAAGAGATATAGGGTAAAATACACTGGAGAGGGAAGGCAACCTTAATTCTCTGCAGCTGGTATCTGTGATTATCGTGCTCTTTATTAAGCAATGTAGCTTGGCTGGAATGGTGTCACTAAGCTTAGCATCCTCCCAATAGCTGATGAAATGCATCATGTCACACTGCCAGGACACGAACAGTGGCTGTGGGGGCTGCTGTGGAGAAAGGGTCTTTGACCCAAGCAAAAGGGAGCAGCTGCTCTTACTAGGCTATGCCATCTGATGACTCTTGCACCAGACACAGCCGCCTCAGGATGTTTGTCACGGCCGGTCACAACAACGCTGTGGTGAATAGTTGATTTCCCTTTCCTGCTGCAAAAACCCTGGGCAGCAAGACCCATCCACCAGCTCAGCTCTGCTGGCATGATAATTAAAAGGTTTCCCTTTTTTCAAGACCCACCATATTATCATGTTGGGCTCTGCTGGCTGAGGGAGGCCTGGAGCAGTACAATCCCACATGCCAAGGCAGAATGCAGGAGTGACAGCAGGGATGAACTTCCCACCGCATAATGGTGGTGTTGGCTGGTGCATTTTGGTGGCCAAGGGTCCAACTCTGTTGCCTTCCACTCCTTGCAGCTGGGAACTGCACATGGCCTCAGCTGTGATGGGAAATGGGTATCTATAGCTCCAGATGTGCTTAGCCATGGTTGGTACAGGTCATGCCTCCATGTCCCTGGTGCAGTCATTCAGTGCTGGATTTCATGCAACCCAGTGGAGAATGGGACAAGGAAATACCAGACGCCACCACAAAGCTTCACAAGGCCTGGAAGCTCCTTTTGTTGGGATGTTGCACCTTTCCAGGTACTGTTATGGGAGAGGATGAGTTTATAAATCTTCAGGAATGGTCTGGGCAAATGTCACCTGATTGGCTCCACTTAGCCTCAAACCGATGGCACAGGCATGTGTGCAGTGTCCCTTATCAGCACCACTGTCCAGGAACCATGTCAAAGGAGCTGTTTACAAAGACAGGGAAAGAAACCATCTACCCATTTCCCAGGCTAATAGCAGTGGTTGGGATTTACGTGGCACAGCTGGATTTGAAGCAGTCACCTGTGGGCCAGTACTTGAGCAAGCCAGCTCTCTGCTCACTAAACAGTCACGCTGGTTTGGGACTATGCAGGACATGAATGCAAGAGCAGACATGAGGAGGAAGGTTTCCTTTCAAGCTAGAGACATGGTAACAGGATTTGATTTTTACTTTTGCTAATTCTTTACTATTTTGGCACCATTCTGATTTTTTTTTTCCTTTTTTTTTTCCTTTTTCACTAAACCTCGTAGAATCGTGTGAACCAGGGAGCTCAAAAGCTGAGTGAAATTTTTGCCCCAGGCTCTCAACATGTAAGATGTATTCGTGTGTATGAGTATGCATGTCTTCATACGCACAGATGAGTCATTCTTACTCTTGCTCGTTGTTTCCGGGAGGGGGAAGTGAGGTGGTTTAATCCAAGGTAGGGGAATGCAACACACAGACCTCCTGGCATGGGGGGATGGCGTGCACGGAGGGTTTTCTGGCTCAGCGGAGGTGGCTGGAAGGGGAATCTGCTGCCGCTTTCCTAGTGGAAGGGTGGTCAAAGCAGGCCTGTGCCCCCGGTGCCTCGGCTGGTCAGAAAGCAGCAGGCGTCTCATCTCTGTTCCCTCACTTTCTGTATGTCACTGTGGGCAGAGGCAAGACTCAGAGAGGAAACCACAAGTGGTCCGGGTTGTCGAGTCTCAGCAAACAGCAGAATGGGCTCCAGGTGCAGCCTGTTTGCTTTCCGAAGAGCCTGGTGCATTGCTGTCTGTCCCTCTCCTGCAGAAACATCACCTCCTGCATGTTTGCCAGGACATGCCGCCTTCCCCTGCCCCGTCTCCCCTTCTCCTTCCACCACCTTCTTGAGTAGAGACTGACCTTTTTTTGTCTCCTGCTGGTCCCTTCTTATTAAACCTATCTGATGGCTGGCAGATTTAGGGCTGGCAAAAAGGTGCATGCCCAATAAAAACTGACCCAGATTGTCACCCATGATTTGTACCGAACTCAAATGGGACCGTTCCTGAGGCTCTCAGTTGTTTAATTCAGTGTAAGATGAATTATTTTTAATCATCTCACTCCTTCTGGATCTTGGCTGGGGACAGTACTGTCTATATTATCATATATTAAAATGGAACTGAGGTTGAAAACACACATCAGCAAAGCAGGCTGTTCCCGGGGTAATTTATGGCTCATCCCATTGCAGAGACCAGTGAAAATCCTCCAAGGTGTATCCTGCAGAGAAGGTGAGCCTGAGTCTGGAGGATCAAAGAGTGCAGATAGGATTTGGATAAACTTTTTAGGCCAAGATCCATTGGTGCAAACACCGTGGGAGTCAGAGGAGGGAAATTAGGCTAGGATCTGGCCCAGACCTCTGGTCATCGCCCATCTCCCGTGGTTGGGAGGGGGAAGAGCGGTGCTGCTGGCAGAGCTGGAGGTGGCGTGCCCCACTTCCAGGCACCCATGTTGCACCCCTGGCTTTGTCACGTGTGCGGCAGGTGCCTCTGTGCTTTCTGCTTGTGTGTAGGTTTGGTGTCCCCACGCTGCGTGTCACTGGCGCAGGCTGCCCTGGCTCCCCGGCTGCGCTCCTCTTGCCCCAGAGCATTGCCCTCATTACGACATGTGTCGTGTGTGGAAATGTTCGCTCAGCGTTTGGGGCAGCTGTACATCTTCTGTGGCGTCTTTTGGGACTTCTGTCTTCTGTGACGCCTTCCGCAAGGAGACGACACACAGGTCCCCTTGTCCCCTCACACCATCCTCCTTGATCCTGTGGTTCAGGACTTTCCAAAAGCCATTGGCAGCTTCATGTTCCTGCATGTTGCTGGATATCTATTCAGAAGTATCATAAGCAGAGACATTTCCAAAGAGCTCTCAGGCATCAGGAAGAAAATAAAGTCAGCAAACAGCTTCAATGGACTCTGAATGATATTTAATGCAACAGTCCCTCTTTCCTCTCCAGGAAGATGAGATTTTCTTTGGAGGCAGCTAGTGGTTGTTTCTGCCTGCTGGGAAGAGGGAGCAGGCTGAAGCTTCCTCTGGGCATCAGTATAAGAGCCATCAATAAGATGACTAGTAGAAAAATAATTTGTTGAGGTTGCAGCAGGCACCTCAGTCTGAGGACAAACACCCCAGTTGCATCCCTTGCTGCAGTACTGGGGAGCACTGGGATCCTCATGGTGACACGTATGACTGCCCAGGGCTGCTCCAGAGTCAGGCAGGGACTCTGTAGGCAGGATATCTACAGGCCTATGACCAAGAGACCGAAGCCAGTCGGGGACATCCCTCCTAGATCCTTTCCCAGAGAAGGCCTGTCTCTGGAGCACTGTCTGGATGCCTTGCCAGCAGTACTGCAGCTGCAGCCTGGCATAACTCGCTGTGGCAGCACTCATGGGGAGGTACCCAAAATGGTAGGAAAGCCATTGGTGGGACTTATGTGCCAGCTTTGCTGCCCGCTATAGGGGCTTGCTGCAGAAGGTGGTGTTTCACCTGAGTTGTAGAGGCTCAGCAGATCACAGTGGGAGGTGCAGAAGCTTTGGTGCAGGGTGACCTGGGAAGGCACATAAGGTCAGGACTTTTAAGAAGTCCTGGATTTTTTTTTCCAGTGACATACAGAAGATTTTCATTAGTGTGTAGATGGACATTAATGGCTTTGCAGTTTTTCGTGTCATTCTAGAAAGTCCAGTTTACTTTCCCTTAACTGGTGGAGTCTTTTCCAGGACAAAGGAATTATTGTCACTGAGTTATTTCCAAACAGCATCGGAACATGCCTTCATTCACTGAGTTATTTCCAAACAGCATCGGAACATGCCTTCAGAAGATTGATAGAGGAGATGGAGGACCTTGACACGGTGGCCTGGTGGAGATCAGAGATGTCCTGCTAATGTAGTAAGCCATGGCTGTGATTTTTCTAGTCTTTGTGAGGGTTAAGGGGAGGTCAATGCACGTGGATGTGATAAGGACACTTGTGGTAGATGTTCTGAACAGCCAGAGAGCCTGGGCTGATGCAACTGCACAAGAGCAGGTAGTTGTGGATGCCTAGTGTTCTTGCTCTGAGCCTAGGGCCATGGTAAGAAATGCATATGTCTGTGCAGAAGGCCTTTATTAAAATGACCTCACCCATATGTGTACATTTTAATCATGTCAGTGAATGCCTGCTGTGTTTATTTTTAATACAGCGCTTGTTTTGATGTTACAATTGCGATGGTGTGGATCTAATGGCAGTGACTCCATCTTAGGCCTCAAATTCAGAGCTGAAAGTGAAAAGACACTTTGCATTACTTTAAAATACAAAAGGGAATGTCCCTGGGCAAATTAGTCCTTCATTTCCATTCTAGACTATAGTCAGCTGTCTGCTGCCTGGAGTCCACAGTGCACAAGTTGCTCTGGAGGTCACCTGAGGTCCCTCCTCCTGCAGCCTCCTGCAGCCGACCGATAGGTGACAGAAAGACAAACAGATCTTTGGGGAAAGGTTCACTTATACCCTGAACTTCAGTATGACCTCGAGGGTAAAGCACAGTCTTTGCAAGTCCTGACTTTTATTTGAGGTGCTATTAATTCCCTCTTTCTTGCCCTGGATAGCTCAAAAAAAAATCCTGAAGAGGAAGGCATATACCCTAATACGCAGGTCTAGGAGGGCTTTCCATCAGACACTGTGCTGCTGGAGTATCAGTTGCAGTAGCAGTTCCCACCCGCTTTTCATAGATGAGAAATGTTAAAAAAAGAAGAAGTGAAAGCTGAAAAAAGATCAGCAGAGATGTTGGCATCCAGTCTGTGTGATGGAGCCTCAGGAAGACCAGGGATTTCTGACTTCAGCCTTGTGCTCTCCCCTTAAATTGTAGCATTGTCGCTGGGTCTGCAGAGATCTCACAGTTTTGTAATGCATGACGTGTGCTGGTGATAGACAGGCAACGCAGCGAGCTGAAGGCAAGCTGCCAGCCTTCCCTTCACTTTGAACGCCCTTGGCCGTCCCGAGACTCGTTCCAAAACATTTAAATTGCTTAAGTGTGCAGTGATGTGTTTTAATTAATGCAGAAGAAGGGGGCAGTAAAATACAGGTCCCTTCAGTACTAATTTGGCCTTGTGGTTGAGGCAGAGGTGCTAGAAAGCCAGGAGTGCCTGGATCTGCTTCTGCCTCATTGCAGCATGAGCGGTGCCGCAGTTTGCCCAGCCTCAGTGGGGCTGACGGTGCTGAGCTACCTTCGCCAGGTGCCGGGGACACAGGGTACCAGGGGAAAGGTGAGCATAATACACAGGTATTCATGACATCTTCTTGGTGCTCTGTCTAGGAAATGAGCCCCACAAAACAAACATCAGGTTTATTATTAAACGGCAGAACTGGAGACTGAAGCCTTCCTGTGACACACTTTGTGAAAAGTTTTAGTAAGTGGCAGAGTTTCCTCCAAAGTCCTCTCTCCAAAGCGGGGCAAGCGATAGCATCGTAGGAAGAGATGGCTGCTCCCGTTGCGCGGGTGGGGAACACAACCGTCACACAGCTGCACAACTTGCCCAGGAAACGTGGCATCGAATTAGGGCTTCACACACGCTGTCTGGAGGCTCACACTTGTGCTTTACGCCAATACCATCTTTCATCAAAAAAACCCTCCCAAACCACCTAAGCATAGTCCTGGAGAAGGGATATTTCTGGGTCATATTTTCCCTATGAGCACAACGGGGAAAAGCAAAGTGGAAAACTTTCTGGGCCATCATTGATGTAAAAGGGATCAGATGATTTTTGAATTTGCAGTGATACCTGGATTATTAGGGATTACATGTTGGTTCACTGAAGTGGCCCAACTTCCTAACCATGTCCATCTACATCCTAACCATGAATCTTTAACAGAGTGGGGATATGTTGACTTGACCATGTGAATATATTGTCCACTGCAATGCCAGCGACGCTTCCTTCTGAGAGACACTGATATTTTAAGCAATGGCTCAGCCTGCGAACTGGTCAGAAGATCTGGTATTAGCTGACCTGGCCAGCCAATGACCCTACTGTGTTTGGAAATAAAAGGTCAAATTCTCAACCAGGCTGCAATGGACCAGGACATTTTTGTGAGAGATTTCCCTTTATAAAGCCACCCTAACTGGATCTTCTAAGCTCCTCAGATACCCAGAATTTGAATGGCAGCCAGGAATGGCTTTGATTTTGTAGAAGTTTTATTGGGGAAATTTAACCAGCACCTGCAATTACTCAGCGTGAGTCTTACCAGAATGGTCAGTTCCTTAATTTAATGAGCATTAGAACAGTGATTCATTTCAAAGTGGAACTTCGTTATATTGCTGCAGAAAGAAGAAATGACAGAGAGGAACAAAGAGAATGAGGAAATAGTTGTTTTAGGCTGAAAACAGAGCAATATGTTCCTGGAAGTACACTTTCAGCCCCTGTGCAGGCCTGGCTCAAGCCGAGAGAGGAATCCTGTATACAGTTGGCTCATCTTTTCTTAACAAGGTTGGCCTGGCCTCATTTCTTCAGGCCAAAGCTCTGCAAGGCTGCAGGTACTGCCTGACACCAAGTGCCAGGCTGCTCTGCACTCTGGAGACATGCAAGGAGCATTTTCTGTGCATTTCCTTGTTCCGTGAAAGCACTAACAGCTTAAATGCTTGCATAGAAATGTAATAATAATGATTAATGCATTCCTGCCCAGGCTCTGGCCATTCTTCTGACATAATCTATCCTTCTTCAAGACTATAGATCCTTTGCTCATGCTGATGGGTGTTTGGTCCTGCAGTTTGAAGTCAGCAGGAGATGAAAGTGTTGCACCTCTCGCTGGATGAAATCCACCCATTCTTGACCAAGTATATGCCTTCCAGAGTAATAAAAGCAATGTAGCAACTGAGCCTGTAAATAGGAGATCAAGTAGAGAAATGAGAAAGTATTCGTTGCCTGGGAAAAAGGCCTGGCAAAGCTCACGGTGGTGAAACCAAATGAAAATGTTGCAAACTTTCACCTAGAATAAACCACCCCAATCAGCTGGAAGCGCTTTCCCTCGCACTGGTTCCCAGGAATGGGGTTGCATCATTTTCTTGACACAAGGCTGCCAAAATCTGTAGCGACATACTAGAATCCTGCTGATTAGCCAAGCTCTTGGCACACTTGTATGGCCAGAGATTTTTATTTATTGTTATTTTTCTGGTAAGAATTGCTGGTAGATTAAAAATGGGAGGCAGGCAACACAAATACATATTTATTTGGGTGGAGGAGATTTTGGCTTTAGGGTAGAATAATGTGCTGTGTTACGTGGCAGCTTTCTGTCAGAGGACCTCAGACATGAAATACCATTATTAACCTTCCAGCATCGTCTGTGGCATGTGAGACATACTCCATTTCTCAGATGGTCAAAAGCTGGCCAGAGATATTAAGCACCGAATGCTCTCAGATCCCCTTGAGTAAAGGCTGACTTGCTTCTCCATGGTTCTGAGGACCCTGCTCCATGTTTTTGTATTAGCTTTTGAAAGCTGCCTGCGGCACGTGCAATTAGTAGGTGCTCTGGTTGAGGAGTTAGTACCACACTAGGATCAGAGCTCAAGAGCTCTGGCTTTCTAGCTGCTTTGCTACTTGTCAGGTTATGTTTGGAAGCAGGGACACCGTCCCTTGGTGCTTGCACTTCAGAATTATCCTACTGTGAGAAAATCCTTTTTTTCTTTTCTTCACAAATGTCATCTTCCATTTCACGTCTGTTCTTCGAGCACTGCCTAACCCATCTGTTTCGATGGCTGCGTAGTCCTCGCTGCTTGCTGTTCTTGGTACACACAAACCAGGCTCTGGAGCACCTCCTTCACCCACCTCATCTTTACCAGTTCTCCCACAATGCCTACTTCTTCTTTTCACCCTTCACTGCCTGAGCCAGCATCCTTCTGTTGTTCAAGGCAGCCTTTGTACACACTTCCTTTTTCTCTGAAACTCTAGCAACACAAGAAGTATGAGCTCAGAAAAAATTAAACAGCAATGGCGAGGTTTCCCTGTCTCTCAGCTCTTTCTTCAGCTTGGCTTCCTTTGGGAATCCTGTTCATAATTTCTTGCCATTTGCAACAGCATCCCAGGAACCAAGCTGCAACGTAATACATCTGGGCCTAAGTTTGTACAGGAAGCCAGATGCAGACAGGCATACTGGAGCGGAGGGGAAGGAAACAGGGAAAGTTCAGACATAATTGGACATCTAGCAAGGCCTTGCAAAGCCAACTGGCAGCCCCATCTTCCAGGGGGCTGTCTGAAAGCAAAGATTTGTCTGAATCAGAAACTTCCATCCAAACACGCATGAACTTTGAGAAGGGTCAAGTCCAGATTGGTTCCAGCTGGACTCCAGACCCTGATAAGAGAGTTCCTCCCTGGGGCCTCAAAAGCATCTGAATCCTCAGGCAGCCTCTAGACTGACCTCTCCTTTCCAGGGTCGCCAAGATTTTTTACCCAGTTACTAGGTCATGAGCTTGCAGGAGGAGACCAACCCACTGTGGGATTGTTTGTTTCACTGTCCAGGGACATTTTTCTTTCTTCAGGGAGCTCTGCAAAGCAATTTTTCGGGAGGGGAGGAGATTCAGCATGACTCAGTGGTGTTTAAGAAACAGGGGAGACAAATGAGGAGATCCTAGAGGTACTTCCTTTCTAAATAGCTCAGAGATTAGTAACGCTTTGCCATACCTGTAAATAGTTCACGCACAGACATGAATGCCAACAAGTGCTCTGGAAAGCTGCACCTCGCTACCCCTTGTTTTCAAAGTGCGTTTGTGATTTTTCAGCAACCACCTACCGAAGCCAAGAGAAAATAAAAAGATCCCTGACCTTTCACTGCTCTGATTTCCTAATAATTTGGACACCTTTAATCCTTGCCTCAATCCACAGGGCACAGTTGTGCAACACAGCCACAGTTCAGGAAGGGCCTGGCACAAGAGAAATGCTGGACCAGGAACATCCTCGATGTGCAAAAAAGCAGGAGGGGTGCAAAGAGGAAAGCATGTCTGGTGGCTCACAACAGCATTAACCATATTTCTGCAGTGTTTGGGGAATCAGTCTGTACATGGAAGGGTTTTGCTTGTCACCAAAATGGCCATGCAGAGTGGTCAGACAAGTTGGGCAGTGAACACATGCACGTTAATATTTGCTGTCACTGAGGTTGCAAAACAAAAGCAGACAGATCATTTCAGGACTTGGCCTCCTTATCTCCACCTACCACAGCCTATAAAGTTGCATAAGAAAACAGGACTGAATAGGAAGAAGTTTGAGGTGGAAACCTGAAGAGAAATGAATCAGATGCAGCAACACCAAATGGCAAAGCTCCTCCAGAATGGGATTTTATGGTAATGGCAAAGTAGTTCTGAGCTTGTCTCAAACCCTGACTTCAGGTCCTCCCAACTTATGCCAAAAGAAGTTAAAATTAAGGAGTCTTCTTTTGTGGTTTGCCATATACTCTGTGATTATGGACACTCCAAAAGCTCATTCTACTGAAAGACTCAAGGATGTGCACCCCACTGGAAAACTTCCTCGTTTAACGCATATAATTCCAGTATGCAAAAACTTAATGACTGAGAAAAAGAGGAAGATGTTCCCATTGTGGTTTAGTGGTGACAAAAGGGTTAATCATCTCCCAACGCTTCTGACAGCGCCACACTAAAGGCCACACAAGTCCCAGCCTTCTCCTAGACTGCAAGAGCAATGCAGTGGGGACAACCCCTGCAGAAACAGGGTCTCTGCAGAAACCCAGCGTGCAGCAGAAGAGACAAAGTGGCTCTGAATTGCTTTTGATCTGTTGGAAACCCTGGCTTTATTTTTAAAAAGTGAAGATTTTTTGTTTGGGAGACATGAGCATCTGCTTAGGGACTTCTCAGTGCAGGGGACAAACAACTCACTGGTGTCTTGCCAGGTAAGCAGCAAACAACATTAGGTCATTGCAAACAGTTCTCCTTGGGCTCCATCTGTCAGATAAGGACCGTATCACTGGCAAGATGTTTCTGATGACGAACTCTCCTGCAGTTAAGAAAAGCCAAATGTGAAGCTCGTTAAGGAGAGAACCTGAGATGTCCTCGCTAGACCAGCAGCAGCCAATTTGCTGCCGTCGGTTGGTTAATCTCTCATTAGCTCAGGTCAAAATGAGCTGTGTGAAGAAGAAATGTCTCTGTCATGACATGTCAGACCTGTGGAGCCAACTGAATCCCAAGGGCAGAATCTGTTAGGGGCAACGGGGGTGGTTCTGGCTCCGAATTACACATGGCTGATTATGTGTGAGTGACTGCGTGCGGTCAAGGCGTGCTCTGCAGCCTTCTCCGGGCTCAGCCTGCAGGAGACAAGCATGTGCTACAGCCTCACCTTCACCGGCTTTGGAGCAGGCCCTACTTAGTGGCCATTCAAATACGGTGCTGTCAAGGAAGAAGTGGAGCACCTAATAGTGGTGTAGATTAAGATGAGATTAAAAGAAAAGCCGTGATTCAGAGGAATGACGCCATGGAAAACATCAAGGAAAATGAGATGGAATGTGCAGTCATTAACAAATTGCTTTATTTATGGCTATTGGACACTGCTGTTGTGCCAAATCTTGAATTTATTGGGTGCCATGGATTTCTTCATTAAAATCATGTAATTGTATTGTTATTTGTTGCAATTTGCAATGACCGTCCCCTTAGCTATTTTTACTTTTGCTCTGTGTGTGTATATGATCCTGTAAAAGCAGGCCACAGACTGTGGGGAGAGAGCACGTTTCTAGTCGTGCTTTTTAAATGACACGGCTGATTTTCTTTGAGTTCACTTGCTTCTCTCCTCCATTTTGGCTTTGTGCTTCACCTCGCAGGCTGCACCGCAGTGGTTCCAAACCCTTTCCCTCCCGACTATTAACGTTAAGCTGACAAGCTTTAAGCAAGGATTTTCAGGTGTCTTTACAAAGCTTGCGTTGGCTGCTAGGTGCTCCCAGGAGGCTGCAGATCCTGGAATCTTCCACCCTGGCAATGTGCCCAGCCCATTGCAACTGCGACCTTACCAAGATCTCAGTACTGGGATTTTGCAGCTGTTCAGAGGTCTCCAGACACCACAGCAAATGGTTTCTGCTCTCTGAGTCAGCCAGTTTCTGCTTTAGATGACGCAGACCCCAACCCTTTAAGGTTTTCCCACTGTTCCTTACCAGAACCACCTTCAGAGTTGGTCTCCTTGAGATGGAGGTGGAGCAACGAGTGGAGGTTGGCGACTGTGTCACTTGTCTTTAGTTTGCTAATGCCAAGGTTTTTGGCAGCTGGTCTTCAAGGAAGGCACATGGAGATGGCAGGATGGGGGAGAGCTGAGATCTCCAGAGACGATGATCGGATCAGCAACCATGTCTGCACATTGGCTGTATTATACGGAAATCACATCAGCCCTCTTCTCTCACGGTAATGAAATCAGTTATGTGATGCTGCGTGGATCCAAACTGCATTCAAGCAGTTTTATGCTTCACAGGCTGCTGGATCACTGCGATATTTGTGCAAAGCTGACAATGGCTGCAGAAGGACAGAAGCAGCTCACCCCTGCGCCCTGCTGCCTCAAACCATGCTCTCCTCTGAAGCACGTTTGTATGCTGGAACATGCTACAGCAATCCTAGAGCTCAGACTCTGGTTTGTCCAATCATATCAAGTCACCCAGATTTACAGGTCTTCTCTCTCTTCTGACCAGACGTGGTCATAGTAAGAGCACAAGTCCTCACCAAAGCGAGGTAGACACTGCTTTTCAGTGACATGCCCATCATCAATCCCTACAGGAAGATTTTCCATTTAGAAGCTCACAAGTACATCACATACCCTACACTCTGTGCTGCTGTTTTTCATAACACTTCCCAGCCTGTTTGAACCTAGCCCTGGGCTCTCTCAGGTCTCTTTCAGGTCTCTTTTGTCCTGGGGATGAATGTCTCCTGAGAACTGCAGTATCAGCCTCATGTGTTGCTCTGTTATAAGCAAGCAACTGGAGGCTGGTTACAGTCAGGTTCATCAGTAGGTTTCACATCTTGCATGAAGCAAGTCTAAGAGGTTTGCATTTGCTTTCATTAATTTTTTTTGCTGTGATTTGAAGGACTCAGGGAGACACTAGGGACATTCAGGGCAGGGGGAAGTGCTGCTAAACCACCTCAGGAGGTATGATACTGTCCTGACACCATCCCATGCCCATCAGTTTGTAGCCCTTTCTTTTGCCCCGGGACCTCATGAGATGAAAGGCACCAGTGCAGAGAAAGCTCTGTGGTGATACCTCCCTTACGCTGACCTCTCCTGCAGGGTTTAGCAGCCCTGTGGGAGCAGCAGTCTGTGCGGGGGCACTGGACGCGCACTCGCTTGCCTTCAGCGAGTGGCATCTTCCAGGGTGGAAGATGCAGAAAGGTCCATCCTTCGTATTTTGGGTCTTCCCTTCGTCTTTCTCCAAGTGAAGGACTCTTACCAGGAGCTGCTCCCCACGGCAGAGGAATCTAAATAATCCCTCTAATTAGCTTTCTGACAAAATCAAGCTACTGGCTTCCCTCCCAACACACACACCCACACCTGGAGGGTTGGGTGCAGAGGTTTCGGGGGAAGATAAGATGCTGCTCTGTCAATCATAAACACTGTGAATAGCATTCAGTCTGCTTTTGTGGGGCTGTTATGTGTTTCATGTCCCTTCCTGTGACTCTTCACCAGACCTTTCTGCAGATGGAAGGCACCTGGCGGATGGCTCTCTAGACTGCCATCCACAGACCAGCTGAAACACATGCACACACCTACCTTCAGCCGGATGAAAATTAGACATGTCATCTATTGCCAAAGAAGGTTTCTTCAGTACCAGAATAACTAAAACTTCCTTAAGATATGCAGGAGTGCTTCCAGATTGCAAAATGAAAATCACTGCCCGGAATCACTGCATTCAAAGTAGGGAAATATCCCTTTAAAGAAACCCATTGGCAGTATAACTAAAGGCCCTAAGGCCAAGCTGATCTTCAACATAACTCCACTGAGTCAAGAGGAATACACCAGGGATTAAGTTTGGCCTAATAGCGAAAACCACAGGCAAGTGAGAATGATTCCCAGAATCAAGCTGACCTGAAAAATGTAGCTAGATTTTGCCCTTAAAGGAATAATTTTCTTAATAATAGGTAAAACAAAATGCTTGTCAAAATTATTACAAGCATATGGGGATGAGACAATCAACGTTGTATGAATTATTTCCTTAGCAGCTATATTTTGGGTACATTCTTTAGCTGTTCTTCTTTAATTCCAAAGCTTGTAACCTTCCTACTGGCTCTTCTAGATTTACTACCTGCCCTATTCATTCTTGGCTTGCTAGACCCAGAGACTGTGTGTTTTAGGTGCTAATCCCAGGTTTGCCACTGAGTTCCTGTGGGATTTTGGTGAGGTTTTTTTTTCCCAGGATCCTCCAACTCCATCTCTACTGGTACATCAATATGTGAACTGATTCCCTGGCAATGTTAAGGGCAAAATACCTGTTGTCATCTTCCTGGATTGGGCCCTTGGTCCTCAGCTTTGCAAGCATTACCAAGCAAGGATGCCAGCTAGCACAAAGAAAAAACTTTCTCAGAAGCAGTGCCTGCATATGGGTCTTGCTTCCCGAGAGAGGAGAATGAATGACCACAGAATTAATCTCTTTCAAAGCTCTGTCCAAAACTCATTTGTTGTGTTTAACTTGTTCTCAGCAAGTCCTAAACACACACTCAGAAACAAAGAGTGGAAAACCCAACTGTAGTTGTTCACAAAAACAAACAAAACCAAAACAGGAGCAACTTGCCAGTGTGCTAAAAAGATCACTACCAACAAACCTCTATAAAATAATCACGTTATTTCACTTATAGTATAGAAAAGGCAAAAAGAGAAAGGATAGAGGCATTTTTTGATATTTATCAGTTTGGGAGTGGTTACCAAGAACTCCCAGTGTCTTTCATTTATTTTCTCACTCTCTTGTGCCTTCCAAGAGGCAACAGGCCTTTTAAATTATATTTTTCTTCATCAGCTTTGTAGTTCTCAGTCCCAGAATTCATGGCTGCAAGGGAGGGCTGGAGATTCCCTCCTGAGCCCCAGCACTTCAGGGATCCCCGACTATCACTCCCTCACCTCTGTGTTTAATTCATGTTTGGCAAAGCACAACTTGATCTCAATCAGGCCTCCTAGGAGGGCAGCCAGGTTGGATTCGATGGCATCAGGAAATATGGAACCAATCCTGCCCCTGGAATTCATCCCAAAGACTAAGCATCTTCACTGATAAAATGCATGCTACTTTCTTACTTGAAATTGCTGGACTGTAGTGTGCTTGTCATGGGCCTTTCCTGGGGTTAAAGACTTTTTTCCCACCACCATTTCTTCCTGAAGGTGCTTACACATCATAATTACATCATCTCTCATTTAATTTCTGGATTAATGTAGCAGGTTAAATTCTTAAAGTCTCTCAACTGTTTTCTTAAAATGCAGAGACCAACAAGGGGGA
The DNA here is from genome assembly GCF_034638445.1 of Ciconia boyciana. Classification (NCBI taxonomy): domain Eukaryota; kingdom Metazoa; phylum Chordata; class Aves; order Ciconiiformes; family Ciconiidae; genus Ciconia; species Ciconia boyciana. The sequence goes on along the minus strand of NC_132940.1, from coordinate 55,200,395 downwards.
AAATATTTGTCTGGTTAAGACCACCTGTGGAACCAGAACTGGTCCACACTTCAGTCTGCAGCTCCTCTCTTCATCCATCCAGAGCTCCGATGAGGCCCTTTAGCTCCAATATCACACTGGAAACTCAGGTTGGGCTGCTTGTCCGCTCGGACCTCAGCACCCTTTCCCGACTCCCTGCTCTGCTTTCCAGGATAAGGGGTCCTTCCTCTGCATCGGCCGGCTGAATCCCTGGCTCCTCGGCACCGGGCTCTGGCTGCCTGAGCACACACGCTCTGTCTGCATGAGCCCAATGACCCGGATCTCTCCACACCACTGCCCCCACCTCTTCATCAGCCACCGCTCTGCCTGTCTGGTGTCATCTGCAGGTTTTGGCAGCAGTCGTTGTGCATCACCTTCCAGATGGTTAATAAAAGCATTGAAAATTATTGGATGTCCTGTCAGTCCCCGAGGCTCTCCTCTGGGGATGTGCCCTGTGTGACTCCCCAGGGACTGCTCATTTGGAAGAACGTTAATCTCACTGCTCCCTAAGCCACGTACAGTGCGTGCTATTGATATCATATATTCTTATTTGTTAAGAGAACATGCTAAGTCAACCACCTCACCAAAATCTGTCCCATCCACAGAGTCACTTTTCCCAACCAAACTTTTAACCTCTCCAAAGAACATAATTAGATTTGTCTGAAAGGCCTGGTTTTCATTTAAAAAGGCTGAACCGACTGCCACAAATAATAGTCGCAGCTTTTAACTCCACTCAGTTCAGTTCCCCAACAGCTTTTCCATCACGTTGTCCACAACTGGTTTCATCCTATTGTGTAGTGCAGTTTTGCTTTAAAACCTTGTCATGCCCTTGTGATTTTGAAGATGCTGTACCACGCTGAGAGATGCCTAGGATGGGGTGCCCAACACCTTCAGGAGACAAGATCCTCTTGGGAAGGTCTCAGGGTAGAGTCTCTGCTCTCCCAACATCCATCCTAGGTGCGCCAGGTATTGGTCTGAAACTGGTAGAAATGTTCTAGCATGATGCAGCCACTGTTTACATGCAGAAGTGGGGGAGTCTGTTCTAGGAATAGCATGGGAATTTTTCTTTTTCCTTTTTTTAACCACTTTTACCCCTCATTAAGTGCTTTCAGACCCAGCCTCAGGCTTGATTTATTTTTGAAAGGCCATTTTTAGCCACTGTGTTTTAAAAGAAAAAAAAAAAAAAAGAGTCTGCCGAGCTTATTTTTAAGGAAGAAACCACGCACATGCACGCTCTGTCACAGTTTGTTTGCTTCTCAGTATCCCATAAGATCCTCCCCGCCGTGATACCGGCATATCAGTCCACCCCTCTTACCTACAGTTATATAACTGCATCGGGGTGGCAGCTCTTTTGCTTTCTAGGCTGGAGCATGAAGAGCAATAATCTCACAAAATTACCCGAGTCAGAAACAGACCGCTTTGGACTAACCCACCTGAACCTACAACTTGTTGCACCGCTTAGTGAGCTCGTTTTTGTGATCAGGAATGGGTGTAATGAAGGCTGGAGAAAGGTTTCTTAAGCAGCTGTCTGCCAACATTGAAACACCCAGGATTTCCTCCTGGCTCTGATTTGGTTTTCTTTGCTGTTAGTTTTCCTTTCCAGCTGCCCTGATAATGTGAGACTTTCAACTAGCAGCCTCTCTTCTTGAATTCTTGAGCATTTACTGAGCAGTGTTTAGTTAAGGGACCAGACAGAGATGTACACCAAAGAGAACGGGATATGGTGGGTTTGTGGTCAAAGCACAAGGCTCTGAATCAGGAAATGATCAGAATCAACTTCGAGAGATGGGTCCAACCCACAAAGCTCAGTTCTGCATCTGCTCCTGCACCGAGCTCCAACTGCCCTGAAGTTTAGGCTCATTTAGTCTGCAGCTGCTGTATGGAGATCACCTCTTCTTCCCTTGGACTTCCACAAAGCAAGTGCTTATTAAAGGCATTACCAAGTGTGCCAGATTGCAAAGAGGGTTCAATGCAAAATTAACCAACCGAATAGTTTCCCAACGGTGGAGGAGTTTGGACTCCATGGACATCACCTAGCTTGCAGGTGTCATGAGAACTTTCTCAGCTAGTCTCCCGAGACGTGCTGCGCACACACAGCCTTAGCTTGTCCCTGAGCTGGAGGGCAGCGACCACAAAGCCAATGGCATCCCTCTTCTCTGAGCTATCCGTGTGCATCAAGCCGGAACTATCTGTGAGGAGCAATAACAAATTCCCTCCCTGCTGAACAGCACCACAAAAGATGTACAGTATCTGATTCCCAGATGGCAATGTTAAAAACAGAAGGCAACATGTCTGGGAAAGTACCCGAGGCATACCTGAACAATAGAAATAATAGAGATGTAAGAAGAAGATAGATCCTTTCTTTTTTTCTGATATATGCATGCCTTGTGATCACTTAAAAACCAAAAAACCACCTTTTTTTGTCAAGCAGGAAACAGCCTGACTGAATAGAAACACAGTCAGAGTGCTAGAGTAAAGTAGTTGAAATAGGTGAAAGGTTGGCAGCATGAGCAATGTGCCAGGTTTGCCTGCTCCTGATGTCTGTGTTGTGTGTCATGTGAGTATGTAAATCCTTGGAATCTCTCAACGTTTATTCAGATACCGGCAGACTGAGTGCATATCTACCTTGCCAGAGACTTGGAGGATTATTCTTAAGGGCCAGGGTCCCCCAGCTAGTCTGCTTGCACGCTCAGGAACATAAGGCTTGGGATAGGTTTTTATGCATAGGTTTTATTTTAGGCCCTCTTAGGACAAGGTTTAAAAGGCTAACGTGAAGTGGCTGCCTTGTCTCACACGTTCCAGGAGCTAAACATCCTGCAGAAACCAAAGATGTTGAATGTTTTCTGAGATACCTGTCCAAACATCAGTGAGATGGAGATACCACCCTGATGAGCAGCAGGCAGCTTCATGCAAGCATACCAGCTTCTGTCTCTTCGGTCTCGCCCCGCCTGCATTTGTTCCTCCTTTGCCTGATGGCACATCTCCCCCACACAATGGCATGTAAAATCTAATCTCTACTGAAAGCTCTGCAGGGCAGGAACTCACACATTCAGATCCAAATAGGCTACTCATGCCTTTTTAATTTCACTGGATCAGAATAACAACAGCAAGGAAATAAAGTAACAGCCAAAGAATCAAGTCAGCGCAGTGAAACAGGTCCCTTCCCTGTTTTACAAGTTACATCCACACCACCTCAATGGCAGCGGGAAGTCTTCTACTCACAACTGGCAAATCTTTTCCAATTAAGCAGCCCCAAAAGCTCTTAGCCACCGAGAACTGCCTGGTGATGTCCACTATTCCCAAAGCCACGTGGACTAGACCATCCCTGTGAAGCATCCCAGGGCTCAGCGGTGGCCAGAGAGCCCCTCCACGCCAGCTCCGGGTCTGGGAAGAGCAAGCGTGGGGTTGGCACGCTCCCACGTGCATCTGCACCCCACACCGGCACCATGCTGATCTCCGCAGCCATCAATCCTGCTGCCACCTGGATGACAGTTCTTGCACAACACCCATGCCATTACATAAGGCTAGGACTGTTTACAACTTCCCGCCCAGCGCACACCTGCCATGTGTTAATCAGGATGGTTCATAGTCAGTCCTGGAGTAAACAAATGCAACTTCACCAGAAAGCATGGGAGCCACACCTCTTTACTCCAGGTGTGCGTTTTGGCCCACTATCTGTTTCTCCATAGTGATTAGTGACTGGTATTTAAGACAATTTCTTAACAGGAGTTGGGATCGGTGGTTTATCTCCTCATTAGCTTGGTAATGTCATTAATTAAGGTTATGTCAACGGAGATGATGCCACAGCAGATGGGCGTTATCAGTGGCAACAGCCTTCCAGGGTTTGGGCTCACAGTCTGCCTACCTCAATGCACCAGTTGGCATCTTGCCCAAGGTGGGGACCTGCCCTTTGCCCGTGCTGCTGCCGAGAGCCCGCCCCGCAGTAAATGCAATTCGAGGCGGCCTCCAGAAATCCCCTCAAAAGTCCTTGCTCTCTCACCAGTCCTTGTATCCCAGCTGACAAACTAGCTCAGACCGGGGAACCAGGAGCAAACGTGGAGTTTTGGCAGGACAAAGCAGGGTCACGGGGGCTGTATCTTCTGTCATGCCCACCCCAAGAGCAGCAGTCCCTGTGGTGTAGGTTAGGTCCCCCACCTCATGCAGCTGCTCATTCAGCTGACTCTGCATTTTTAACTGAGAAAATTAGCACATTACTGAGAGATGTGGTGGACCATGTGCCACGGTGTTAACAGCAAGGCTGGATAGTTTAGAGCAAACGGGCTGGCAGGGCTAGAAGGAATTGAATGATCACAATGTTCCCTCTGGATTTAAACCATGCACATCATGAGATCCATGAGTGTGTGAATTTTGAGTGAAGAGCCAGTGTGTTTAGCCTGTCCCGCTCACATGATACACTTTGATGTAGTAGAAAAGTGTGAAGACCTTTTAAAAACTTTCTTCCTTCTCCCATTTTACTCCAGGAGATGTACAGTTAAGTCAAACACACCCTTGGGTCAAGTACTGCCCTGGTTCTGTGCAGCAGTCCCAATATATCCCAAAGACTCAGTGCATTTTAAATATACGTCAACAGTAGCATGTGCTGGCCAGAAGAGATTTTAAAAAGTGGTCCTTCAAATGAATGCAGTTTTAGTTGTTTTCCTCGGTTGTTTGAGGTCACTGTTCCCCCACCCTTGTTAATAAAGATGTGATTAATGACTTTTGGCAAAGCTGCTGCCTGAAAGAGCCAATGCTTTAGGAAAAGCAAAACCAGTTTTCAGGTATTTTCTTTCAGGTTCATCTCAGAAACACACAAATACATTTCAAAGCATTTACAAAACACAGTGACGCCCCTTTCGCCCCTTCTCCCCCCCGCTGCAGACACAACACCATTCACAGCCTGCATAATTATATTCCATCTACCTGGAAGAAAGTTCTCGCTATACTTTCAGCTGGAAAGGCATCCCTTCTGCACCGCGTGAAGCACGGGCGCCAGCTCAAAGCAGTTATCACAGGTCTTCCCAGGGTGGCCGTGTTGCAGTAATGGCTTTGTGATTACTCTCCCCAGACTGAGCAGTACCCAAAACTCCTGAGTGAGGCCCCCAAGTCCCTCTTTAAATAAATCACAGTGGTAGGGAGAGAAAGAAAAAAGAAAAATTGAAATTGTTTCCTCTGAGAGTGCTGGGCTCATGTTTTGAAGTCCATTTCTGCAAGCAGGGAGGCTCAGAAATCCCAGTGGTTAAAAGCGAGACGGCAGGAGCTGAGATTCTCACAGCTGGGCCCAGGGCACCCCAGCGGGGATTTGGGGGAAAGCACCAAAAATCAGGGTGTTTATGAGAAGTGCAGTAGCAAATGTAACAATTTAAGCAGTGTTACCTCTGCTGAGGACCCACTTCTCCTAGGCAGGCCCTGTTTCTTACAGCAGCTTGATGTGGCTTAGCTTTCCCAATCAGGTGATTAAAATCTTCGTGTTGGTGGGGTTTAGCCTGCACCACGGGGGCCTGCACTGCTTTTGAGGGGGCCAGAAAGGATGTCTGAGAGAGGGTAACTCCTGCCTGGGGATAGGGATAGGGATAGGGATGGGGATAGGGATAGGGATGGGGATAGGGATGCTGATGCCAATGCAGAAGTGGATGCAGATGCGGATGCAGATGCACTGGGCCAGTGATGCTGCCTCAAGGCTCATAGATGGGGTATCAAATCCGCACTGTGAATTAGCACCGCAAGAGTTAGGACCAAAGCAGAGGTGCTCATGTCTCAGCCCAGGAAGGTGCAAGACCCATGTGCCACTAGTGTAAAGACCACATCAGCTCCTTAGTGCTCCACGTCGACCCTCATCCTGCTGGAGCTGAGCTCTGAGGGTGTGAGCCAACCTGTCCGAGACAAGCACGGCGTGGGCCAGGGCTTGCTCTCAGCCTCCATGGCAGCTAGACAGAGGGCTGGGGATGGCTCTGAGGTGCCTCAATCCGGGCATGGGCACATCGCCTGCCTCACACTGTGCTCCATGGGGATGCTTTTGCAACGGGACAGTTGTGCAGCTTTTCATGGGGAAGGGGTGGCCATGCCATGGAATGTGCTGCAACCCCAGCATGCAGCGCTTGGCAGAACTGGTGTTCTTCCAGCTGTGGGAAACTGTACTGGGGAGATCCAGTTTGGATGAACCTCTGACATTTTATAATCTGGTGGGAAGAAAGGAGTGAAGGCTCCAGAGTGAGCTTGTCTCCAAAGCTGAAGCAAATCCTTTAAATTAGGAGGACACTCAGGCTAAGGGCTTATACAGAAATTCCCATTGCCGTGCACTTTCCCCTGCAGGCACCAAGGTGGCTTAAGGCACTGCTAAACTCCAGGCAAGCAGGAGATGTGTCTGCAGGTGCTTGCCACTGGGTTTCTGGACTGGCCCAGTCCAAGCAGATGGTGAATTGGCAGCACTTACAATAAGATCCCAATCCATGTGCTGAAGCTTCCCCAAAATTGCTGTGGGTGGCTCTAATTATAACCTGTGTCCTACCGCCTCCCATTTCTGCAAGTAGGAAGGAGCCGAGCTTTCTTGTTACTCTAGCTGCCTGCCCGTTACCAGGTTGAGATTGCTGATGGGATAAGGGCTTTCCATTTGTTTGTAGTACTGATGTCCTACTTGGCAACATGTGCCTCATTCCTTCAACCCTACAAAGGGAAGAGCCCCGAGCAAAGCAGGTTTGCAGCTGGCTTAGCAACACGGCTGCTCTGCATTCCTGTAAATTTCCAGGTTCAAGTGCAGTTTGCTTTTCTTTGTTGCCAAGCCAACTGGACATCTCAGCCCCCCTCATCCCACTGCTGAGCCTTTGTGAAGGCTGATGGGACCTGAGAGAAGCAGCGGCTCTGGAGGCAGATGCAGGGCCGCAGCAAGGCAAGTTGTTCAGCGATGCAGATGAAGGCAAACAAGAGCTGCACCATCCGCCCACCTCCAGGCTTCCAAAGCAAAAGAGAAGCTTGCTCTTGAGGTCTGAGGTGAAGAGGTAAGTACAGGTATAGATCCAAGTCCCCAGGGCTAGTCTGATTTATTTGGCAGTCCAGCCAGTCAATACTTTCAACCCTGGATGTGATGACTCTTTTCTTTTTAGTATGTGGCTCATTCTTGGGTTCCCATTACTTTACTCCACGTGGGGCTGGTGTTTCTTCATTGTTTTCTCCTGTGCATGACTGACATGAGCAGGAAGGAAATGTGGAAACTATAGAAACTGTTCTTTGTGCTGAAGCAAGGTGCCTCATATTCTTCTGAACTTGACCCCATTGTTTGCTGCTGCGCCCACATGCACGTTCTCTGCTGCATGCTGGAAGGACCAGGGCATCCTCACCCAGGTTCGGGCAACCGTCACCAAGAAAGAGTAAAGGGCTGGCCCCATTCCCACTTGAGTCTGCAGGAGTTTCACCCCTGATTTGATCAGGCGAGGAATCAGGCCCCTAGTTACACTACATAAATAGAAGGATTTGATTTCAGGCAGATGGATATCAAGTTGTTCTGAATTTTTCCCCTGATTTCATTAGTGAGGTGATTTGTGTTACAAGGAAAACTTGTTCTGAAGCTGTCATTATTTACCTGAAATGCATCTGCACTTTGAAGTAGGCTCTGGAAACACAAGCAGAATGAAATTGCCCATAAAGCAGAGGTGGAGTGGCTTTTTCTGAGGTTTGAGACTGTTGGGTTCCCTCTACACTGGAATGCAAAATTAATGCCCTAAATTTAAACACTCACTAGGCTTTTTTTTTTGCATTCATGACTTGAGAATGAATTCAGTCGTAAAAAGAAATGCAACTGACACATTTGGCATGCAAAACAACCATTGTTTTTGCCAGGGGGTTTCACGTGCACGTGTGTATGTGTTTATCTGTAAAACAGCTCAAGAGCCTTCATGGAAGACTTGCGCGGTGGAAATGTTGGCTTTGGTTGCCCAGAAGAAGTTGGCATCCATTTGTAGTCCTCAGTCCCCTTATGGATCATCCAGGTCCTGCCCTAAGGATGCACCTGGCTGTATCCCGTTATAAAGACTTAACATCACACAAGAACACTGCAGTCCCAATCCATTAAATGAAATAATTTAACAACTAAATTTTCTGGCTGGTAACTTGTGTGAGCTCAGACACAGCGCGCAGCTTTGTGCGTGCACCTTGTTTTGCTGCGCTGCTTTCTTCCCAAATGAATGGTGTGATAAAAGTAGCAGCAGCAGCTTAGTGCAGAGCGCCTAAAAAAAGGTGTTTGTTTCCATCGTAGCGCTTAGCTCATTGTTCCTGCTACTCGTGCTGTTGACTGCCTGCTCAGGAAGGCCATGTTCCAGCAGCCAGGAGCTCCTGCCTGCTCCCCACTGCTCTGCCACCAGGTTCCTAAATTCACACTTTTTATCTCCAGTGCCCCCTTCTCCCTCTTTGTCAAAAGAGGTGGTTTTTTACTTCTCTCACAGGGATGTGGTGGGGACTTTTTAGAACCTTTGAAAGCTGCTTACAGTTCCTCAGATGGCAACAAAGAAACGCACACTGGTATAACTGGCAGGAGATACAGGGATGCTGACTTGCCAGCTCTCACAATGACTTTCCTAAGCTGTGCGATAAATTACACCACCCTACATCTTCTGGCCACTGGAGGGTTAACTGAAATTGCCTTGTATGCTGTACTTGAATGAAAATGCCAGCAAGCTCTGGTATGATAATATTTATATCTGAATCATTTTGGACAGTCTTGGGATGAATGGGATCTCACAGAGACGGAGGTTTGCTTTCCACTTCACTATTTTTCTCTGGTGCTACTCTTTTTCCCAGAGAAGGGACATGCAGGGCCCTGGGTGCTGCCAGATCTCCAGGCAGGGTCCCTGCCTACCTTTCCTGCCTCCTGCTCTCGGGGGGCACGGGCTCGTATCGCAGGGTGAGAGATGAGTCAGTCTCCATGCTCGGCTTCTGTTCTGTGTGGCTTCCTGAAAGCAAGCATTGAATTACGCAGCCCAATTTTGTTTTTTTTAATTTGCCCACGAGATCCGGAACTGAAACCATCAATTCATTTCACTGAAGATCTCGTTCTCAAATCAGCAATAGCTACCTCAGCTAGCACTAGGTTTCTACCCACTGAATCAGCTGTTCCAGCTCCTATGGGAATGAAGGAACCTGTTTTGCGGTGTGAGAGGTTTTTTTATTCAGAAAACAAGGTGAGAAGCTTCCCTAGACACTCACTGCACATCTTCATGTCCCTTCTTGGAGAGACATCAACCCCGCAGTCATGTGCTGAGGTGGAACAGGGGAGGGCTGGCAGTGAGAAACATGGGGAAGGTCCACCTGAACATGAGATTTCCTATTCTGAGCCACACCATCTGATCAGCGAATGACTCCCATAGTCTCCAACCATGTTGATTTGAGATTTACTTCCCAGATCATGGGCCCATGTTACTGTCCATTTCCATAACCCCATGTCACATTGGCAGCGTTGAGAGCATCAGAAAAGGGTGGGGACCACAGGATGATGGCCACAGGAAGGAGTTCTGCCATGTGTTGGTCTTGCTGTGGTGTGTCAAATAGGGACGGTCCTGTCCCAAGCTCCAGAAACACAAATTCTCAGTATCTGTTCTCATATCTTTCAGAGCTGAACCAAAGTCCACTGAGATCAATGGAGTTTTCACACTGGCGACCATGAATTTTGGATTCAGTTTCTTGAGATTAAAGTGTTAGGAACAGGCAGGAAATTATCCACTAGGAAATCTGTTTCAATCACCCCCTTTTATGGCAGATGCTTTGGAAATGATTATGTGCTGTGTAAAGAAATATGGCCTTCTGAATTTATTCAGGCTAATTCTGAGCAAACCCAAAACTCTTTTATACTGTTCAGGCTGTGCAAAGAGGTCTTAATGCACACAGAAATTAATTTACAACCAATTTAATTCGCCTTTGTTCTGCCAGAACCATAGAAAGCAGAAAAGCGTGGGTCTACACTGTTTTTCGTACATGTATGTTGGTCAAGAGTGTGTTTTTCTTTAACTACTGCAGTTAGAGTGATAGAGTGAGTATTACAGTGATAGGCAGACAGAGCGATTCCCTAGGGCAGGTGTAGCAATGGCTTTATTCAAGTATAATTTATCCCGCTTCTCATGAAGGAATAAGCCCCACACGTATAAACACCTCTATAGCATTACAATTCCAAGCACAGTAGGGAAGTTTCCTGCTTTCCCACACACAGACACAGGCTTACAATAAATGTTGAGGCCCAAATCAGCAAGCATCTCCTTGCTCCATACTGTGGGATGAGTTCAAAAGAAAGTAGCGGGACAGATGATTCAACTTTGACAAAAATCTCATTTGCGATGGCCTTGACAAACTTCTCTTACCTTCTATTTGCTGCAATTTCATATTATTTGCCACACACCTTGAAAGGTTTCCAACTGACATCAGTGGGCTTGAGTCTACCTTCAACTACCTCAGAGGGTCATCTGACAAAGAGTCTTCTCATCCCCACCACCAACTCAAGCCCTGGAAGTGTCAAGCAACTCCTTAGACAAAAATGAGTTGTTGCATGTAGATTGATCTCAGCCACTCTAAAAGCTCGCTTGCTCACACACCTGCAACACTCTTAAAACAAGCAGTTCTGATGGATCTTCCTTTTCTATTCACAAGGATGTCCCCTCTGATATTTGTTTCAGTTTGGGGCTGAATTTTTTCTCTCCCTGATTTAAATTGCAAACCCCGTGGGACAAGGAATCTTGACTCTTCCCTAAAATCGCTAAATCTAGCTGGGGTCTGTATAAATCACAGTATCAGAGACAGCCATGAATTTGCTTATCTCTTCATTGCAGGTGAGGGCTGAAGGGTAGCTGTTGAAATTGTCTTCAGCCACTCCACGCTGGTGATCCCCTAGGTTTGAATAAAAAGCCAGGGTTTCAGTCTGTCTATACAGGAGGACAATCCAAAATCCATCCACAAATTCTCCACACTGTAAATGGATGCACGCTCGGCGCTGAGCTCAGGAGACTTCCAGTGCCTTTACATGGAGAGGGGTCCAAACTCTCCCTAGTGATGCCAAGATGGGGCAGTGCAGGGTGAGGGCTGACCCCTTCATAGCCCAGTTTACCAGGAGGTGCAGGAGCTTTTCCAGGTGCTTTCAGCCACATCTAACCCCCAGTGATGTGGATAGAAAGCCAATGGCATGGGATGCACGATAGGCTCCAGCCGCCTCTCTGCCTGGCTTTGCAGGGGTACCCCAAGAGGCTGTGTTCAGAGGGGGATTGTAAAAAGCCAGGTGCATCAGCTAGGACCAAGCAAGGCTGGGTGCAAAGCAAAGGGAGACTGCAGATTGCTTTCTCCCAACAGAAGGAGGGCTCCATTTCATCTTCCCATAGCCGTCATGGTTTCACCGCCTACATGGCTGTTTCGGGACAGCCTCCCCAATCAATCTGAATCTCGGGAAGGGCAGTTAAAACTATGGTCGTGTTCCCCACTGCAGCGTCTCCAGGCTTAGGACAGCGCCGAGCCCATTGCTGCCGAAAGGCCTCTCTGTTTACTGGCACATGGACTGGTCTCCAAAATCAACCTCCCTGTGTTCCCTCAGCCTGAACATGCATTTATGTCTGGCTTCAGCCAGGAGATATCCGGCATATGGTTAAAGTTAAGTGCCTGCTCTAGTTCCCAAGCAAGAAACCGATATTCACCATGTGAACCATGTGAACCATGGTGCTGCTCAGTCAAAACACCTCAAAATAAAAGCACCATCTACTAACAATGAGAAGGATTTGTTTGGTATAAATTACTTGGCAAATAATCCTGCACCTCAGATACATTTCAGAAAATCGTGACCTATTTCTGGATGACTTATCACACCCACGTGTGGCAAAATTCCTCCAATATATCAGTTCTGATGAATGATTTCAAGGTTGCTATTATTATTATTATTATTATTATTATTATTATTATTATTATTATTATAACCTGCTTTGGCCACTTTAAATGTTCTGAGACAAGATGAAAGTACTGAAACTTCTAATGCCTCCCTGCAGAGTCGCTATTGTAGGAGTGAAAAAGAGAAGAATGGATCAGTTTTTAGTAAAACCCATGGTTTATGTAAAGCATCTGATTCAAAACCCATTTTCTATGTAGCCTTTTCTTGCAGACTGAAATAGTAGGCTGCATTCAAACTAGACTTTGAGCTCAGTGAAAAGGAAACGCTGATGAAAATCACGACTTAAACACCCTTGCATCATTTAATTCTGTTTGTTTTATTGGTGAGATACAACCTGGGCCCCGTTCCACCACTGTAGAAGGAAACTCGGCGGAGGGCAGAAGGCCAGCCTTAGGCTTGGGCAGCTGCTGGACCGCAGTCAAACCCAAGGGGTGGAATTCGGACCAGACCAAAGTCCACGGGGACTTTGCCATCAGCTTCCGCAGGGCCAGATTTCACCTTAATGACCACTTCAAGTGCAGCCCTGTAGAAAGGAATACGTTTCTGTTCCTAAAACAGGCATCTGTTGCAGAGTTCAAATTCTCCCAAGGGCAGCCCCTCTTTCCTCTTTGCATCCACCCCAAGACATGGAGGGCAGCCATGCACCAGGTGCTGGGCAAAATCCATGCCCCACTTCTCTGCACGTGGATGGTGGGGTTCCCCTCTCTTCGAACCACCCACGCAGAATTCATGACATCTTTCCTGGCTGCCCCAAGGGTTTGTGTTTCACTTGCGTGACTTTTGGGTCTTGATATCTCTGCAGCAGTTGCAGCTTCTGAAAAACATTTCAAACATTCCTGCCTGGGAGGCTTTTGGTGAACAGGCCATCATCATTTGGGAGAAATGAAGCTATGACACAAACTGTATGTGCGGTGAGCGTGCACACATGCTTGTGCCCACAGAGCTGCGGTGGCACAAGCAGACATCTCTGCAGAAATCACCGTCCCGCTCTCATTTCTACGATCTCTAAGTAGCTTCCCATTTTCTATATATGAAAAAAACATTTATAGGTATCGGGGAAGTGGTGATACAAACTTAACCTAAAATGCCTTGCAGCAGAAAAGAGACAAAGGTCCTTTTTGTGGCTGCTGGACAAACCCCATTATTTTGTCTGGCTCTGTTCCTCATGTGAGCGGTGTCACGGTACTAGAGGCGCTCAATTCAAGGGAAGGCTGTCACTGCGCTACGCCGTGGAGCAGTGATGGTGAGATATTGAATCTTAGGAGAAAGGAGCCTGGCACTGAGCAGTCACAGCAAGAAGATACCTCTCTAAGGAAGCTGAATCCAACACCTGAGAAGCTACACAATAGTCGTAAAAGATGCTCAGCCTGCAACGCCTGATGAAATATGGATCAGTGTAATTGTTTCTTATGCTGCTGAAGTATATCAAAAAGCAACACAGAGACTCTAAGTATTGTATTACCACTGCACCCTTCAGTGGTTACAGCTAACAGCTTATCTTTATTTCCATGCTGACAGCACCAAGCAAGTTGATTTATTTTCTGTGCTGTCTTAAATATCAGAGAAGATACGCATATTCTAGAATCTGAGGCATGGGATACAGCAGATGAGCTAAATGCATGCTTAACCAAAGCCTTGTCTTGATTCACTTTGACTTACCTGAGTGTTCACTAAGTGAAGCTCTTCGGAGCATTTGTGAGCCGGCATCCACCAAGGGTCTTTGCATGTGGCAACAGTGATTTGCTGACGTGGCTCAGACAAGCCACAAATGCACTAATCGTTTCCTGCTCCCCTTTCTTGAACTCTTTTGTTGTACACTTAACAAATATTGCTCCCAATCAAGAAATGTGTGTGATTAGCAGATTTAGACAGAAGATTGGTTTCATATTATTTGCCTTCTGGTTCTGAAGCTCCGTGGAGGACATGTTTTCAAGCTTTCTCTTCAACCACAAGATTTAGAAACTTACTTTTCTACTTTTTTTTTTTGAAGAAAGCTGAGATTCTCATGTAATCACCTGCCTCCAGCAGCTGGGGCTTAAAATACAGGGCCAAATATGGTTTGAAGTGGAAACAATGAATGATCAGCTTTTCTCACATGAGTAGTCCCTTTGAAGGCTAAGTGTCTATAGTCATGAGCAAAGTTACGTATATATATATATGAGAGCTTGTAGAACCAGAACATGAACAAAATATAAAACTTAACTTACCCCAGAATTACAAACCTTGTATAAACTTTTTATTTGTAGTTGGGGGAAATACCCTTTTTCCTAAACTAAACATATTTCTAATCTTTTTTTCCTTTCCTTTGTAAAAATACCTGCATATATACAGATGTCTTGTAAGCCCTACTGTTTTAAGTCTTTCCTTAAACTTTTCAGTAAATATTAAGAAAGCTTAAGGCAATAACAGAAGTTTATGACTTTTTAAAAGAGCTTGTTCCTTTCCCTCCCACATCATGTTTTTTTTTTTTTTAAAAGTCACATAACCTACATCTTTATCTGCTCCAGTCTGAAGGTTTCTATTTATAGTTTTTGGTTATGAATGTTTTTTCCTATGAAAAGGTCAGACCTCGCACATATACAATGGTGGAAAGCCCTGCTTATTAAAAAGCAGGCAGATGGATTTGTTAAAAAGAAGTCATTTCATAATGCAGCTGCTGTGAAAGGAGGCTGCTTTAGCAGAAACATCCTCATGCTGCTTTATGAGAAAAACAGGTAAAGGAGTTCTGTTTTGCAGCTAAGTAATTTTTCCTTTCCCAGACTCCATCCTCATAAATGGCACGTTCTTCACCTCTATTTATATACTTTGTCCTACACCCACGCGGATAGACGCACACACACATATGCACAACCGTACACACATACCCACACTCACTCGCCCCATTTTTCCCACCCCTGCTGCCCTGGAAAGGCTGGAGGAGGTGGTGGTTCACCATTTCAGCATCTCCTGCATGGACCAGCCACCTCTGGACTGCTACTCAGGGCTCACCTGCCACCAGCCACACTCAGCTTCTCCTGTCCAAAGCAGATTGAGAGTACCCTTGGTCAGCACTGGAGATTTGGGGTAGCTTGGGAAGTGGGTCCTGGCCCTGGGGCTGGGGTCTGCAGGCCAGGACCCCACCTGGCTGAGGCAGTTCCTGCTCAGGGTGACCTGGGAAGGGGTGGGTGTTGACTGGCAGATGTCCTTCACCAGTACCCAGAGGAGCTGCACTGCCCGGCACGGGGTGTTGCTTCGGAGGATGGGATTGCCCAGGGTTTCAGACCTTGACAACAGGATAACAGCAACCCGCAGCCTGCTGCATGACGAACAACCAGCAGAGACCTCTCTCATCTGACGATGGTAAAAAGGAGAGGTCTTGGCTGCTTTGTTCTAGCCCTGAGCGAGGAGCTTTGATTAGTGGAATGAAAATCACTTCATCCCAAAAGCTTTTCTCTCCCTCCTCCTTCCTCTCTGAAGCATCCTAAGCACTCCCCACACCTGCAGCACCCTGGGGTGCTGGAAACTGCACGTAGCCTCACATTTCCTAAAAACCTGTGTTATTAAGGAAGGCCTCTCCCGTGTTTTATGAAATCATATGCAAAACCCATAAGTCTTTTAAATTAAACTTTGAAAATAGCACTTATCTGTAATTCCTGGCTACTTTGTACAAAAATGGCCCCCATGCTCTGACCAGTCTCTTCTGCTTTGAAGGAGCAGCCTGTGCAGGAGGGGATGGGGTCACTGCTGAATGCATAAGGTGTCCTCGCCAGTCTCCAAGGGCACATCCCTCTCAGGATTTAATTTCCAGGGAGCATTGCAGCATGTTAACTCTGAAGGGCTTTGTCTGCACCAGCTCCTGCTCAGCAGCACCCCCAAACAAGTTGTCCCCAGGGTTTTAAATTGAGGGGTCCACCTGTGCAGGAAATAATTTGCCCTATTAGCGTTTCCACCACTGCTACTATCTGTCATGTCACTCCTGTGAAGAAAAAAGAGGATGGATTCACTGAAAACCTTCTCTTTCCCCACAGTGGGCTTGGCCCAGCAACTGTGAACTTATCCATCAGCTTCTTCTGCTACCATGAAGGTTTGGGTGCCTGCTACACAGTGCCCTCCCTTGGGGTGCCAACCTGCTCCTGGTCTCACTAGCTGCATGTGAAGTGACAGCAGTGGCAGGGTGGCCAGGACTTCCCTGACAGGCACAGCCTGCTCCAGGGAGGCAATAAGTCTCCTCAGCCCCAGTCAGCACCATTGACCTCCCTGGGGACAGTCACATGGGTGGGCAGCTCCATCCGCCCTTCACATCTGCTCCTGGATCTGTCTCTGCGAATGGCTCCACATGCAAGGTTTAGATGGTCCCCCATGTGCTCATCCCAAATACCTTGGTGAGGGGAACGGGCCGCAGCAGAGCTGGGCTCCAGGGCTCCCATCCCAAGTGCAGCAAAGCCCTCATTGCTATATGCAAGCAGAGCTAAGCAAGCCTCCTAGTTGAATGCCATCTCACCTAAGCTTTCAGAAACAGAACCCGACAGCCTTACCCAATGCCAGTCAAGTTCTTGATTGAGACATATGGCAGCTTCCACTTACCTGCAGCACAGTATTAATATCAGCAGATTATCACCTGACAGTTTGCCACCTGCTTGCACCAACAGGGTGAAAACACAAATCTTCTGTAGCAACAAAACTCATGGGATTTAGAGCTTAAGTGGTGCATGGATATTTTGCCCCAGGTTAATCTCACCCATTCTGAAATCTGATCCAACATCTGATGGGATCCCTTAGCAATCATCAGTGCAGCTGGAAGAATGGAACTGGAGAAGGGCAGAATATGCACAAGGAAAGCTGATCTAGTCCAAGAGTCAAAGTGAGTCTGGAATTTGGAAACATGGAATGCAACATGGGCCTCCATGACAGACCATGTAGGTGTAGTGTTTATTTCTTTATCTGCAGTGAAATCAATAAAAAGGTTTAGTAAAGCAAGAGTGGAAAAACAAGAAGAAACAGTCTTTCCAGCTGACCTGCTGTGCCACTCTCTTGACTGTTGCTGTTTCAGAGACGAGCTTCTGATAGCCATTCAACCCAATGCAACCTGGCTTTAGCTCACCTCACATGCCCTGTCCCACTCCCAACTCCCAGGCTACTGCAGAAGCATTAATTACTGCCTTTGCAAAAGAGAGCATCTAATTGCACCACTGGGTTTGATGCATGTGAAAGGGGATATATTAAATTACAAACCACTGTTCCTCTAAGCTGCAATATCTGTATGTGCACTAGGCTGCAAGTTACTCTGGCAAGGAAAGGCATGTTACAGGTTTGTAAAGTACTGTGCACATTAGTCAACATGGCCATTAAAACCAATATTGCAGTTGTGGAGGCAGATATTAAAATGCTCATATCTTTTATGGTAACCATATTAATCCAAGAGGAAATCAATTTATGATGAACTTGATGGCAGCCGAGACTGAGATTGTCAAGCTCTCCCTCTGCGACACCACGCAGGAGAGTTTTGCAGCCCAGCTCTGCTGTGTCTGGCAAGCAGGGTCCCAAATCTTCCCTTGCTCTGAGCATCCCTGGGACCTGATCCCCACCTGAAGTCCCTCAGCATGATCCACATTACCCTGGCTTGGTGTCCCCAGAGCTCTCGGAGGGTTAAGAAGCTGTGACCCACTGAGATGCTGGGGAAAAATTCCCAGGTCTGTTGGAGAAAGGATCGTGTACCAGCGAGGCTGGGAGAGGCCGGGAGGTGTTCAGTCCGGCAGCACCATACACCTGCCTGCCCAGCTGTGAGTCTGCAAACCAGGAGAAAGTGAAATAGCTCTACCCACACCACTGTCATCGCAGGGGGGCTGGGGAGCAGGGAGGGCTTAGTAATACCGAGAACAAAGAAGTCTGCCTTAGTCAGATATTTTTAATGATCTCTCCCCACACAGGGCAGGAAGTGAAACCGAGGTCCCAGTCGAACCCCCCCTCGCGCTCCCCCTCGGCAGCGAGCCTGCCCGCGTGGTCCCACTGTGCTGGTGCGTGGCAGCGGGCGAGACGTCGTGCTTTCAGTCAGCACGGCTGGGATGCTGTGAGCTGGGCTCCCACACTGGCACCCGCCATCCTCCCCAGCCCCACGCAGCCCCGTCCGCCCTCATGCCACCCGTGCTGCCCACGATGGGGACGCCTGAGCAGGGCTGGGTTATGGGAGGAGGACCAAGACTAGATTTTTGACCTGCCATCATATAATCTAAGACGATCTTTTCCTGGCCCTGTTTCCAGCCCAAATGGGACCTGCAGGGCCTGGTGAATCCCCCAGTGACCAAATGCCCCAATCCTCAAGGGACTGTGTGGCCAAGTTGGTTCCTGGTAATTGCAGCTCCTTGGGAATCTGTGGCAGCACTGATTTTATTGCTGCCATAGTGAATTCTGTCCCTCCTTTAATGTTCTCCTACTGACCGAATAGCATACGGCAGGCAGATTAGAGGGGCATCATCCGACCCCTGTGCAAATGCAGCCCTTTCTGAAGCAGAGTACAGGTGCTATGTGATGTTGCACAGCAAGGACACCAAGCAGCTCAGAGCAGACACTGACAGGAAAGGAGGGTGGAAAGCAGGAAACATTTGCTGCCTGCCAAGGCTCCCAGGTGGCAGAGCAGTCCCAGTGCTCGAGCTTTTACCAGAAGAGCTGCAGATCAGCAGTCTCCTTGGGAAACAACCATCCTCCTGCCTGCTGGGACAGAGCACAGGCTTCGCCCAGCCCTGTTCTGTGATTCAGCTTGCAGTTGTTGAGGGTGGGTGTCCCAAAAATTGCATAAAGAGGTGGTGGCTTGGTCACCTGCAAGAAACCTATGAGTAGTGACATCCCACCATGGCAAAGCCCAGCTTGCAGGACCCAGATGAGCCAAAGAGAAAGATACTGCTACTTTGAGTAGCTGTGAGTGAAGACTACAGGACAGATCCTGACCTTGGATTCCCAGGAAGCCCCTTGAAAAGTGAAATCACTTGAATGTGACTGGGGTGAGGAGGATGTTACCTTGCAAGATCTTCCCCAGCTGCTTCTTGATACCTGTTCCCATGGCAGCTGTAGGAAAAGAATGTCTTCACCTCCCGTCCCTGTGCTGGACCCTCAGACAGATGTCCCCAGCCTCCCAGGTGAGACCATGAGGGATGCCATTGCCACATTTGCTTCAGGGAAGCCTCAGCAAATCGTTCAGTGCTACTGTGCCTGGGCGGTTTTGGATGGTCAGAGTACATTTCTACTGTGTACAAAGTGGCTAGGCAGAAGGGACAGCTGGCAAGCAGATTAGGACCTTGGGTCCATTCCCTCTAAGAAGGACAACTCAAGGGAAGTGACCGAACAGCAGTGCAGTCCTTCCTCCCGTTAGCCTGATCCGCAGGGTTTGGTCAAAGGTCTTTTTATTACTGTTCTCTACTTCTATTAAAACATCCTACAGATTGTGCTTGGCAGTCTCTCAACGGCATCCAGAACTAAAGCCTGTTAACAGGATACAATCAGCTAGGTTTAGGGCTTCAAGTAAGCCAGAGGGCTAGGGAGCATTTGCCAACTGCAATGTGCCAAGTCCTATGGTCTGCCCATTTTAATTCTGGGTGTTACTTGCTTTCCAGAAGTACCCACAGGTCCCAAGTGACAAGCAGAAGCCAGTGGCCAAAAATGCACATGCCCGGAGCAATGGGAAGCCCAGCTTCAGAGAGCTGCGTGGTCCCCTTGCACTCGAGGTGTCCCCATGGACCAAAGAAGGGTGGCAGGGGCAGGGTGGTGGCCTGTGCCAGTGGACTTTTGTCACGGTGGGCTTGAGGACATAGTGGCCTCCTGCCAGTCGAGCGTTGCTCAGTGTTATCTAAAGCCCGCTTGGCATTTCGCACACTCTGGCGGGATTGCTCAGGCTGACTGGGAATTCAGTCCTTAGAGGAGCTGTTTGAGATATGTCAGCTATTTTCCGATGATCACCCCATCCCTTACCTGCTTCAGAGAGAGGTGCTTTGCAGAAGGATTTTCACCAGCAGCAAAGCAACTGAGCAGCATTTCTCTGGGGTGCAAAGGAGGAATTAGAAATAAACAAAAGACGTAGTTGCCTCATACACTAAGGAACAGTGTCTGAAGTGATGGAAAGAGATCTGTGTTCATGAGTCCCTGCATGACAATTCCAAGCTCAATAATACCCAGAAAAGAGATATTTCAGAGCCTCTGTGGAAAGGGAGAGGGAAAGGGGTCACAGCCCAATTGCCACATTAATTGGCTTTCCCGTAAGGGAAAGCATCCAGCATAGGGTCCAAGGATCCCTTTGTCAGGTCTTGGGCAGGGCCATGACCGCTTTGCTAAGTGAAGTCCTGGCTAGGGAGATGGAGGCAAGCTGCGACATTGAGCTGGCAATGTGTGAGCACTGCCGCGGCAGAATAAGAGACGGGATGAGCAGGGCGTGCTCTGCTAAACTCTTTACTCTTGGTGGATCAGCACTGGCTTGCAGCAGCGCAAGGGATGGAGAGCAAAAGAAACAAGCAGAGTGAAATGACCAGTCTGATTTCCTCATGCAAACTGAAAGAAATACAAAATGTGAACCAGCCCTGATGAAAATAAGGAGTGATTCACACCAGTCTGGAGGCTGTAGGATCCAGCAATTTTCTTTCCAGCTCAGCTCTAATGGCAAGTGAGTTTGATTTTTACAACTCATTCACTTTTAATGACCTATGCGTGTCATTAATGATTGAGCTAAGGATACATCTTTTAGATAGAAAAGCTTTATGTTGACAGGGGCTCTTTGCAATTGCTTCGTGTTGTTTGTTTTGGTTTTTCTTTTCATTTCCAAACATATACATTTTCCTTATTGTTTCTGACACCTGTCAGCAAAAAGCACAGCCTTGTGTATCTCCTGCCATCCCTGACCAATGTGCGGGGAAACGGCCCTGCATGCCGTGTGGGAACTGTGCCAGCAATTCCAAAGATCAAGCAGGGAAAACAAATAATGCAAATAAATCGTAGGCAAAATGGAAGACTCTCCCTATAGGGACTGGTGGCCTTAACCTCATCCAGACCAACAGGAGTCAAAGGTTAATGCAGGTGTCACTTGAAAGGTAATTTTCTATTGATTTGCAAGTAGGTCCCTGACCTACTGACCTTTGTGCTACAGGAAATAATAGGAGTTCCCCTGGAGCAACATATGTGCAGGCAAATGTATTATTTACTTTGGTAGTCCCTCTAGAATTTATAGGCCCAGGCAGGACCAATATAGATAACCTAAGGAATGTGGTAGCCCTTGTAAAGATTTCTGCCTCATGCTTAAATATTTGGGCAGCAAAATAGCACCCTTGATCATAATTTGACAGAAGAAAACCACAAGGGCGCTGTCCGATTTCTACATCCTCTTACAGGCAATAAAAACCACCCATAAATAATTTTCACGCAATGCCTCAGGAGCTCCTCGCAAGGGTCAGCTCAAGACTCGCTGGACATGATTCACATTGTGCAGGGGTGTAACTGCACTTCTGCATAGCTGTTCCTGGTGTGCACGGCCGGAGGGGCTGGGTGCACTGGATTCAGGAGCCTGCAGCTGCGTGGTGCTGCTGGTGGGGGCCACGTTTTGGGCTAGTCTCGTGAAGCACCTCCGGAGACTCAGCTGTGAGCACCAGTCCCTGGCTAGACAGGTTTTTGAGTCTGGAGCCAGGAAGCAACAGCACGTATCCTGTGGCTTGGCCACAGATTGGGAACTGTGTAGTCGGAAATTTTCCTCCTGTTTCTTCAGTAGGAAATTAGGGATTTTTTAATGAACGACTGAAAACCTTAAAAGGCTTAGCACAGAGAGATGGCTGCAGCACTCCCTGGGGATTGTAATCACGTCTCGCTCTCCCTCGGCTTGCACTGCCGTCGATGGTCCATGATTCACAGCTGATCACAGAGGAGATAGCATGCGCAGGGAGCCCGCCTCCTGGGAAGCACAAAAGGGCGTAGGGCTTCCAACCTGAGAGTCGGCAGCAGATTTCCCAACTCAGAGAGATTTATGTTTACAAATAAAAAGTGAATATTTTCAGTGTCTGGAAGGATAAGAAGGAAAGTGGTGGAGAAACAAGGAATACACCATTTTTTGACCACACGCAGCAGAAATGCAAGTGTCACCTGCACATCCTGTTCTCACCTCTCTTACCTCCAGCCAGGTAAGGCAATTAAGCATGTCAGGGTCTACCACACTTCTCAGAGCTATGCTCAGCAGCCCTCCTGCTCCCATTCCTGGTGCTCCCACACTGCCCCGGGTACTCCCTGTGCTTGTCCAGGCTGTTGCCTCCCCTGGTGCCCCATGCAAAGGAAGGTGCCACCATCCAGGAACTGGATCTGGGGTTGTACATGGCGAATGGCAAAGGAGATGGAGCTTCTCCTCCACAGGGTTTCATAGCAGCTGGGAGGTGTTGAAGCTTGCAGAGCTGTTGCTGTCATTCCCCAGCCCCTCTGGGTACTGCTGACAGCAAAGCTCAGGGGTGGGGATGCTGCAGAGCTCCACGACCTGCTGGGAAGTGTCTGGATCAGGGCTCAATGGGTCTGCCAGCTCCAGGGGAAGCCGGTTCTCATCCTTCCACAGAAAGACTCTCAGACATTTCTTTTCAGCTCCGCTTCCCACACCCCACCCCACCCCAATTGTCATTCCTGGTTCCTCTCCTTTTCCTTCCCACTCCCAGGGCCTTGATCTCCCTGCCAAGCCGAGTCTCCTCCAGCAGGCTGCTAGCTGTCATCTTCTGCCCCACGTGGCCTTCTGCCACTGATGCATCCAGGCCTGCCTCAAAATTTGGGGCACAGAACCTGGCAATTGCACCTTGACCCACCCAAGCTGGGAGTCTATCACAGCCTAGGGACACCTTGCCCAGGTGTGACTCAAGCTGCTTATTACCTGCCAGGGCTGCCAGGCAGGCAGGGCGTTATATACCCTGTGTTCTGGGCTGCCTTCCCAGGAGACCTAATTTCACACAAGGATTTCGGGGATGGTCTTGGCATGTCCTGGTGGTGGTTGCAGCTTCAATACAGCCAGGCCTTTCCCTACCCACTGGGAAAGCCAGACGTGGCAGCCTGGTGTTCCCATCTCCCTTTTGCAATGCACCGCTTCTCTCCCACCACCATGCACACCTCTGCTCTGCGGAGCAAGTCTTGCTTTGACCTTTCTCTTGGTAGAAACCAGGCCACAGCTGAGGCACCTTCATGCTTGCTTGCTTGCATGGCAATGGTGTCACCCCAAAGATGCCAAACCATGCCTATGATGCTGGAAGAAGTTAATGCTCCCAGGGCTTCTCTGGCTCTCCAGTGGAGCAGGAGGGACAGGTGTTCAGAGGCTGCATGACCCAGCTAACTAATTTTTGGTGGGTTCACCCCCTTTGCCTCCCAGACAGTGATGTGGGTTACGCAGGAGCCCACCTGCGAGCCACTGCTGCTTGCGTGGCACAAGAACCAGCTTTAAACAGCCTGTGAACCACAGGCAGCCCACAAGCCACAAATTTCCCAGCCCTAGAGGTGTTACCCCATCTGCAAGCCTGAAATGGTACAGCACTAGATTTGGGAGCCAGGAGACCTGCAAGAAAGCTGTTGCGGGAATGCTGTGCTCCCCAACACCTCCCCTGCCCCTGTTCCTCCTGGTGCTGGCCGGAACCTTTCTCCTCTTGTCAGCAGCTTCTATGACTTGCCCATTTCTCTAATCTGTAGGTCATGAGAGAAACCACTCACCGCTCAGTCCTTGGTCATTTTGGTGTCCCCTAGGGCAGCAGAGCCAGTTGAGGGATGAAAAAAGGGAAGATGAAACCCCTGTGTGGGGCTGAGCCAACATCCACTAAGGACCACAGCCAGGCTGTACTGCTGTCTGCAACCCTGTAGAAGGAGTCCACCACCTTCCACCAAGAAGTACAGGAGTGACCTGGACTTGATTTTACAGAGGAAGAAACCAGATGCAGGGAGGTTTAACCATACTCTGCTTTTCCAGAGCTGTCCAGCCCCTGCAGAGGACCAAAGTGAATCTAGGTGTGAGTTGGGTTGGACTCTGCTGACCTTTTCTCCCCTAGATCACAGAATCACAGAATCATATAGGTTGGAAAAGACCTTTAAGATCATCGAGTCCAACCGTAAACCTAACACTACCAAGACCACCACTACACCATGTCCCTAAGCACCTCATCCAAACGTCTTTTAAATACCTCCAGGGATGGCGACTCAACCACTTCCCTGGGCAGCCTGTTCCAATGCTTGACAACCCTTTCAGTGAAGTAAAATTTCCTAATATCCAGTCTAAACCTCCCCTGGCGCAACTTGAGGCCATTTCCTCTCGTCTTATCACTTGTTACCTGGGAGAAGAGACCGACCCCCACCTCTTTACAACCTCCTTTCAGGTAGTTGTAGAGAGCAATAAGGTCTCCCCTCAGCCTCCTTTTCTCCAGGCTGAACAACCCCAGTTCCCTCAGCTGCTCCTCACAAGACTTGTGCTCTAGACCCTTCACCAGCTTCGTTGCCCTTCTCTGGACACGCTCCAGCATCCCAATGTCTCTCTTGTAGTGAGGGGCCTGTAGGTGTGCAGTACCTGGTCCATACACTGCTGCTGTTCCTTGGTTAGAAACGGTATTTACTCGCTGAAAGGAATCTCTGGGTAAAGCTATTTTTGGACTAGGAGAGAGGAAAAGAAACCTTACAGAACAAGCAAGTTTAAACAAAGCTGACACCACAGGTGACTCTTCTTTGACTCGGGGCACACAGTTGGTCAGTTGCCCACAGTTGGTCAGTGCCACTGCAGAGAAAGTGGCACAGCTAAAGCCGATGATTGAAAGAAGTGCAAAAATGCATTGGCAAGGCAGTGACTACTGCCACCAGCAATCTTGCAGATCTGCTACAGCCGGACTCTGCTCAACTCTGCAGCAGGGGAAGGCATTGACTGCTGTCAAAATGTGGTCTCCACCCGTATTCACAGGGACGGTCTTCAACACTTTCCTTTTGTAATGCTGTCACCTTTTCACTGATACAGTAGGCATTTGTGTCAGCTCCTCTGCAAAGGGCAAATGAGGTTTCAAGTGCAAAACCAGGGCACCTTTTAATAGGCCAGGTCAGCAGCAGAT
The DNA here is from genome assembly GCF_034638445.1 of Ciconia boyciana. Lineage (NCBI taxonomy): Eukaryota > Metazoa > Chordata > Aves > Ciconiiformes > Ciconiidae > Ciconia > Ciconia boyciana. Next base: position 55,175,429 of record NC_132940.1, on the reverse strand, counting down.
GGGTAAGGTAGGAGAAAATTCATAACATAGCCCTCCCTGAGAGAAAATTTAAAAAAAAATTAGCTTGCAGCCTTTGATCCCTTTTATATGCACAAACCCAGGCTGCGAAGCAGAGGGATGCTGCTGGGTGGTGTTAGAGGTTGATGGCTGCTCCTCCCCACATAAACTCCCCCAGATGCTGCCGAGGAATGGAGCGGCAGTTGGTTATTATTTTTAGTCCCCCGTTCACGTGGTCTGAGGATCAGATGCACATTCCCAGATGTTCATTCCACAAATGCTGAGATCCCTCCAGCCCTCGCTGCGTGGATGCACAGAGCTGGCACAGCGCATTGCAGTGCTGGGGGTAATGGCAGGGGCTGGCGATTCAGCTCCCCCCCATCCCGCAGACCCACACGTACATGTGCACGTACATGCCACCTGCTTCGTTCAGGAAGCCTCCAGTGAAAAAGGCTTTCTAGGAAACTTGAATAAATACGCGGGAGGAAGTCAAACTGAATCAATCCATCAGGGCATGCATGCTGCCGAGCAGCCTGCATCCCCTGAGGACACAGACTCGCTGGGAAGGCAAAGGGCTGTGTTTCAAGGGGAGAAGCCAGGCGGAGGCAGAGAAGGCAGGAGGCAGGGGCTGCCCAGGGGAGGAGCAGGGTGTTAGGAGGGGGATGCAGGAGAGCGGGAGCTGGACCCGGCAGTGTGGGTGAGCCAAGCAGCTGCGATCCCTCTGCCAGGCGGGGCCGGCCAGCAGGTGCTGGGGTGGGTACCACTTCCCATCCCTCAAGGAGAAGGTGGTTCAGGAAGGTGCAGAGAAGGAAAAGAGAGAAAAACAAGCCCCACAGTGAAGAACAGTGAGTTCATCCTTGGCTCTGTCCTGACCTCTGCAGAAGCTGGAGGGGGACTCTGGCATGCCTGAAGTGTGGGGAACAGACTGGGCACATGCAGAGCATCCACAGGACATGCACGGTCAGTCTAACCCTGGGGAAACATATGTGAGCTACCTTACCCATGCCCACACAGCTCTGAATGGTCTGCCTGCCATCCAAAATGTCAAATGAAAATCTGAAGCCCTCACCTTCCACCCAGGCAGCATTTCTGGGAAGGGAAAAGAGATGCCCAGGGTAACCCAGGCCCAGGGAAGTCCTGCTGGGAGGTGATGTGGTACGGGAGTTGAATAATACCAGACCTGCCCGGCTGTGGGAGGTAAAGAAAGACCCAGTGGCCGCAATCTGAAGCCAGACAAATGCAGATTAGGCATAAAGTGTGTTCTATCAGGAGGCTTAATTAACCAGTGGCACAGCCTTGGAGGGCTGTGATGGATTCTCCATTACTGGCAAGGGTCCCGTTTGCATTTGGATGTATCTCTGAGCGCCCTGCTCTTGTTCAAGCGAGGATATCAATCTAGCGGCAGAACTGATAGGGGAAAGGCCCGAGGCCTGGGCTCCCCAGGCGATCAGCAGTGGTGGAGCATTCATGCTGGTGTCGGTTTTGGCACCAGTGGAGATTTGGGCTGGCACCAAAACCAAGAAGAGACAAAGCCTTGCAGATAAGACCCAGGATACCAAAACACCTCTGGCCTCAGTGGTGGATGCCAAGTGACCCTGAAATCCATGACAAGGCACAAGGACCATGGGGATGTGAGGAAGGCAGGTCCACGCTCCGCTGCCAGGCCGTTCTGGTGAAGTCACCGCTCATTCGCTCGCAGTGGCACTGCAGAGAGCAAGCGATGTCTTGGGTGCCCATGACATGTCGGCATGCCTTCCCCTGCTCTGTGGGCTGCAAGCAGTCTCCGGACCATCCCACCCTCCTCTTCCCTTATGCAGGGCAATTGCACAGCCGTGCCGGTTGGGAGAGGCTCAGGGTGGGACTGTGGGCTCAGGAGGACTTTTGCAAGCTACTGGGGTTGCCCCTGGCTTGGGTGTCTGAAGAAAACTGCTCACCTTGCTTATGGAAAACGGTGTTTTCTTGCAAGGGCTTTTCTCCTGGCTTCTGTCCCTTAGACCAGTTTCTGACTGGTAGATAGCTATGGAGGGAGTCACTTTTATTTGGGTCTCAGTTTCCCTGTCTGCAAACTAGTTGAGAGGCTGAGTCTGTTCACGTTGATTCAGTCATAGTGCTCCTGAGGGAGGAGGAGAGGAGCTCTCTGAAGCAAACCCAGAGCCTTAATGCCCACAACTTTCCAGGGGCAAAGCCTCACAGCTCTTGATATCACACTTCTTACCAGCACAGTCATCTTGAGAGAGTTATTGCGATACCCAGAGAGGCTTCTAGCCCACGGATACCCAGCAACTGCAACCGCAGCGCGGCACTTCATGCTGTGTATCTCCCTCGAGCTCTGCTTCTCCCTCGAGCTCTGCCTCTTCCCGGTGTGTGCAGTGCATCCCGACCTCCAACGCCGGCTGAAGCAATCGCCTTTGGGGCAGGGTCCCAGGAGGGCTGGGCGTACTCCAGCAGCTCTGCATAGCCAGTCTTGAAGGGAAAGGGGAAGAAGGGAAAAAGAGATTTTTGATTCGTTGAGCTTCAGGTTTCCGGCAACCCAGAGCATCTCTGGGGAGCAGGCAAACCTTTCCCAGATGCAGTGGGATCTCTGCATGTATAGGCGATCCCTGTAATAACCCTCATCAGGGCATGGCATTCTTCCCACAACAAAAATTGGACAGACTCAGACTAGTAAGCAAAGGAAATGTTTGCTGCTTTTATTAATAACCTTGAGACCTGTGCCTTCTGTTCTTTAGCAGTAAACCGCCAGCCCCACATGGGGAAGATTTGCTAATGATCCCTCCACCTTCCACAAGACTCTTCTAAAATATACAGCATCATTTCTATTCCCTTCTCTGTTCTGCTGAAGATCAGTAATTTGTGAATTACTGCAGCAGCCCTGACCACGGGCTCTCCCCATCTGCAGGTCTGGAGCACTCTCCTCTGCTAAAAAGGACAAAGAGGGGATCAGGCCTTTCTGCCTAATCTCCTGCGCAGCAAACAAGAACTACAAATATTGTGAAATAATCTCAGGAAAAAAGTCTAGTTACCGTTCCAGCCCTGACAAAGCATTTTCCTGTGGCCACTGCTGCCCTTTAAACTCCAACCAGCTAAAGCAGGACCTGCTTTCCCAGCTGACCATAGAATTGATTTCCTCTTTGTTTGTTATTGTGTCTGGTATCCTTCTCTCTGTAAAACTTGTGTACCCATAGACAAACACACAAACACACACACATACATAGACATCTCCTGTCCGTGGACGATTCCATCTCTCTCTTCTAGGGAGAAGTGTGGTCAATGACTGTTATGTTACCCTGGGGCTGGGACAGCTGGCTTCGAGCCTGGACTCTATCCCAGACCTGTGGGATGCATCTCTTCGATGCTCTGTGCCTCAGTTTCTCTGACTTGAACAGAGGAGGAATGATTCAGATCTCCTTCACAAGGCACTTTCAGATCTAGAGACAAGAAGAGCTGCATTGTGGTGGTGGTATCAGAGCCTCCCGATCCCATCATTATTTTGCATTACTTTGATGCCCTTGAAATCAAAATATCACACTGTGATTTCATTAGTTTTCAAAGAGGATATCAGCAATCTTTCTCAAGTGTGTGCATGCGTCAGGTGAGGGGCTGAGGGTGGTGGAGGTTACCTGAGATGAGTATTAATGACTAACAGCTTCAAGCTCCAACACCAGAAGTGAGAACATCTAAATCTAGATTGAGGCACTTAATTAAACCTTTATTAAACTTCCTCCAACACATGGGCAAAATTCTCCCTTGCTTTGTGAAGCCATGAATACAAAAAAAAATATTGCCCTTTCACACTTAGGAGCATGTTACTTCTACTTTACTTCAGCATGAGTTGGTATTCAAGGAGCAAGAGTAGGCAGTGTCCAGCTCCCTCTGGCCTCATTTCATCACCCAGGGCACCAAAATTTAAGAAGACAAACAGTGGTGTTTTGGTGTATCAAAGTCCTGATGCAATCAGTGTCTTTGCAGGACCGGGGCTGTAGACTGACCATTTTTGGCCAGCTGTTTCAAGGAGAGCAGCCTGCTTTGCATTAGGATTAGAAGTCCCTCCAGCTCTGATTAAGAATGTCTGGACCCAGAGGATGGAGGTCCCTGCTGCCAGCCAAGGTGGAGACCCGTGTTCCCCAGCACGTTGTCCCTGTGACTTTTGTAATCAATACATAAACCTTCATTTGGCATGGTCCAGGCAGGTGGTCCTCTTGTCTTCCTGTTGCCATGGCCCTGGCTCAAATAACACACAGAAATAATATTAAAAATCCCTAGCATCATTAAGCAGTTATAATAATTAATCCTTAGTACTTAGCCATACCTTTTATACTTTCAAGATACACGATGACATTCCCTGACTGTGTTCGTTCACCCTGCTTCTCCTTGGAGAAAGCTCTATATCACATGCTCTATTATAGAGGGAATGAAGGATAACACATCCATGGGCATCCATGCATTTCAGTGCACCAGATGGGAACACAGTATTATGGTTTAAACAGTTTGCTGTCCTTGAGTGGCAGTCACAGTGTTCCCTGATTCACAGGGTGCTGGAAAGCCACCAGAACAGCAGCAAGCCTGCAACCAGGTTTTGCAAGTTTGGGCAGATTAGCACAAAGGACTTCTCTGGAAATGTAACCATGCTTGGTGTGATTTCTCTGCTTTTTTTTTTTTTATTGTGCCAGGAGTGAAAGACATATTATTCTGGACCTGTAGTGGGACAGTGCCCCAGCTGTGATGTCTAGGCTGTGCTTGGTGCTTCAGGAGACCAAACTTTCTGAGAGATAGGCAGCAGAGCTGGTTGCATGCTATCAGTCACACTACTGGGCAGAAGCAGAGCTGGGACGGACCCACAGGACCTAGTCCTGCTCCCTGGTGCCATGCTCACAGCAGTCTGAAACACACGCCTAGAACATGGCACAAGTAAGCCTTCAAGCATGTGCTCAGCTCTAAGCACGGGAGCAACCTACTGCAAAACAATCCTGACTTCAGGACCCTTATCTTTGCTTAAAGGCCAGAGCATGCGTAAATGCCTCAGTAGCTTAAGAGCTTATCACTCTCACGAAGGCAAATTGAGAGCAGTTGTCCTTTCCAGCAAAGCAAACCCTGGAGAACTGGATTCTCCTTTCCCTTCTGTCCAGTCCCTTTGCTGATTTAAACTGGACATGCTCTGAATTTATGCTGGGGCAAGTGGAACAGTACCCAAGTGCTTTTCTTTGCACCAGAGGAATGGTTGGGCAAATGGGGCTGGGCCAAACTGGAATAGCACCCACACCCCCAGCAGAGCTCCTACACCATCCTTGGCTAAGAGATGTTGGCAGCGCCTCATGCGCTCTGACACCCTGGGGAAGGCACGAAGTGCTCCTCATCTCCCAAGAGACCAAAGCCTCCAGAGACCTGTAGGTCAGAAGCTGGGCAGCCAGGCAGCATGCAGAGGCAACCAGGGGACAACCAAGGCTCTGCTGCCACCACCACCCGCAGCGCGTCCCCTGGCTGAACCATGGTGTCCACCATAGACACCGTGTCCTGCCCCCCCCCCCTCCCCGAGATATTTTGAGGGCCTGTTTTGATCTCCTTTGCATGTCAGTTATGCTATTTCTGAGCGTATTTATTTTTATTGTTTTCCGGTGGTGAGCTTGTCGCCTTGTGCTCTCGCCTTGATCTTTTCCACTTCCTCTCACTTTCATATGCCTCTTTCTTTCCCTGCTGGGTCGGGTGTTTTTGTCATAGCTGGTGGATGAGCTGCGTCCCCCCCACGCTGCAAGATCTGGCCACCCCCAGCGGAGACTCCTTTGTGTGGTGGGAGTGCAGTCAGCCCCAGGAACCGGAGGTGTCCGTGTGGGTGCCTAGCTGGGCGCTTTACCTGTTTCTAGCCACCACCAGCCCGTCGCTGTCATGTGCAGAAAGAAGTGTTGACTCATTAATTATCATGATGTAGGTTATGGTTAGGCAGATGAGCAAAACATCTTCCAAACAGTGCAGCACCGCGGAAAGGAAGGGTTTGCCCTTTAATCACCCAGTTCCAGAAATGGTAAAACAAGCTGGGCGCTGGTGGAAGGGGCTGTTGGGTGACAACGTCAGCTCCCCGCTGAGGAAACCCAGCTCCCACCTGGGAAGCTTAACTTCTGTTTAGTTTTGGCTACTCAAAACAGACATTCTTCATCCAAAAATGGGGGGGGGAGCTGGGGGGAACAACAGTGTTTGGCAGCTGAGAAGGAGAGAGAAACAGAAGGATGTCTCGAACTTTTTTTCAGGAAAACCTTCCTCTCTGCACCATCATTTTTATTTTGTTCAAAGTATAATTTCCCTACACAAATCTTCAACGAGACTTTTTTTTAAAACTAATTTTTAAATACACAAGACCCTGAATCTAAGCAGATACTGATGCCAGATCTGTTGTAATCTTAGCCTACATTCAACACTTGTGGAAGAAATGCACAACCGTGAACCATCATAGTGAGTGGAGCTCTGCTTCCGCAGGGTTTTATTGAAGCAATTCCTGTGGTGAGATACAGGAGAGAATCTGACACACAGACAGGATCAGCATTCGTGTTTCCACAGAGATGGGGCAAAAAACCAAGTGAAAATACCCAAGTGGTGTGACTCCAAGGCACAAACCCTTGGCCAGCTGAAGGTTAGCAAGCAAGCTGTGACCCAGGTGAATGCTGCACACCTGTGGCAGAGCCAGCTTGGATGCCTGTTAATGAAAGACTGTAGACTCAGTGCTGCAGAGAGAATTGCAATAACAATGAATCATCTATCGTTAATATTGTACCATCAGGTGGTTAGTGAGGGTTTTCTCTCCAGATAGGCTCTTGCCTTCCTGTGGAGCAGCTGGGATCAGCTGTTTGGGGAGACAACCGAGTGGCATGCGTGCCTTGAGTATCTGAGTCAACCTGTTCAGCCTTAGGCTCCTCTGAACAGCCAGCAGCTCCCCGCAGAAGGATGGCATTAACATCACGCTTGCGTGCTTTTCCTTGCACTCTTGCTAGCTCAGTGCCCCATCTTTCCTCTCTCTCCTTTCTCTTGCTTCCTTCCAGTCTTCCCATTTGCACTTAGTGGGCCTGATCCCCAGCTGGTCTAAGCCAGTGTAGGACCACCGAAATGAATGGGGTTGGGCAAAATCCCCCCCAGAGATGTGCTGGGCTGGCTGCTAGCCCTCGGCTCTAGCCCAAACACAGGGCAGCTGATAAGTTAATAGTCAGGTGGCAAGTCCCAGGTCACTTCAGTTAGGGTCAGCAGTCCAAAGGGTCAATTGGAGATCAGCCGTTTATCTTTCCCAAGGCTTAGTTTCTCATTTTTAGCTGCAGGGAAAAGCAAGGACACCTGCAGCAGGGAAAAGCAATGATAAAAGCACGGAAGCATCCCAGGGTGCTCAGATGTGATGATAATGGCAGTCATATAAGTGCTGAAGTTAGATAGCAGGAGGGAAGCGGGGTTTGGATTTACTCAGGTGTAGTTTGGACAGTCTGACCAACAAATCTCTCTCTTCCCTCCTCTCCAACCCTAGGTTGGACTTTAAAGAGTATCAGCTTTCTGGGGACCTCTCTTCTCACCATCTCCTGGGGCAGCCTTCTCCCCTACTATCCATGCTAATTACCCTCACTCCCCTTCCTCAACCTGTGGTAGCACTGCAGAGTTCATCAGGCTTGAAGCCATATGCCAGGAAGAGCCCATAACAAGTTAAAAATAAAAAGAAGATGAGAATATCTGCTGCAAAGGCAAATCTTGCTCTGTTTCCCGGAGAGCCTGCTCCCCAGGGCTTGGTTTGGCTGTCAGTTTGCAAGTGTGATAAAACAGACAGGAAATTCAGGGTCTGGCTTCAGCGCACAGGCGCTGCCCTTCAGAGATACCCGAGCTTGCTCCAGTGCTGCTGACACACAGCCTGGGAGCAGGACAGTCCCACTCATCTCCTGCATGGCCTGAGTTAATAGTGCTGCGGGGAAGCAAGGTCTGTCACCTCCAGCAGGGACTGTGCTGTCACGGATGCCCCGCTGCAGGTACCTGAGAGAGCGTGCACAGGGTAGCTCTGGACAAAGCACAGCGTGCTGCAGATGTGCCCATCGGTGGCAAAGCAAGGCAATCCCCTTCCTCTCCTCTCCTCTCACCTGCCTCTGTCACCTTTGCTTCGCAGGTCTCTCTAGCTTCTCACGCCCAGCCTATGTCTGAAGTTTAGCGATTCACACCTGGCACAGCCTTTCCCTGCTTGCCCCGGTACTCATTATAGTATCAGATAAAAACATCTCCTGTCCCAGGCCCCTTGCTGCTTTGCCTCCACTTCCCTGGGAGCACTGGCCCAGGAAGAAAGTCCCAGGCCATGTTCATGCTGCCCTGCCCAAGCCCATGCACTACCCTGCCCTGACTTTCTGGTGCCGTGATTTCTATTGAACACCGCTGCTCTGAACTTCTTTCCCACTCACAGCCTCCGTTCATCCCTTGACCACCTCGTTCTACTTGATTTTGGTGCTAACATCCCCCCCAATTTCGGTAGCTTTACTCCTCTCCTGCCAGTGCCCTCTGCACAACCACAAATTCACCTTCCAGCCCTGCTCAGCCCTGTGCTCGCTATTTTTCCAGCAGTCGCCCTGCACTGTCCAGCGCTGCCTCTCCTCTTGGGCAGAGCCAGGCACGAGCCCCCCAGACCATGCTCCGCATGGTGTGGCTCCCCGTAGCTCAACCCAACCACGGGCAGCGGCATGTGTGGGGAGCCCAGGGGTGGTGGGGATGTGGGGACACGCTCCGGAGGGGCTGAGCAAGGGAGCTCGTCCCGCTCCCTCCACCCCGTGCAGGCTAATCAGCCTCTCGCTTTTTCCAAGTGCGATATTCCCACACGGAGTGAGAGAGGTTTCAGGAAATTTCTGCTCCTCTCAAAATCGCTTCTGATTTTTCTAGTAAAAGCGTCTGCCAGCCTCCTGCCGCCAAGTTCCTTTTTTTTTTTAATACATATACGATTCAAGCTGCGTTGGCTCCACTCCTGAAGTCTGGCAGGTGCTCAGTGACATATGTTCTGTGATAAATGTTTATTACATAAGTTCATTCAAGCTAACATGGATTTTGAGATACAGTCAGCTCTCATTATACAGCTTGCCTTCAAAGCTCAGTGTCCAGATTATGCCTTTTCTTGTAGGGATGTCTCCCAGGGTTTGTTTGCTCCTTCTCTGATTTAGCCAACTCTTGATTGGTTCATCAAGGTAGTTAACGAAGCGCTCAGACCGACTCGGGGGAGGGGAGGAAAAGGAGCAATTATAACTTCGGCTTGTTCCAGCTCATTATTTTAATCACTGTGTATCATATTTGGTGAAAACATCTCTCTACCAACATTAAAACTTCAGAGCTGTCATCGCTCAGAAACAAAGAGTCTGATTTCACCGATCCCCAAGCATCGGTCCTGCCTTAGAGGTGAATTGCATCAGGTTGTTATCACTGTGTCTCATTGGAGGAGTTGCTCCTGCTTCCTGCTGTTTCAGGATACAACTCACACTGTCTGAGATTTCAAAGTGTGTTCATCTTCATCCAGGCTGTTCTAAAAACTTCTCATCATTGTTTAACCTTGTTTTAATAAATTCCAGTCACTTTGTGGGCTGTTCTTTGGATGGATGAAATTACAAGTGCTGCAGCATGAAATCCTGAGCATCCTGTACAAGTCCAGGGGAACACTGCTATCAATTTTCTCCTTTTAATGTGCATCAGATGGCAAAGCATCAGGATAAATGCTTCTTTGCTTTGGACGAGGAGTTTGGGCATGGCAGAAGCCAGAGCTCCCTTTGGGCTGCCTCCCACCTCCCCAGGTCTGAGCCTCTGTCTGGGCTCAGAGTCTTCTGGGCTATGAAGAATGGGCTTCACAGAGTCTCAGACTCATTTTGCTCACCAGCTTTTCGCAAGGTTACAGGATATGTGCATACATGTGTCCAGGAGCAGTATGGGGTGCCATTCTGGGGGGAAATACTTAGCCCTGGTTGTAAAAGTCCTGCGTGGGGTACAGATCTCCATGTTTGCTCTTAGGGATCGGGCTAATCCTGCATGTTATCACTCTTGATGCGAAAAATGCTTGTGCAAACTGGATGATTCACATACATTTTGCAAAGGTCTTGTGATTCTGGACTCTTTGGTGAGTCCAACCTTGCTGAGGCAGGGCTGGGTTTTGGAGGGTACAGCAGCAGCGAATGTGACCTTTTCTTATAGGATCCCCTTACTCCCATGAGTTGGGGGACAAAAATGTCGGGACTGTCTATAGGCAGGCAAAGTCCCGGTGCAATGCACTGCCCTTTGCCAGGATGAGCCCTCTCCAGTGAGGCTTTCAGAGCTCAGCGAAGGGGAAAGCAGGCTGTATACTTGACAATAGATCAGTTAGGGCCGGCATTAACAATAATCATTTTCTAGTCCACGCATGTGTCTTATCTGGCAAATTCTGAAGCAAACGCATGGCGGACTGGCTGTTGCTAAGTGCCTACACCTCTCTGGGTCTGCAATCCATGTGTTAGCCTCGTATCTTACATTTGCTGTTCGAGCAATCTTAGTCAGAAACAAACCAAACTGAAGATGCGGCAGATCTGCAGATGGGAGGGTTTACAGTTAAGGGACAGCACTGGGCTATGACATGTGGTTAGAGTTATAATGTATGCCTGGGTTATTATGGTTGAAGTGGCATGGGTTTTTTTAATACAGCTGCATAAGATAGTATGTCAAGCCTTCACTGAATGCACCAGTTTTAGCAAGATGTGTGCACGTTATTCAAAGAATCTAAGGTTAAACTTGCTGAGCTGTAAATCTCAATGACCAGCATGTACTGCAATTCTAGGGTGTCCCAAAGCATGCCTGGGAAAAGGAGAAATGTGGAGGACGTCATCCTTGGAGTGCTTGGGATCAGAAATGCAGACCGGCAAAGATCAGCTGTCTCTGCTCACGCTTTGCCTTGGGCTGATTGTAATCAGTCAATCAGCCTCATGTTTTGGAGGTGTGGAAAGGGTAAAATCTGGTAGACAGAAGAGAGAGGATGCAAAAAGGAAGAAAGGAGCATTAAGGGGAAAGCAATGTCACCAAAGACCCCAGACTGGTCTTTGGTTTCTCTTGTATCTTTGGGAGGAATTGGGTGTCTTTGCTGCTAAATAATGCATAGTGGAGAGCACACGGGAAACACCTCCTGCACAAAGAGGAGGAACACAACCAGAAGAACAATTAACGTGCTTTTTTAATTGACACAGGTCAAAACTCCCTCTCCATTTCTCTTGGAGTGAACACAGCTGCAATGGACGGCCATCTCAAATGGACATGGCCAAAGCAAGGGGTCAGAAGCTGTACCCTGCATCCTCCCTTTTAGAGAATTCCCTCAGAAAAGGCTGTGGAAAACAGAAAATTTATCTGGGTTAAATCCCAGCTGGGAGAGACTGGCTGTGCTTGAGGGGCAACTTGGCACAGTCAGTCCCAGAGGCCCCATGGGGTCAGGGTTTCTCTGCTGGGACAAGGGCATGCTGGAAACAGGGATGGGAGCAGCAGGCAGTGGTGAAGTGGGACAGGAGCCTCTTTGGAGACTGGATGGGTTTGCATAACCTGGGATTGAATAAGAATACTGAAAATAATAAACCAGCACCCCAGAAAGGGCTGCGTGATTAACCTGTCTCTTCTATGAACTTCTGCCAGGCTGCAGCCCTCTTTGCTGTAACTTGTGTCCAGCCCCTAGAGAAGTCAGGAAGCACCTGTGGTGGCATTTGCATGCACTGCAAGGTTTTTGAGGCAGGGACCGTCCTTTGGTGGCTTGTGCTGGCAGCCTTCAGAGCCAAGGGTCCTGGCTGGGGCACACCTGCAAGGCAAACCTTAACAAATGGGTGCCCGTCTCAGCCACTCGGAGATGAAGCATCTTGTCTCTGGCTGGGCAGATGACTCAGACCCAGAGCAAATTAGAGTTAGCTTGGGTGGAAGTGTGATGTGAGTGTCTAGCCATCACTTGTGGGGAGGGTAAATCACATTGTTGTAGCTCCATTAAGAATGATGTGGCCATTCTCCACCCGCAGAGAATTTGGCCCAGACCTTTTTAGTCAGCTCCTTTTGGTAATTTGATTTCACTCTGCATTAAAGACATTAACGTTACAAGTGCCTTAGATGCCGATGTGACGCAGGTACCAGTGGCGGTGGTGGGTTTGCATGTGCTGACATCCAGCCCCTCTGAGCAATGCCCCGATCACCAGACTTCTTTTGGAGCATCCTTACCTCAGAAAGAGCTGCCACTGTGCTGAAATTAGAGCTAAGATCACTCTTCAGAGAATCAATTGCCTGACAACCCTGATCCTCAGGGGGGATGACATTAGCATGGTAGCTATCATAATTCAGTCTGCTGCTGAGGGCTCCCTGATCTGCAGGCGTTTGAGTACTCTCCACCCTGGGATGGGCCACTTAAAGTGTTTTAAAACTCTGGGATTCTGGGAAACCCAGTCTAAATTGTTCAGGAGGGACAGTGAGGAATGAGACTGAGAAAGATATTACTGGAGATGGATGTGTCTTCAGGGCTTGCAGAACGACTCACCTACAGAATGCTCCAGGGCTTCGTGAGCTTAGGTTAAGTTCACAAGCCTTCATGGACTGTAAATGAAAAGCATAAGGCTGACTTGCTTGGTTTGGTTTTCCAGAGGGGCCAGGATTCAGGCTTTCTTGCTGAATGGACAGCTGTGTTCTCTTTCAGGCATGAAGCAACCCCTTCTGTTGTCTCTCCCATAAACAGGTCTGGCAAATACTTGGTTGAGCTGCGCAGCCTCGGGGTTAAGCTTTCCAAAGGCAACTCTTCATTGTGGGGCCTCCATTTCTGGGATGCTTGGGCAGAGCTTGCAGGAGCAGCCTCTCCTTTGGAGAGCACTGAGCACCAGGTCTCCAACTGCTACATCCTTCAAAGATCCCTCCAGAGAGAAGCCCCAGACCCAGAGCCTCTAAAAGGTCTGGTCACTCCTGAAAACCCTGGCATGCCTGTAGTGTGACTTTGCTCTCTCCCAGACCTTTGCTCTTGCAAATTCAGCCTCATCCTCCGGTCCATCATTTGTTCAGCTCCTTGGTGGATTCTTCTCTCATGCACCTTTGCTCTGCCATCTTTCCTATTCAGGATGTGGATGCAGGAATCAGCCAAGACACTGGTTGTGGTGGATTAGACATTAAATCATTTGCATTTCCTCACCACTGTCAATTACTAGCGTTGCAGCAAAAGACAGGGCACACACACTGACTGTGGCTGCTGCTACTGACGGGAAAACCAGAAGGGAGCACTCCTTCCATCATAACATTCGCCACTCTTACTAACAGCAAGTCTCTACATGCTGTCAGTTTGTTTTGTGCGCCTCTCCTTCATCACAGCGATGTGGAGGCTGGTACTAACCACCCTGGATCCCACCACTGCACTGCTGCTGCCCATAAAAACTGTTTGGGGTTTGACCAAAGGAAAAACACCCTCCTTGGGAAGAGCTGATAGGCAGGGAAGTGATTTTGTCAGAGTTGCTTGCTTAAGCATGTGGAGACAACTGCTCGGGGTCAGCCATGGATAATGAGCTTTCAGATGACAAATGGCAGTCCTTGGCTGTACAGTAAGGGGTGTATGTTCCCAGCATGCTCTCTGTGAATTATTGCAATGGCAGCACTCACTTCCCTTCTCTGGGAAAGAAACAAGAGCAAAGCAAGCAAGAACTAGCAGCAGATGGTCCCTCCTGTGCCCAGATCGTTCCAGCCAAAACAAATCTACATCCAGAGCTGAAGGGAAGGGTACAGGAATAGAACAGGAGTGTGACTCAGATCCAGTGACTCAGACAGCAAGGCGAAGGGAGAGAGGGAGGGGGAGAGGCAGAACCTGGCGCAAGAGCCTCTTACGGATGACAGTGATTATTGCTATTATTCCAGCGAGTGCTTGCGGGCACCGACAACTCTCACTCCCGCTCCTGTTCTCTTTTTTGTTTTTTTGTTTGTTTGTTTTGGGGTGGTTTTTTGCCATGTCTCTCTCTTTCTCCCTCTTCCCTTTTGTGGGAAAGCTGTGAGTAACCCCCTCTGCATCTTTATCTGTTTGCGAGCTGGTAAATAGCAGACCAAACACTTGTGTGCCAGATATCAGATAGGCTCAGCTGTTTGCATGCCAGCGGAAAATGCCACATGCCCGTCCTCCCTCTGTTGGGGCAGCAGCGTGCGAGATTCCAGGCACGGTCCTTGTCTCGCCTCTCCCCTCCCATCCCCAGCCTGCGGGCCCATGGCTCTTTTGCCGTGTGCCTCCCCACAACGGTGGTTGTGTCGAATGAGGATGATGTTTGCCCAACCTTAGCAAGTCAGATTTTGACTAATGAGCTCAAGTGCTGAACTGTTGGTGTTATTCCGTCAGAGCTGCCAGGCAGGTCAGATTAGCTACTGCCACTTACTCATGCCTAAGATGTTTTTGTGGCCCTTGGGTTTGCCATGGGGGGATGGATTCACATCTTGATACCCCTTAGATACTATGAAAGGCTTTGCAAAGCTCCTGAAAAGCACTATCACTGGAAAAACTAGGCCATTGGGTGAGATCATGCATTAAGCACCAGGGGCTGGCTGAACAATCTGTCCCAGAAACCAGCCTTGGATTAGTGCTGTGCTGTGCTCTGGCCCTTGGCACAAGCACAGGTGGGATGAAGGGCGGCCCAGATCCTGCCTGACCGCATCGGAGGAAAATTCCCCTGTGGAGCAGAACAACCTGCTTCTCTAGGCACCCTGGTCCCGGGCATGGGGCGTCTGGGCAGCAGGCAGAAGCTCCTATGGAAACCCAGACTCTGCTATGCACCAGCAGCAATTCTGTTTCTCCACCTCCATCCCAGGTCATCCTCTTGATGTTTTCCCCATCCACCACCAGGCAGAACTCAGAGGCTTCTGATTTGTGTCAGACCCAAAACTGCTCCACACTAACCCCACCGGGATCTATCCCATGGCAATAGGCTCCATAAGCACTGGCATTGTATGTTGATGACCCTTCAGCAAAGTCGCTAGTGAGGAAATAGGGTTCACACATGCAGCTTGTGTGATGCAATAATGTCAGCTGGGATCTTTGGAAGAGCCTGAGTGGCTGGGAAACATTGGTCCCATTGACTTCCAGCTAAACCAGGTGCCCTAAACTGAGTAGACTGTGACTGTAGCAGGTATCCCATACACATTTTGGATTTCATGGGTGACAAGCACCGGAATACCTCTCTTTTAGGACACAGAGGTGTCTGAATATCTCATCCTCTCTCCTGAAGTGGGTCCCATGACTAGCACGGTGCCTGTGGACCCAGCAGAGCTGGCTGGGGACTTACAGCTTACTCATCATGAATGCAGACACTGGCACCTGAGCCCTAAACTGAAGGCTCCTCAGGGACAGAGCCAATGCAGAGACGCGAGCATGTGCCGGCCCACGCACCACTCACCAGCCAGTGAGGGGTTCAAGAAAGCCCTGTGGTCACTGGCCCAACCAACACATCTGGACTGGGGGGGGACAGGACCCAAAACTGGAGGACCCCTGCCCACTTGGCTTGGAGGGTTTTCTCCTTGGGGTAACAGTGATGGAAGGCAGAGACTGTCAGAGCTTGCGTCATTTGCTGAGGGGCATCAGCCCAAGGTATTTGAAGGGAAGAGATAGGTTGAATTTATATATAAAAATAAATAGATGTGGTTATATAAACTATATAGATATTTTTAACTTTGGTACCCACTCTGGGTTCCATTTAACTGAACAGGATACAGGAGGTAAAACATTCTTCATGGCTACATGAACAACTTCCCCCTTCTTTGCATGTGTTGGTGAGGCCTTGACCCGTTATAGACCATGGCAGTGCTATATTTTCACATATATAATGTGCTGGTTTAAAAAAAAAAAAGTGATTCAGCAGTAATGCAGACTGCATGCACGTGTGAGTAACTCAAGGGGAACTTTAACGTAAAGCCCCTTCTCCCCAGTTGCCCCCCCAGCCCTGCTATGGGCATGAAAATACAGCATGTTTTCTTCCCTTTTTGTTCTTGACCAACTTGCATAATGCTGTACAGGACGAACTACCTAAATGATGCAGGATGGGGGACAGATCACAAACCTTAGGGTCAGCCCATCCATCTACTGCTGTCCATGTTGGGAGAGGAGCTAACCTTCCTTTCCCAGCCCAAGCCGATGCCTCAGAGGCATAACCTTTACAAGCACATATACTAATGCATGATCTGATGCTGTATCTGCCACACTGTTGTTATACCCAGAGGCTGTTTCTGGGGGAAAGTTCGCATGACCTAGATACAATCTGGTGGTTCTTGCAGGGAAGATATTGTCTGAAGTCAAGACATTCAGGTGGGAATCAGGAGTTATTCCACGCCAAGCTCTGGCATGAGCTTCCTATATAAGTTCACTAAACAACAGGGATGCTAACTAGGGTGACAGAGTGCTGTGCAGATGAACAAGGCATTTCTATATGCAGAGTGGATTGGTACCAGAGACTGAGAGAATTTAGGTGAGGGGGAATCATTAGACTATGTAATCTGACCCATAGAGCGCAGACCGATTGCTTTTACCTCGCTACCGCTTACCAGTGCTCAGTGACTTGCGCTCGCCTAAAGCATCTCTTTCAGAAAGGTGTCTAGTCACGATCTGAAGATATCAAGAGAAGGAGAAGCTGCCCCTCCCTTTGGTCGTTTGTTCCAGTGGTTAATCACCACTTTGTTAAACACGTGCGCCTTGCAGCTAATTTGAATTTGTCTGGTTTCAGCTTCTAGCCAGTGGCGGTTCGTGTTTATGCTGTTCTCTACTACATTAAAAAGCCCTGTCCCACTCTCTATTTTCCTCTGATGAAATGACTTACGTGCTGAAGTTAACTCACCCTTCAATTTTCCCCTCCTTCCCCCTTTGGGTGCATGAAATAGATCGAACAATTCCAGTATCTCGCTCTAAGGCATATGCTCTACTCCTTAATTCATTTCTGTGGCTCTTTCCTGCCCTCAGTTTAACCACCTTTTGAATATTAAAATGTGAGCCCCAGGCCTGTATGTGTTATCTTATCCACTTTAGTCTCAGTGCTTTATAAGGAGGCAAATTAACCTCCCTGATCCTACTTAGTACCTTCCCTGTGTGCTCATTCCCAGGCAGCCCTTGCCCCCATTTGTCAGCATGCCAGGAGAAGTGTTTGCACTGAACCACTCGCCCACAATGACCTCCAGCCCTCGTTCAGGGGCTCTGCTACGCAAGGCCAGTCCTGCTCCTAAGGGATGTCCTCCAGGTACCCTGGAGCATTGGCTGCAGGAATGCATCTCAAGTGAGCCCTGCTGACCCAGCAGTCACCATCCCCAGTGTGGCTGCCTCATCAACCACCCTGCCACCAAAGCCAGGTCATCTGTGGCCTTTATCAGTGGCCATTTTACATCATCTTCCAGATCGCTGATAAAAAGCGTAGCATAAAGCAGGGCTGAGTCCCAAACCTGCTTGGAATTTGTTGTTCGGTGATGAGTCCTCACTGACAACAACATTTTGAGACCTGTCACTTACCCAGCTCTCAGTCTGTCTCACATATCTTCTGCTTCATACTATTCTGTGCTATTTTTTAAGCAGGATGTCATGGTTTTAGCTCAATCCCCTTGTAAAAATCTAAGTATAGCATATCTGCGTAGTTACCTTTATCAGGCAACTTTGTAATCTCCTCAAAGAACTAAATCAGGTTTGTTAAATGCTATTTTCTCTACAACAATATTGAATCACAGTCTCAGAAGAGGGGAATGCTAAGAGGCTATTCAATATTTTTCTATATTTTTTATTATTATTATTATTATTATTAATGTAGTCAAGTGCTGTCTTCACCTAATTGGGAAGACTGATCCTATATTGTTGGTGTCTTAGATGTAGCATCTTCCAGTAGAGTAACCTAGCAAGATCACAAAGTCCCCTAGCTTACCTGAAACACAGGTGATGGCAATGGTTTGGTGAATGCTGTGCACAGCAGTTGGGTATGCACTGGAGAGCGTGGTCCAAAGCAACTGGTTGTTATGTAGTACAGGCTAGACTGTGGCTGCTATTGCAGGAGTACATCCCTGCAGGCCATCTCTTGGGCTTGGGCATGTACCACCAAACCACACTTGCCTGAAACACCAGCTCCAGGACAGAGGAGCGGGAAAGGGCTTTGTCCCTCCCTGCTCCTTCCACCCTCCTCCAGTCTGCCAGTGACTGACTCCATTGTGATAAAGGTCTGGAGAAGCAAAGAAGAAGGGATGTTCTCAGCTGTTGGTGCTGTCTTTCCTGCAGAACTGCTTGAGGATGGCTATGCTCAAGTCCCTTGAGTCAGACCAGTTTTATTGTGTTATAAAGCAAGGTGGAACTTTTGGGTCTGTAGTCTCACTGATGGAGCGAGCATCCCACGGGTTTCTAACACTGCTCTAAGATGACCTGCTTGGTGAATTTTCCCTGGTGAGTATTGAAAAAGTTTGTCTCTCCTTCCCAGCTACAAGGGTGCACTGCAGGGAGGCACTGGAAGATTGTGCAGCACCTGCATGGAGCTAGTCCACTTCTGTGTGGGATGTGGTCGTGTTAGCAGCTGAAGAGCTGAGCTCCCGCTTTTCTTTATGTGCTCTCCTGACTCAGCCAATCCACATTAGAAGTGCAGCTGCACTCAGGAGAAGAACATTTTATAAAGAGAGTTCAAACTAGCTCTTCTGTTGTGTTATGTTTTCAGCTACCACCTCCGAAGCACATCCTTCCTTCCTGATGGCCATGTCAAATGGTTTTGCAAAGACCTTTGCAAAGTCTTGTGAAGACACCGTGGAAAGGAGGCCCAGATGATACCCAGCATTTGATAGCCACCTCTTCTTCAGAAATGCTATCCTCATCACTTCCTCTGTCTTTTCATGATTATTAATAATAAAACATGTCTGAGGAATGGACAGAATTAATCAATTAGAAGAGAAACACCTGAGCCCATGCCTTCTGGACACTCCAGTATGTCACTGGCCTTGGTGTCATGGGGGTGTGGGAGGGCAGATTCTGTTTTACTTGACCTTCTAGTCTTTCCTAGGAAGATGAGAGCTCTCATGATTTATGTCACAGTAACCAAGCTCTAAAAAACATGCCATGTTTCCACTGCAATTTTCTTTCTCAGATGTGCCAGCTGCTCTTTTTCACACTTTTGCTGCACATTTACGAGAGTGAGAAGGAATGCACGCACATACACACAGCTGCAGCCGTGAGACCAGCCTGGCCTTAGCCCACACAGGGCAGTCAAGCCCAGGGATGTATTTAGTTAGAGCAGGAGAAAGGAAAAAAATAAATAAATAAATAAAAAATTGTTACTGTAACTATGTCTGGATTCCCAAACACCTGTACCAGGGTTTCCTGATATTTCTGCAGACATTTGCATCAGAGATACAGCTGCCACAGCACTCACACAATACCTTAGCCTTCATTTGATCATGATTCTATTCTCATTTCATTTTCTCTTACCTAAAACAGAGCTGAAGTCTCATGTGCACCCAGAGCAGCAATGGTAGAAGTCCATGCTTGTGAAAAGTATCCAAGGCTACTTACACCAGTTTAACATCAAAGGGCTGCAAACAGCTGTATGTGCCATGTCAATGTAATTTAATTTGAATACATGAAGAACAGGCTTAAACCACTCTAGCTGTAATGGATTTTAAATAAGACTGAAAATTTGTGTGCAAAGAAAGCCTAATTTGATGATGTTGTAGTTTTTGGAAGGTCAAACCTTTTTTGCTATTTTAAGGGATGAGACAAGTTTTAATTTGTGATAGTTTTTATTCCCTCTGCAATATTTCTTTCTTGATGAATACATTAGTTTATCAGATGCTGGGGACTTAAATAAGATAACCAGGGCCAAATTCCTACCTGATGAAAACAACAAAAGAGGTTTTTCTCTGGTGGATAATCCTGAGGTGTTCAGAGTCTTCTCCTTCTACTGACTTTCCTGGGGCATGATGATACTCACTGCTGTGGTCCCTCACTGAAAACTGCCCAGCTATATCCTCACAGATGCCTTAGACAAGTAGTGACGAGAGTGAGAAATGCAAGTCAGGCAGCTAGCTCATTCATCTTTCTCAACTTAGAAAAAAGAGAATGGGGACTACCACTCAGTATTTCTACACAGTTTCACTCTCTGGTTCTCATGAGGTAGCAAAAAGCTGCAGATTCTTTAGAGGAAGCCAAGCAAACAATTTCAAGCAGATTTCTTAAAAAACAAACAAAGAAAAAACCCCACAGCCAAACAAAACAGCAACAGCCGAAATGTTTCTCTTTATCTTAGAGATTCTGCACAAACCCCTTACTTAACTAAACCTAGATTTGGGACCTACACCAACCTGACAGTTTCCTTTAATTAAAACCTCATCCGTAGTTCAACTTAGAAAAAAACACAACGACAACAAAACCAAACTTGAGAAAACAAATGAGATGACATCTTTTCTTCAGGCAAGGCTCCTTTGTCCTGAATTCTAGAGAGCTGGTTATTTAAGGAGATACTTATGTGAACAAGTAAGATTAAACAGAAGCAGCAACACACCCTGATGCAAGCATGAGGGTGTTGAAATTGCTCCGCTCTTCTCCCCAAAGACATTTCAGATCCCATTTCTTGAACACTGTTTATGTCGAAAGCGCTCACATTCTGATTTCCTCTACAGCCAGTTCGCTGCTCTCTGCAGTGTCTAAAAGCATCATCAAGCATTTCCTCATTAGATAATATCATCACACGCCCTAATGATTAGGCTCAATGAGTCACCTTCCTTTTTGGAGCACTGTATTCAATCCAAAATTGTGTATCCTCTCTCCCTTGAAGAGAACTCCCTCCACATACAGACGTCCCAGGAGACCAGCCCAGCTGTAGCAACAAGTTCATTAGCCAGCCCATTGTGGCAGATACTAAACCCCTTCGTGTGATGTTGGAGACAATAAGACTGGTGTTAGGGTTAGGGGTGTTGTGTGCTGGGAGCAGTGTAGACACCTCAGAAAGGGGAGCCCTTGACTGGGAGAACTCTGCCATTTAAAAAGCAAGAAGCCCGCTAAGCGGTTAGCGAAAGGCTTTGGGGATCAAGAGGATGATGAGCAATCGGTGTAACTGTGGGGGCTTGCGATGAGTAGAGAGGAGGGAGTAAATACACCAAGCGTATGGGGAAGGAGAAGAAAGAATGGAGACAACGAAATGGACACTGAATGGAGACAACAAAAATTTTGTAGGCAGCAAAGCAGAGGCTACTAGAAGAGGAAAAGGGATGGGTCCCTCCTGTTTGATTAAAAAGGCCTTTTCCTGTCATCTTGCCTGCAGAACAGGTTTTATTATTTATCTCATTTTTTTTATTCAGGCGGCATTAGCAGTAATTATAAAAATAATGGCATCTCAATTGCCGTATGCATTATTTGCATTCCCATAAAGCCTACGAGCTGTAGGCAGGGGCCAAGGAGAAGGCCCTTCCCCGGGGGCTGCAGCTAGCAGAGGGGCCCAGCAGGGCAGGGCAGCATCCCACGGCCCCCTGCGCAAGCAGCCGGCTTGGCCAGGACTGCAGCCAGGCAGGGAAAGCCTGTTGCTCTCACAAAAGTTTTCATCAAAGGGCTTTCCTGCCCCTCCCCTCCAGCAGTAATGTGTGTTGGACTCTTCAGGACCTTTGCTGGTTTCATTTATTTTTATTTTTATAAACATTGCAAAAAGCAGATACTTCCCCTGGGAGATGGCTGTTTGCATCCCCTCGCTCACAGATATTTATAGGGCTCCCCTCTCTGCAGCATCTGAATGCTTTGTGTTTTTAACTGGTTTTAGCCTCATATTTACACCTCCCATGCAGGGAGTTGTGTGCAGGCATACAGGGCTGAAAATTAGGCAGCCACGTCCAAAACTTAAATCTAAAAGAAGTGTACTCAGGTACCATTTAACCTTAGCCATACCTCAGCCCAAACTTTTTCGACAACTTCCAGCTCTCAAGGCACCCACATTTCTGCCTCTGCCCCTGCACCAAACACAGCAACTCACTCTTGGTAGCATTGAACAGCACAGCCTACACCTCCAACATCCAGAAACTAGGTGGAGAAATGCCTTAATTCCCAGTGGAACACTTTCTAGAAGATGTTTTCTGAGCACATGTAAGACTCACACCAAACAAGCTGCTCTACTTTTAGGGACGAGGTTTGCATGTTCCCTCTCACTCACCCAACCCACTTATAGGATGTGCCACCACATGGGAACACATTCCCACTTCCAAGCTATAGGTTGTCTGGGCTTGAATCTCTGGCTCTCCTAGTGAAATGGTGACTCACTTCAGCCTCCTGGTTAAGGAACTCATGTGCATCACGTTCCAATATCAAATGTGGTGTATTTCTTCTACGCGTATACAAGGATGGAGAAGCATTTCCTCCCAGGAACAGAAAACTGTGGTCACTCCTACTTTCTCCTTCTGGTTCAACCACCATTGGTTCATTCTTCAGGATGCTGTCGGTTTGGATCCCATTTCTGAGGCTCCCACATGTTTCCTAGAGAGCCCCAGCCCCATCCCTGAGCTCCAGGGCCCACTCTGAATTAGGTACCTCCTCCCCTTTCTACACCTCTTCCCCAGAAACCCTCCACCAACACAGCAGGGTTTATAGCAAAGGATGGAGATGTGGGACCAGCAGCCCTGTATCACAAGTACCTGTTCACAAACCAGCCCTCCTCTCCAGCAGCCTGGGTGCTGCTGCACACAGAGGAGTTGGAAAGGCCCCCAACTTGGGAGCCTGAGTGCTGGTGACTGAGAAGAGAGCTCTGTACCTTCTATACCCTCTATACCCTCTATACCCACTATACCAGCCATTCAAAGTGAGCTTTGAATGAAGGGTTACTCTAACCATTTGCTGCAAGCTCTCACTGAGGACAGTAGCTTGCTTGGAGTTTGCTTGTACCCTTCCTCTGTCTTTCTACCCCTGGGTAAAGAGGTTCCTCAAGCTGCCTTCCTCATGCTGCTGAGGACTTGTGGTCCACCTGGGTCTTTGGATCCAGGATATTTCTCCCTGAGAAGGAGATTTCTCTTCCACCCCCACCCCTTCTCAAGCACTGTTTAGGTTTCATTGCTCTCATCATCAAAGAAGGACATCTTAAATACTGTCCTGGTAAGTCCTGCTCAACAAAGCAGGTTTGGTGCTCCACAAACTAGAGAGAAGGCACAGGTGCTCTGTTTTTTGTCTGTTCTGGCTCAATAATTTGTTGCTCCCAGTCATCTGCCTCCTCCTAGGTCTTTTCTCCGGAGGAGGTACTCTTGTCTCCCTGTCATTGTTTCATAGACACACACTTAGCGATTTCCCAATGGTAGTATGTGGCAACAATGAATCCCCAGTGCACGGAAATGCACATGAAATTGTATTAGTCACACGCAATTAGGCAACGCACAGTCACCATGCAATCAGGGGAAGCCTAGATGCAGATTATTGAGGCACAGAGGTTTTTGATGAACCATATTGTCACCCCAAAACGCTAATATATGAGAAATTAACCATTTTCCCTGAAAGGGGTTGTACTGGGCAAATTTTTCAATTTGAATTGTATTTTAAAGGTTGGAAATTGCCCCTTTATCATTTCTGAAATGAAAAATTCATTTCATTCAAAATGACTTTTGATTTCACAATTTAAGCTAATGAGGTTTTTTTTTACATGGCTGAACACAAAACACTTCAAAGTTATCAAAATGAAGCAGTGTTGATTGTCCCCGTTGAGCTTTTTTTCACACTTTGTACAAATGCTCATCATCACCTATATTTGCATTTAAAGAAAAATGTGTAAACATTGAAAACTTTTGCAGGACAGAACAATCAGAAGTTGCTCAGCTCTAACACAATGGCAATTTCACCACTCCCTTGTTAGATGACTGTGATATGCAGTCGTGTCTTCTTGACATCTTCAAGAGGATTATTTCTTTCCTTAGGAGAGGTACCTGGCTACGCACATATTTACAAGCTGCAAATCCACACCAGACTTTTCAGAGCACTTGCTAGACTGGGCAGCTCTGCTGAGATGGAGGAAATGGATGTGGTTTGATTTTCCCGAGTTGGATGGGGTCTCAGTGGGGCTCAAATGGTATTGACTTAGCGAAGGGAGACCTCTGCATGTTTTGCAGTCTCCAAGTGAGATTTCCAGCGTTGATTTGAGGCTGCAATCAGTGTACTACCCATCATTATAATTCCATTATAATAACTGGAGACATGTCCAGTAGCTCAGCATGTTTCCCATAGGTGGAATGTTTGCACATACCGTAGGCGCTGCTGGCTGGGATGCTCCCTAAGACAGGAGACCTCTCCCATGGGGTGCTGGGAATGCAGCCACACATACCTGGGGGGACACCCCAAAACTTTCTGCATGGTGCCTCGCTGACCTCCATCAAGCCCTCTCTTTGGAAAAATTATGGCCAAGTAGCACTCAGACAGCTGGTTATCCCACTGACCAGTGTCACCTCTGCGTTTTCTTGGACTAGCCCCTCCGTCTGCACCCCTTTCCCTTTGGACTATACTTACAGTAAGCTCTGGGGGCATGCAACCTTTCTGTCCTGTGTTACGGCATCTCACATAATAAAGGTCCTGGCCCAGAAAGTGGCATCCTCAGTGCTGCAGTAATATAAACACTTCAGTGCAAGACATTTCTCTGAAAATACCTAGAACACAGTGAGTTCTGCCTAGCAAGAAACATCTGAAATACTGACCGGTGCCTTGTGAAGGGGACATATCTACAGCATTCAGCAGCCTGGGAAGCCCCTGCTGCCTGTGTGAAGCCTGCAAGATTGAACAGGCTGTGTGTTAACCAATGTGTCGGGCCACCGTAGCAAGGCCACCCTGCAGCAGAACCCATGAGATCCCTGGGCACTGCTAAGGTGCCCGGCAGCATTGCACCACATGGTCCCTGCATGTGCTGTGTACTTTCCGGAGCCGTTGGAGTGGGGAGCAGCAGCATTAATTACAGAGCAGCAAAGGGAAATTGCTGGGATCAACCTTGTAGGTCCTGCTTGCTTTTGAGTTTCAGCCAGTGAAGAGTACATGGCTTTAGCAGTCTCAAGGGTTTTGCTGATGTGATGTATTGGAAGTGCTATTGGGTAAACTTTGATAGCATAATGTTTGTGCCTTTCAGTTACCACGGGACGAGGGGCTATTGGGGGGTGCCTGACCTTTGTGTAAGTGGTCTGTGCGAGGCACCAACACAGAGAGTAACTTCCTCAGTCTGGGAACAGATGCCAAGGATTCTGGATCCTGGCCTTTGCCCCTTTTAAATCACCAGTTTTTCTCCTTTGTTGTACAGAACAATTTATAACCTACCAAGAGGCTCTGTGTCTGATGCTGTACCCAGAAGAGTCTATTCAAAAAATCTTGCATAACATGGATGAAAACAAAGCTACAATGTGTTACAAACCAAGGTAATCCCAAGTGCAGTGAAGAACTGAAAGACTTGGATCTCCCTAAGACAAGTCTCATGTGCCCAGGCTTCACAGAAGGGGGATAATGACTAGAAAAGGAGACTGCGATGTCATAATGGTCATTGAGAATATGTCAATAAACAATTTGTTTTGATTTATCTCGCGTTCAGTATTTTACCGTAGGAACAACACAGATCATGAGACAGGAAATGCAGAGTAAAAGCTCACTAACCACAAGCTTTTCCCAGCAAGAATAAATAAATATAAAAAAACCCAATAGCATCAAACCCCAAAATATTTAATACATGTTATATTTTGAAATACTCTCATTTCAAACTGGAGAGGCAGGGCTGCTCACATGCCCGGCTGGCAGCTGCTCTCCTCCGCTGAAGCAAGAGTCGTATCGGTCATCTGACTCCCATCTTACATAATACACAGCCCTGCCTGGCCATGCTGCGACTGGACAGGGGGAAGATAACCTGAGCTTTACTGAAACGCGCTTGTCACAGCAGTGCCTTAACATTGGTTCACCACTGTGTTTCCAAAAGGTAAATTTAGTAAAGATACATGGGACGCTCAACCATATGAAGTGCTCTCTCTGGCTGTAAAAATTAACAGGAGCTAAATTGCTCTAAAGTCGCTTGTTCTTGGACTCGTTCCTCCATGTGGACCATCCCTTTCAGAAATTCTAAACTCGTGTGGCCTAGGTGACCTGAAAGGTAAAGTGCATACATATATATACACACACACACACACATATATGTATGTATGTATATGCATATGCTTATACACACACGCAGAGATACTTGTGCATGGGTGCACGTTTTGGAGAGATCAGTCCTCGTACCTTTGCTCAGGGAGCAGAGGTCTCCAAATGGGACCCAGCCATCACTTGCATGAAGAATGTCTCCCCAAGGCAGTCTGGCCGTCTCTCATGCCCCAATACCCCTGGTCCTCAAGGGCTGAAGGGCAGAGTCATGGCCCATCCTTGGTATAACTGAAAAGCACAAAAAAATGTTTGCGGTTTTGGCTGTTCCCCAGAGACCTGTACCCTTGCTCAGACAGTCCCCCACACCACTGCCAAGCCCACAGCTTGTGCCCAGAGCTTCTCCAAGCATTTTGATTAACAAAGCTGGCCTGACCAAGAGGAAATTAAGCTCTCTTTTTTCTTTTTTTTTTTTTAATGCAATCATGCATCTGTCTTTCTTGTCCTGCCACCACAGAGAAGATATGGTTGTTGGATCCTGTGGTTGCCTCCCACCATCCTCTGAAGCAGCCGTAGAGGATGGCCCTCTACGCTTAATGGCATGGAGGAACAGGAGGAACAAGCCCAGCCACAGTGTGGTCTCACAGGCTTCAGGTGCTGGTTCCTCAGTGGTCCTTAAGAGCCCTTAAAGTAGGTGTAGGTTTGTGAACCTGCCCTGTTTCCATGTTTGTAAGAGTCCTTGTTTGTCTTTCTTTCAGTGGTTTGCAGTGTGTAGCATGAGTGCGAAAGGGAAGCACCATAAGCACTTTCTAGTGATTTGAACTTTGCTTGTAAAAAAAAAGCAGCTTGCTATTGTGTAGGCTCTGCATAGGAGCATCCCACTTCACTCTAGAGTTGGTTATTATTTAAATAGGAAAGCATTCCTCAAGAGTAAAGAGAAACGCTTTCTTCTTCACTCCCATTAGCATCAAGAACTCAAGGAAATCTTTGTCCCAATAAAAAAGTAAGGCTTGGGGTTTTCTCCTAATGCTGCCTATGATGGACCATCTCTTTTTCTCTCACATATACACATATACACAGCAGCATCTGTACCTGTTGATGTATCCTCAACAAACTAATCTGATATATGAGATTCAAGCCAGCATAACTCCCTTTCTACCCTACCTCTCAGATATCTGTCCATACCACAGGAACTGAGCACTTCCCAGGTCCATCAGCCCTGCACAGGCAGATGCTGCTCAACTTTTGGAGCTCTTCTACTCCTCTGCTTTTTCAAGTGGAGGAGACTTTACTTAGGAAGGGTTTGCACAGGGAGGGTTTGCATGGGAAGGGTTTAAATCTCAAGGTTTTTTCTCTCCCTATGAGCTTTCACTTCTCTCTAAATATGACAAGGAAGCTCTGTAAATTGCCATACTATGGATAAACCCAGTCTCCTGAAAAACTTGTTTCTCCGTTGACCTTTTCAATCCATTGAGCTTTTATGTGACTTGGATGCTTTGTTTAGCTAAATATTTATATAGTAAACATTCAGTGTATGGATTGTTGTTAAGACCGCAAGCTCTGCGGGACAGAGGATGGCTCCCTATTGTGCACCTTGCACAGCCATAGTCAACACAATGCACAGCTATAGCAACAACATTCCTATGGTTTTTGAAAGCACAGACTGTGACTGATTTTCTCAGGCACAATGGAGCTGCTATCATAAGTTGCTCTGAGAAAAGTTTCCAAATTCACCTTTTCTGCAAAGTCTGAGGAGAACAGAGGGGGTGTTGAATTCTGTCACGACAATATTAGAAAGAAGATGAGTCAAACGTGCCACAGGGGTGTCCATCAAAGAGTAGAGATAAAAGTACCGAATTCCAGCAGCAAATTGTGCCTGGCAGACATGATGAAATAATGCTGCTTGAAGGGAGTGAGGGGAAGTGCCACTGCGCCCTGAGTGCTAGAAGTGCCTCTGTGAGCACCAGAAGAGTGAAGTTGTCTTCGCCGACACGCTGCAGACTTTCTGTCTGACGCTGCGTGAGTCACTGACGTGTGGCTTATTGCAGGAGTGCGAGTGCCTGACTGCTGTGGAAATCAGTGCAGGTCAGGTGCTGAAAAATATTTAAGGAGCTGAGCGCCTTCTCTCCTGTGACATACAGATAATATTTCCTCTGTTCCTTTATATGGTAAGGTCTTTGAGGAATGAATTGGTTTGTGCTCAAGGCTGAAGTTTCGAGTCCTGAGCTCTGGGGAGACCCTTCACTGTTATTTTGGCATAGCAATAATTGGGGAAGGCCAAAATTTGGTCTGCTGTTTATAGGCAAGGGACAGCTTGTGGACATTGCAGCCCCAGCACAACTCCTCTTGCTCGAGCAGAACAGTAGGTAAAAGCCTGCGTGGATCCGGATGATGCACAGCGGAGCATGACCTGGCACGCTCACGTGGCCCTACCTCTGCGTTAGCACCGAGGGAAGGGAGCTCTGCTACGCTCCGCTTCATTCAAACAGGATTGCCAAACTGTTGGTGGGGCAGTGTTTGGGTTCCCCTGTTGCAGAATGACAGGCAGAACCACACCATCTGGGAAACCCTACCATCGGCGGATCGTTGGTGTCTGCAGGGCGCGCTATGTGGCCAAGGACTCGCCAGCAAGCCCTGGAGGAAGCTGCCTATGCTGTGAAATTAATTTTTTAACCAAGAAACAAAGTTTCCTTTCCTGCAACCCCAGACTTATGAGTCAGCACTTCATACGTCAATTATTTACAACAAAAAGCAAGAAAAGCAATTTTAAGATTTTGTAGGATGGAGGGAAAGTAAAGGGGAGACATTGTCCACAACAATCCTAAGTTAAATGTGTTCCCTTTCTCTGCTTTCCAGGTCCCTGAGAAATTTTCTTTATTTTGGTACAGTCTTTTGTGTGTAGCAACTCCAGGCCTAGAAATTTATGTTTAGCCTCAGGGTCAATGCAAAGGAAACATGTTTTACAGCTAGGGAAACTAGGCACAGATAGCTGAAATCACTTGGCTATGTCTTTAATTCCCCATACCGGCTGTATCACAATCCTACCCAAAAGCAGCCTGTGTGCACTCCCTCCTAGGAGACGCAAGAATTCAAGTAAGGGTACAAATCCCATTTGTGCAATAAGCCTTAAGGCTTTCATTTACTCACCCTTTGGTAATGTGTGCTCAGCTCTAGACTGTAAGTGAAAATTGCTTTGCGTCACAAGGAAAATCCATGCAACCCTCAACCCCAATGTCTAATGGTGCTGGTGAACACTGGCTGAAGCCATGGAGGCTAACGTGGCCTTCTCTAAGTGACAAAGTGATCGCTAGCTGCCTAATGTCTTTTCCAGCCTCCACGGGCAGTTTGGCCCCTGCATGGTGTTGTGAGGTGGTGACAAAGGATGCAGGAAGTTCTTACAAGGAGGATGCTGCGACAAGGAAGCAAACGAGATGAGCTGTTAATGAAAGACAAAAAGCACTGAAATCCCTCAGAATATGTGGGGAGTTTTCTGGTGAGTAATACCAACATTTTGGGAGCAGAAAAATGAGTCATTCCTACTCCACATAAACTCCTCTCATCCTGCCGTGATTTACAAACCAGCGCAGTCTGGTGGAATCCCTCACTGAGGGATGGAGTAAATTATACCTCTTCTGTAGGGAAGACAAGGTTTCAGCATTTGCCCCAGAAACCTGTGTCTTGAGACCTCCTGAGGAAGGCTGTACTGATGGGAAAAGTCATTAGGGCCCTAAGTGAGAATGTGAAACACCTGTGGGTTATGCCTAGTGAGAAGAGTGGCTATCCTGTCCTATCACCACCCAGCTGGCAGCGATCTGCATGCAAATACGCTAGCAGCCAAAAACTATATGAGGGATTAGGTTGCAAGCACTTTTCCTTCTCTTCTTCCGCCAGCCCTCAGTTGCATGGGCAGTGTTGGGTGCTGTGGGGCAGATGGGAAAGCTGCTTGCCCCATCTTGTTTGGAGTGATGCAGCCAGTTAAAGTAAGTAGGGTGGCTGAAAGTCTTTGTTATGATGAGCTGGCCAGCGGCTCTTGCACAGGCCACCTCACTGGAGGGCTGTGAGCAATATCTGTAAACACATTTCATGCAAACATCGTTATCCTTGGCAGCTGCAGTAAAAAAGCTGCAGCTTAAACGAGCGTCTGGTTCCTCAGTCTTTCCTGCGCTATGATCTCATGTTACAATGTGAGCAAACTTCCTATCTGTGAAGAAGGGAAGCAGAGAAGCCCCTGGGGAGCTGAGGTGGATTTTCCCTCCTTCCCATCAGGTGCTACTTTTAGTGCAGGGCTCTGGTATATCCAGGAGCCTGGGTCAGGGTTAACTAGGGGTTCCTTGCAGCCCCACTGGTGAGATGCTTGCTCTCCGTGCCTCTTGCTGTATTGCTGTTGTGCCAGCAGCATGTGCTGTGGTCTCTTTGGGGTCCTGCTGCCCACTTTGGGACCCTTCCCCAGCATGGCTGGGTCCCCTTGGAGAGCAAGGCATGGGGAGGAGGCAGCGTGTCCAAACCCAGGCTCCAAGAGGTGGGGGCCATGAACAGTAGGGGGCTGGTGCTGGCACAGAGGGGTTGTGTGCAGGCAAACTGTTCTGGCAAGCTGCTTTGCCCCTTTTTTCCCCCAAGATTTGGAGCTTTTACTGTGCTCAGGGCACCCCTACAGCAGTCTGGTCATTCAGGGAGGGGGGGAGGGTCTTGTGTACTTCCATACAGCAGGGATCCTAGGAGGACCCACAGGTCGCCCAGCTGGGCATAGCAAAAGGGTGAGGTTCATATCGTCCTGGGTCCAGTGCCAGTCATCTACAGCAAGAGCAGCAGGAACTTGTGCAGATACCTTTGGGATTCAGGTGCTTATCTTGATAGCGTGGCTGTGTTTGGATTTGTGCTTGTTGTGTGTTTTCTTTTTTTAGAGGTGTAGTGGATTAGTCCTGGCTTGCGCAACTGTTGTACCATGTTCTGTTTTTGTGTTGTAAGGGGCTCGGCAATGGTGTCAGGAGACACGCTCCTTAAGTACTCTTATTATTTATCCTCATTGTACAAGCTGCACCAAATAAGTACTAGGCATTTCCAGAAATTGCTATTGATTGGGCAACCGCGTTTACAAAGCTAATCAATAAGTTCTCCCCCCATATATTTATTTGTGATACAACTGCTCTCTTTGTGTGCCTCGTGTGCTTTCCAGAGCTTGTAATTTGTCCAGTGTAAATAGCTGATTTCATCCTTTTTCCTGGGGAAAAAATAGCTCTGCTATTATAACGCCATGCCTCTTCTGTGAGGGAGGTGTATGTGTCTTCCTGCCTTTAGGGTGGGTAATCTCACCCTTCACAGGAAGAAGATGAAGGGATGGGAAAGAGCCTTGTTGTTTCCTGAACACCAGAGTTACTGAAGTCTCCTGTGGATTTTTGTCCTTTGGCCTTTTCATCCTACTTCTGTTTCTACCATAATAACCTCAGCTCTTTTCACACTGCTCTTCCTGTGACTCTATGACACGGAAGATAACATAATGCTGTAGCTGGGACAGAGCTGTGCAAGCGCTAGTTGGCCAGCCAGGACACACGTGCTGTTTGGCCAGGCGGCCGTTTCCTAAGGCCTGTGTACCATGTGCGTTTCCACAGTGGGGAACTCATCTGGGTCTCTATCTCCACTCCTCCATGGGTTCTCCCAAAACCTGTGGGCACTTCTTGTTGCCAAAATTTCTACCAGTCTTTCAAATGTGACCAAATTGAGTCAAAAGATTCATAAGTTCTTTGAGGAGGATGGCTGGTTGGAGGATCATCTGAGTGTCAGTCCAAAAATAATTATTTGTGTGGATGGCTGAATTGCCAACACATTTAGAGTTCTACTTAGGTTTCAAATTCAGAAGAATTTGGATAGCTTCCTCTTCTGGCCTCAAATTACTTTTTTATTCAAGCTGCCCCTGCAGTCCCGGATTGCCTATGGTGAGGATGAGAAAGCACACAAAGCTCTTCTGAAGGATTTCCCCACAAACTGGAAGCACCAGAATTTTGCAAGAGCTTCTTCTGTAGTGTGGGACTATGACTAAAGAGATGTTGGTTTTTCTTGCTCCACTATGGCTGACTATGCCCTGTGTGAACTTGGATGTGAATGCCCCCACCTCTGTTCTCCTTTAAGGAGAAACAGACCCACATTTGACTTTCCAAACCCAATGGATCCCACATTTCTTTCTGGAATTTCCCACTTTGATCTGTACAGTCACCATAATTGGCCCCATTTTGCACATGTTTAACTTTCCTCACACACACAGATTGGCTGCTGGATCCAGGATGGGATTTAAATCAACAGACTTACACGTTGGCAATATTTTTGCAAGATTTTGAGAGACTTTCTTAGAAACTACTGCTATGATCATAATTCTAAGCAAGGCCAAAAATGAGGTAGTACAGAAGGTGGTGTGTAAGAATGTTAATTATTGCCAAAATAGTAATACTGGTATCTTTATTGTATTCCTTCAGTTATTTTAGAACCTGTTGATCATCTTCAGCCAATGTAAACATGGAAGCAGAAACCCAAATAATTTGTTGCTAAAAGCTTCTTGAAGATCTTGAAAATCAATGATCAGGCGATAATGTGCCCTGTATATAAGACTCTGGGAATTTTCAAAAGCTATAGGTACTGTTTGGCCAGCTGGATGACTGTCCAGTTGGACCACAAATAGCCTGAAACAAGCCACAGCAAATGCTGCTGCTTTCTCTGTTGATAGTTACAGGACATGGGAAGGAGCTGAGTGTACTGGGAACGGGAAGAGTTTTGAGGATGCCATTGGTACTGGGCTGGGAAAGGGGTAGGTCATGGTGACTGTAGAGGGGATCTCAGAGCCCTGTATAAAGGGAAATGTGGGGGACACTAAGGTACGTATGCTGGTGAAGTGAAAGGACAAAGGGTGCAAGTTCTTAGATTATGGAAAGAGGAATGATGAGGCCTGGCCTGGAAGAGCTTGGATGATGAAATATAGGTATATGATGAAATACTTATCCTAAAAGAACTCTTATTGCCCATTTTCATCACGTTTTTAAACAACACAAAGTGGCTTTCTTTGGCACTAGTATAATGGTATGTCCTGAAAAAGTCAAATTGACCTGTGTATAATTAATGCTTCTGCTTACAGAAGCATGTATATTAAATATACATGAAGGCTTACAGCCAGTGAAGCTAAACTCCTAAAACCTGAACCTTTGTCTTCTGACTTTGCCTGAGATTACTCTAATTCAAGGCTCTAGACACAATTACAATTAGCTCCTATTCCTTCCTTCTCCTCTGCATACTCAGTTGCTTGTCCACACCCTCAGCTTCTTGGATCATTGACTCAGATGTTTAAATGGAAAAATACTCAGCATAAGTTTATTGCAAAGAGGGTCTCTGTAAATATCTTGGTTCTTTCTATGCAGCTGGGTTCCTCTTTGTTTACTTGACTTCCCCAGTTATTTTCAAGCCACTAAGGTCATTGCTAGTTAATAGTTGGCTAGAAATCAATAGACAGAGAGATGGTTAAAGATAAGTTTTAATAATGGGTGCAATCAAATTCTAGCAACTTTTATCTCTCTGCTGCTGCCAGTGGTGGGTGGGTTTTGTGCAGTGACTCCATTCATCCTCCAGCTGTACAAACTCCAGGTAGGGTTTTTATCTTTGTAAAATAAAAAGTAAAAGCTATCATAGCCCACCCTGGTGCCTAGTGGCTAGTGCCCTGCTGCTGGAGAGCTGAGCCCAAGTGTGCTCAATGCCTTCCATTGGTTTCAATAGGATTTTCATCCCATGTTCACCATTGTCCTGAGAAAACAAAGCTCCAAGACATGGAGTCAGCCAGAGATGGAGCGCTGTCGTCTCTTGACTGCTCTCTGGACATACAGGGGCATCTCAAAGTCTCAAGGAGCACTGCTAGTAAGTTCAGTTGCTAGGTGGCTTCTACACCTTTAATTAAGCATTATGTTGAAGTTGCATTTTAAAAGAGCTAAGCTTCATCTCGGAAGAGAAAACATCATGCTATGATTTATGCCTTTAAGCTCTGGGTTTGCTTGATTTGGAGTGTGTGCAGGGCACTGCAAAGGTCTAACAGTTATCTCTTGCCAGCTGGACATTACCATGCAGAAAAGCAGATCCCTCGCAAATACGTCTGGTGTTGAGTGATCACTTGAACAAGTGTGTTCAAAGCATGCTGGAGACAATGGCTGCTGTTGGGCTTTGGATCAAGTGCTGCATAATGCTTCTTGTGCTGGAGGTTCCTTGGCTGCCCGTGGTTTGCCTGGTGATCCCGTGCCTGGCTCCTGGTTCTCTTCCTGAGGGTTTTGCAGAACATTATTGGGCTGTGATGCGATGGTATCCCATCCTGCTGCAGCAGATTCACCCAAATAGGTATGGTTGGCACTTCCATGCATGCTCAAGCAAGTGAAAATTTTAGACAGTCCACCTAAAGCCCTGACAGATGTTTTCACAAATGTGAGTGGCCATGAGGATGGCCTGGACTTGGAGTGCCTGCCAGGAATTTGAGGGACTTGTGCTTGGTTCCCTGTTTTGCCCCAGACTTCGTCTTCTGCCTCAGGCAAGTTACATCAGTGCTGTGACTCAGTTCCCTAGCAGTACAATGGAAATGGCAACACTGCCCTAACTTGCGGGATTACTGTAATGGTAAACACCTCTAAGACTGCAAGGTACTGTGCCCCTATGATCAGGACAGCCACATCAGCACCTACTGTATAAAAAGTGACTTGAGTTCTTGTATCTGCTGAATGCTTCAGGGAACGGTTTGACTTGAGGAAAGGTTTCAGGAGTGCTGAACCTGCCCCAAGGTGTGGGAAGGGACAGGGACTAAGTAACAATCTGAGTGCTCAGGACCTCCTCCTGTGAAAACATGGGCAAATCCTGAAGGTCTTGCTGAACTGGCATGTCACCTGAGAACTTGCACCAGAAGCACCAGGCACCAGAGGTTCTCCTGTTGTAAGAGCCCTGTCTGGACTATGAATCAGGGGAATTAATTCAGTCTGAATTCAGGGCTATGAATTCAGTCTGAGTGAAGGAGAACTGCAGGGCATAATTAACCAGCCAAAACTACCTGCTTAGGGATTACCTAGAGCCTGCAAGTGTTTGCAACTTCTCCAGGGTACAGAGACACCTAACTCAAATGAGTGTGTGGGTTACTAGGAACTTGGATAAGCTACCACAGGCTGCACTGCACTCTCAAAGCTTGCAATCTCCTTACATGCACCACATCTCTGGAGGAACTTCCCTTTCTTCCTACCACATCCACCCCTCCCTCCTTTCTGCAAGAGTTGGTCTGCTAGGAGAAAGAGGTGGCCCCTTGGCCAATGGCACCACTTTTCAATCCACTACAGACAAAGGCTGGTTTGGCTATTTTAGCTGGCCACAGGGGGACCCGTTTGGCCATTTGAAGAACACTAGGGCATGGTTTCTAATGATTCACTGGTGGAAGAGAGATGTGGACTGTTCATTGCAAATCATGCTGGAGATGCATGTTCTGAATGATCCTAGTAGTAACCTCATGAGGTTTGAGGTGAATGAAAAGTGGCACAAGAAGGAATGGTAGAAGGTCTTGTGGGGTTTGTTGAAGAACATCCAGACAGCATATGGAGGCCATTTTCACTATGACACATAAATGAAAACAGTTCACATGTAGAGTATTTTACATTTATATGTAAATGTAGTATGCAGTTTCCAAATCAATAGGTGGAAGCTGAGTTACCATTTTGTTTTGTTACTAGTGTGCAGTAACAGGACAGCTTGATGGATTCAAGGTGGTCATGTTTTTATGGGTAACCTAGGATGCAGTCTGTCCCTGCAGTGGCATTATCTAGCACACCGGCTCATCACTCTGTCTAGGAACTATTTTCTTGTTGGTCCTTCGCTTGTAAATAATTTCCAATCCACTTCAGGAGGTAAAATCTCTGCATTAAGAATAAAATATCTTGCCCCAGTTTTATCAGCCCTTCTCTATGGATTTTGGCCATAGAGCAGTGAAATCAAAATACAGCTGAGAATCTATTCCTGCTTTCAGTGGGCAAATCACATAATATCTTTCAATCAACCTGTTAAATATAATTTAATTCCTCCTGATCCATCTTCTGGGGCTAGAGGCTGTTTGCTTGTCTGTGAGGATCAGCAAGTGAGAGCAGGGTTTCCTGGTGCTTGTGATAAAGAAAAGTCTGTAAGCCTATATATGCTTCGTACCCTTGCCTCTGTGCTGTGCGAATGCTGAGTGGCCTGTTGCACCTGGCATGGAGCCACACCTGAAACCCAAACCTTTTCTGGGCTGATAAGCCAAACCATGTAATGAGAAAGGAACACTCTGCCTTGCTTTTGAACACGCTCAAGGACACACACAATGTCAGCTTGTCCAAAGGCAGGAAGGATTTGTTTGAAAAGAGGAGGGGGGCAGGGAAGAAAGAAAAACCCTCATTTTTTTTAATACTAAGCAAACAAAGTGAGGTTTTGGATGTTTGGGGATTAGGACTTGGAATCTGTAAACATTAGGTGCTCATTTGCTTCAAATAAGGCCAAGGTCACAAATGACCTGAAGCCGTGGTTGTGTTGCATGAAGAACTGGTTAGAGTTTGTGAATGAGCAGTAAATTTGCCCCAAAACTGCTTCTGTAAGGCCCAGCCTATTTGCTTCTTAGTGTCAAATATGGTTTGAGTTTCGGTCAAGGGAAGAATAAGGATGTTGACATCAAACATTTTCCGATAGCTTGCAGACAGCATTTTGACTTCTGTTTCAAAAGGATATTTTCTATGTGTGGAATTTTTGTTTGAAAGTGTGGAAAGGGGGAGGGCAAAGTTAAATAACTCTGATCCCAGAATTTTGCTTGGCAGATTAGATGTTTTGGACAGACCCTGAAGTACATTTCCCAATTATCTTTGTTTTGCTAAAATGGTGTGTTTTCCCCTTGACTGTCAAGGGGGGAAGAAAGGAAAATCTTCCTTGTAGTCCCAGCTTAAATCAGAGTATCAGGTAGGAGATCGCATAAGGATTCTGGGCTCATTACTTTGGGTGCAGCACATGCAAGCAGCAAAAACAACCTTCCCCTCCCTGATGAACGCCTGAACAGGAATTAGACAGGATGCAACAAGTGGACAAAACGCAAATGGGAGTGTTGGAGGAGGATGAAATGAGGAGGAAGCTGTGCCTTGCCATGGGCCAGCCTGGTGCCAGATGGGTGTGAGGGGTAGGCTTGTAGCACAGAGGTGTTTTAAGGAGCTATGTGAAAGATGCTACTCTGCCTGTTGATGTGAATTTTGAAGCCCACATGGTAAAAAACATCTCTGCTGTTTTTGGCATTAATGACTAGTAGTTTCATCAACAAGACCTGAATGTGAATGCTGTCATGGGAGTTTCCACTTTCTTCACTGTCTCAGATAGTGCTATAAGTCAGGCTCAAAGCTTGTTGACGTTGTCTGGGCCCACTGCCAAGGCCCATGCAGGAGCTGGCTGGGGGGCAGGGGGCTTTCTCTCCTGGGCAGTCAACCCAAAAGCTTTTCATCTTCAGAAAATGTCAGTTAACAGATCGAAGATGTTCAAAAATGCTGACTGCTCCTGGTTCCTGGTGTCTGCAAATCGGAGCTGTGGGTACTCAGGTCATGACTTGAATAAACATCACAGTCAGATTCTCAGTAGCAGCCAAATGTTGAAGCACTTTGCAACCCAGTGGCTCTCAGACACTTACAAAGATGTTCTTGTTGATCCTTCAGTGAAGTGCTGAACCTGAGATGTAGATCTGAAAATCTGTCTGGAGCCTGCAATTCTCAAAGCAGCTCCAGGAAGCTATGTGCAAACTCTTGACTAGGATCAGCTCCATTGGACACCTTTGGAAATATGCACCTATGTACAGCTGAGGTAGAGGATGAGGGGGGAAGCAGTGCAGGGTAGCAGCACAGCTGCCAGTCTGGGCCAATCCAGCTTGTGGCTGCTTGAGCAGTTAGCTCATGAGACCTGTGAAGCTCACTCTGCCTTTGCACTAAATCCTGTCCTTGTTCTGAACAATAGTGGGACCCCTGTAACAACTGGTACCCACCCTACCATCTACCATATGTAGGTTTTCCGGATCACTGGGGCAAACTACAGCAGAAAGTGCTGCTCTGGGCAGCCGGAGGTCAAGTAATGGTTCAGCATTTTTTCAGGGTCACCAACAGCCAATTGATAGGCATCAACTAAAACAGTATGGTCATGATCCAGCAGTTGGTCGACAGCTGTCCTCTCAAGGCTGCGACAAATATAACTTGCTCCTTGGTGCCATTTAGGTCTGGACCCTCTTGGGTTGCTCCTAAAGAGATGAGGAGAATTGCTACTAAAACTAAAGGACAATGTTATTTGCGAACCACAGAGTTGTGGGCTGCTAATTAGGAGAAAGTTTCTAACCCTCAGATTTTGAAACTGCTTCCCAGTAGGAGCCATGAATGCAAGAAAGTCCTTCCTAAGGATGTAGCTTGACAAACTTTCAAGATTTGTCACAATTACAAGAAGAGAAGGTTTGCAATAGCAAGAGATTAATTGTACTGATCCAGGAGTCTTTCTAATCTCGTTACAGTTGTGATCTTGTGATATTAGCTCTGGTTATAAAGTAAACTGGACTAAAACTTCAACTCCTTGGCATCATCTTTAGTCTATTCCCATCCCTAACCAAGCTATTAACTTGCAGAATCAGTTATTAAAGGCACCTGTGACCCCTACAAACCTCCAGAGCCAACTGACTTCCTACTTCTCCTTTCTGATCTGATTTGAGGTCAAGATCTGAATATGCTTCAGCACTTCAGTCCAATTAAAAAATTTAATTTGTGTTTAAAATTTGTTTGGGGGTCTTGAATCCCCTGGCAGGAGATTCCTCCCCTCCTTGCAAAGTGGTAGGGAAAAGCACGTTCAGTGTTATTAAATGACTCACCAAACTAGCCTAGTGGCTTAGCGGGCTTATGTGAAGCTTACTGTACTCAATGGAGCGTGGTGGGACACCCAGCACTGTCTGCCAGGTCAGGAGTTGAATCAGTGCTATCTGAGTGATATTATCCAGGATGCCTGGGGACAGAGGAAATTAAAAGTCACTAACGCTTACTGCCCTGAGCCAAGACTCAATTGCAGAAGCACCTGCAGGGTTGGCCTGCACACCTACTGCTTTTTTTTTCCCTTGGTTGACTCTTCAATGTGTTTTTATTTCCAAGCCAGTGGATGGCATAAGGCTGGCTCTGGATGGCCAAAATAGGGATGAGGTAGAATGGGATTCTGCTGATGTGCAAAAGGTCTTGTAGACACTGTTGGGAGTGGAAAGAAGAGTGATGGGAAATGAGCAGCCCTTTTCCTTTTGACTTGTGGTCTCTGCTGAGCCTACAAAAAAAAATAGATGTGGGTGATGGCCTTTGCAGCATGACAGGAAGGAAAAAAAAAAAGGCTGGCTAAGGCTGTTCCACAATTTTCATAAAAGGACTTTGTCCAATGAAAATCTGGGGTTTCAGCTGACCAGAATTTCCTTCTTTACTGGGAGAAATACCTGCTATTGAATCCTCCCTTTTTTTTAGCTGGAAGTTAACCTAATAGAAATAGTTTTGGATCAAATGAAGCATTCCCTTTTTTGCAGTTTTTTAAAGAGAATAAAACGTTTATTTTTAAAGAGATTGGAGCAGAAATGTGAAATATCAAGGTGAGCTGAAAGTTCTGAAAAAAATTGTTCAGTTTGACTCAAAATAAAACCTTCAGATTATTCTGAACTGCCAGTGAACCAAAAAATCAGTCATTTGCACTAATGATAAGTAACTGGCAGGTTGTTTTGCCTGTCAAATTCTGTGTCTTGTGGAGTGAGCACATTGTTGTCTGCTGACATGATCTACTGAGCTGTTAAAAAAAAAAAAAAATCAAATACAGCTCCTCTCTGCTGGCAATAAGGCTCGCTGACAGGTGCAAGGCACCGATTTTCTCCTCCTGTCTGGACCGTGGGGATGAGGGATCCGAATCCCACTTTGTGCTTTCAGAAACTGCCATGGCCTAATAAATACCCCCAATTTTCCTCTGGGTAGTTACGTTCGGAGACTGTCATCGCAATAATCACTGATTATCTGGATGGCAGTGGCATCTGCAGGCAGCAGCCCATGCCAGGGCAGGACACAATACCATAGTGTGTCCCAATGGGGAAGGTGGAGGATAAGATGCCAGGGGGAAGGTGGTAGCTGTGCTTTCCTCAATCCTCTGCTAAGGGCTGGTGTTACCCATGACCACAAACAAGGGCAAGTGACAGAAACCAGCTGGGCTCTTCACTAGAGTAAAGAAAAATGAGGCAGAAAAAGAATGAAACCTGGATGTCTCCCAGCTCCTCCTACTGGGAGATGGATGTGTGTGTTTGGGAAGCAAGCTCCTTTCTCCCACAAAGGATATGTTACGGACCCCATACATCTTGACACTAGTACTTATTTAGCATGGGTGCTTTTCTGATAACACTGACAAAACCGGGGGGAGATTAGTCTGCCTTAGCAGGTGGGGACTGCTCTTCACTGAGAGGTGGGCTGAGACTGGTAAGGGGCTGCTAGAGAATAAAATCCTGTGGCTTGGGCTCTTGGTGCAGAAGACTGCTCCAAATCCCACGTGGCCCAATGAGTTGTCCTGGGCTGTGTCAAGAGCACAGCAGGCTGAGAGGGAAGGGGCTGATAGCTTGTGGGCAGTGTGGAGGGAGGGATGGAGTACAGTCACTGCCAGCAGCTGCACTGCTGGGGGCTTGCTGGGCAGGAGAGAGGTCTCCTTACTGCAGGTCTAGTGGTGGGGTAAAAAAAGGCTGTAAGGAAGGTATACAGCCACAAGTTGCTGGGGAGAGAGGATGCAGCATGAGGATGCATCAAAGCTATCAACTTGCAGCAGCCCAGACTGGGTGGCCAGGAAATAACAGCGGAATTGTAAAAATTGCAGTTTCATGGTACCTCTACCAGGTGACCAGGGACTTGCTGAGTGAGGCAGCATCTGAGCTGGAAGGAAGTTCTGCTGGGAAACTGTATGAGGGCCTGGGTTTCATCTGAGGTGCATCTGGTGGTTGTGGTTAGGGCAGAAATCTGGTAGTTAAACCAAATCAGTTTAGGGGTAGGGGGGAGATGAGCTGCCACTGTGGGCTAGACCTTTCATTTTCATGTCATTCCTCATCTTTGATCCCGAGGAGGTTTCTGGCCCTACATACAGAAGGTGAGGCAGCTCAGCAGGAGCCTGCCCAGTGCAACTCAAGGACTGGCTGCCAGTGAGGCTCTTGGCAGCCTTGCTCGTGCCATGGGACTGAGCCTGACCCTGACACCTATGGCATAAGATGGGAGCTGGGAGCAGTGGGACTGAACTGTTTTAGTACTAAAGTATAAAAGTAACCCCCGTATTGGTTCTAAATGCTTTAGGGTTTGGGTTATGTCTGATGATTCAGTGTTTTAGTTCTGCTAGACCATGTAGGCTTGATATCCTAAGAAAAGGGAATCAATCTAGTGAGCATGGCATGAACAGGGGCCAGGTCTGGCTCTACCTCCAGCTTGCTGTGATATCTGGCACATCATGTGAATGAAAAGCAAAAGTCAGTAACTACATGCACCCCTACTCAGGGAGCTGGAAGTATCACCTAAATAAGGCTTATTTCTCAGAAAACATCAGGCAATGGTGCAAGTAAGCATCATTTTAGAAGCTAAACTGGCTGCTATACACCAGAGTAGAGTAACATGTGGTGCCGTGCCTCTATTCCCCACTTTTTTCATTTTCCTTCTTTTTCTTACCTTTATCCGCTAAGCCATGAGGTGCCAGGGTCCATCAGGTGACTGTGCAGAGGCACAGTCATGGCCAGTGTGGTAGGAGAAGGGAGGGCAGGGCTGGAACAAGTGCTTCTGATTCCTTTGCTCAGAAGCTGTTGCACTCATCAGCCCTATTTTTTTTTTTACCCTAATGAAAAGTTTCTAAGCAACAACTGTCTCAGACCTTTGGTGCCTGTTTGCCCAGACCAGCTAGGTACAAAATCAAGGTGCAAATAACACTACCACTAAATGGCTGCTTTCCCTGTTCACCCTCCTGGGTGCCCCAATACTTTGTTCCAAGGAAAGTGGCATGAAGGTTGCAGGAGTGTTCCTGCTTTCTGCAAACCCCATATGATGGGTGAGCAGCTAGATTCAACAGGCAGTGCTGGCTGCCAGCTCCTGCTTTCATTTGCTGGTTGCAGACAATATTTCCTTATTGGGTGATGGCTCCTGGTGCCAAGTCCTGGCTGCCCTTGTGCACTCTTGCAGCTTTCTGCTCTTCTGCCATCCTCAGCAGCCTCTGCCATGAACATGACCCATGTTGTGTGTTTCTGCTCAATCCTGACCCTCATTGTGGGGAGAAAGGGCAGTGAGTTAGCTCTTAATCTTCAGATGTGCTTGGTATTCACACCATGGGTGCTATGCCATGCATGGTAGTTCCCCTGCCCTCTTCACTCTCATCCCAAGAGAGGCTGGTTGTCTCTTGTCCCCACCGCATTTTCTGGTAGAAGGAATAATTTCTGGTTTCCTACTCACCAGGTCATCACAGAACAAAAAATACACCTTTTTGCCTCTTTTCTGTTAGTAACCTAACAGGATCTCATATCCAAATAAGCTTCTACTCCTCAAGGATCTTACTACCTGTCTCTCCTGCTCCCTATGCTTGCCAAGCACAGGCTCCTCACTGCCCCTTCCTGACACAGCTCTCCTGGGGTTGAACCAGTAGCTGCCTTTCTTGGCACCTCCTGCCAAAGCCAGGACTGATGCCACTCTACTTCCCAGATGGGATATTAGAGCTATAGCCAAAGAGTTACAGCAGAAAGTGTCTGCTGTGCTTTGTTAGTCTCTTGAAAATTAAGCTGGAGCAAATTGGTTTTATCTGTGGAAAGACCATTTCTCTGCCATATTTCTATCTAAAATCAATGCAAAGATTCAGTGTTTAGTGGAGGGGTGTATATTAGGCTGCAGAAGTAACTATCCCAAGTTGAGGTCAAAAGCTGTCAAAGGTTTCGGTGAGTTTTCTTAGTTACATTGGACAGGATAAAAATGCATAGAGAATGGGTGCTCCAGGATAGAAATTGGCTACCCCCTGACCAGTGTCAGCTATGGGTGCTGTGTGCATTTGAGTGCTTAATCAGCCTTTCACAGACAGTTTGAACCATCTTAAGAAGCAGCAGCTACTGACCATGCAGGACTTGGGTAGCAATTTTCAGGAGAGGAAGGAATAAACTATCTGTAGCAGCCAATTAATTAATGACATTCAGGGCAGTGCACAGGCTGGGTCACGAACTTGTAGCATCTGGTCAGTGTCCCGTATCTTCAAATAATAGGCTCTGCCCTGGAAGACAGATTATAGAATGTAATTCAGCATCACCAGGCAGATGATAAGGCAGGATTACCAGATCTTTCCCACTTCTTGTAACCAGTGCTCTATTTCTCCAGAAAGAAGGTGAGTAGGTCAGTGTGGATGGGGTGATGGCTCTTTCCATAAACCTCACTGAACTTGGAAGAAATTGCCTACACAACAACAGGAATGGGTTAAACCCTAGCACAGGGAGGCAGAAAATCTCTACTGGACAAAAAAAGTCATACTCTTTCATTTTTAGCTTTCCTCTAAGTCGCAGGACTTTGTTTACACTGAACAATGCAAAGCAAAACCAAGATCAACATGTCCTTGATTTTGCTTTGCATGTTAAGTACTGCATATTTACCCCTTGCCACCTAATTTGTGAATTTGCCAGGAATCAAAACATCCATTTAAACTAGCCAGGAAGACAGCAAAATATGAGTACAGCTAGATCATTATCTAATGCATGGTTATGATGTACTGAGAGTGGCTTTGCTAAGTCTGATGAAGTATAAAAATGCAGCTAGACAGAGCAGATTTAAAAAAAATAAAGAACATCTTTGCTCCAAAAGTTGATTGTTGGCAGAAATTAAAATGGAACATTTCAGATTAAAAATATTTTCCCTGTGGAAAAGTAGAGGCTTGCGGGGGATCCAAGGTTGGGTGTTGCAGTCTCCTTTGGGGCAGACTCATGGGTGAATCCCAGTCTTTCCTGAGACCCTATGGCCTCTTCCTCAGGGAGGAAGAGTGCTGAAATGCAACTCTGGGATGATTGCATTGTATGGTGGGAAATATAGTCCAGCTGGAGACCAGGGGAACAGAGCAGCTGAAACTACAGTTCCCATGGGGGACTGTAGCTTTGTTTGCAAAAGAAAAGGACTCAACATGTAGAGGTAAAAAAACATTCTACAGGGAAGAACAAAGCTTGCTCAGAAACCCATGTTTCTGTCCAAAAGCTATCAAGAAATAAAATCTTCACCCAATGATTTTTCTTAGTTACACTGGAGCGGATAAAACCACAACTCCAGGGTAGAAATCAGCTACCCTCTGACCAGTGTCATCCACAATAAGAGCTTGAATACCACTTGGGCCCCAGAAGGTCACGGGCTGAAGACCTCCCCTGACTCTAAGGGTTGTTTGAGGTGTTGGCTGACAGGTTTGGTGGGTTGGGAAGAGATGAAGAGAGATCCCCATTCTTCAATGTCCATGCAAGCCAAAGTCTTTTCAGGGACAGAGGAGGAGTGAGTGGTCAGCATGGGGTGGCAGTGATGCATGAGCTGTTGCATGCAGGTTTCAAGATATTCTTTTTTGTGGGTGCAATTGGTCCGATTTGCCCTGAGTTGTCTGTCTTGGAGGTAGCACAGCCACATATGAAAGAG
This sequence comes from Ciconia boyciana, assembly GCF_034638445.1. NCBI lineage: Eukaryota > Metazoa > Chordata > Aves > Ciconiiformes > Ciconiidae > Ciconia > Ciconia boyciana. The sequence goes on along the minus strand of NC_132940.1, from coordinate 55,130,705 downwards.
GAGAGTCTTCCTTGCTTAAATTGTTCCTTACATTTGGTTCTTTTGCCCCTAGCAATGATTTAGTAACTAACAGCAGGCTTTGAAGTTAAATCCAAGCCCTTGAGAAATGCTGCAAAAAGTGCTTTTTATACAACTTTTGGTTTTTATGATCTAGGAGGAACTCCAGCTTTCTTTCCATACTTGCACCTTATTGTTTCTCACAGCATTATGTTCACAAAAAAAGGTAGTCTCATCACAGATCTCAGACTGTCATCATTTTATCCCATTTTTTCCCAAGTATCAGACAATGCAGCTATTGGTGCATTAGAGCACCAAACTGGGAAAAAACTTAAGTTGACCCTGGTGAGCTGTGAGAGTGTTGGGATGTCTCATGACCATTTGGTGCCTAGGTTTCCCCATTTGTAGAACAGAAATCATTATGGTTTTCTTCTGTCTTCCAAACTTCCTTGAAAGCTGGACAGTGATGCCGATATGATGTTTTAATAAGCAAGCAATGAAAATAGTATAAATGAAGTAAAAGAATGTAAAAATTAAGCAAAGGACACTTTTACTTTCTACCTGGTTTTGCAACCTGTCTTCTGAAGGAAGGGGAAATCCTACTACAGCTAAGGTTGCAAAATGAGCTCAGCTGCATTATTAGACATCAGCAAATCCAGCCTGGCAGGAGCAAGAGGAAGCCAGCCTTCCTACGCATCACTGTCAGGGAGCTATTGAATTCACTCAAGCGTGGTGTTAATGAATTAACTCTGGATCTGTTTGGTTTATTTCTGTATGTAGGTTCTCAGAAAAGGAGAGTGCACAGGATTTTCAGGGTTGTTAAGAAAGCAGCAAGTGATGTCAATCTGGATCTTGTGGAGTTGTCTACTTGATGCACAATGGAAGTTAATGAGGTTAACTGGAAATATTAATTGTCCTACACTGCTTGCTGTCTATGCTTGCTCTGGAAAATTCATGCATAGCAGCAGCTGAAAACTCACCAAAAAGTGCTTTAACATGGGAAATGGGCAACATTTGGCCCAGTAATATCATAATGCAGGTGGCTGAGAAATCACTCACTCAATTATATGCATGAGGGGGACTCCATTTAAGAGCACCATTTGGAGCTTTATGGGCAACATAAAAGGAGAGAGAATGAGGTTTTTATATCGCTGCGCTCAGTTGTAGAAGCAGCGGGAGGTTGTTTCCCACCCCTTTGCATATGCTTGGACTGTGCAGGGAAAATCAAAATGAATGTCTGCTCAGAGATTTGGCATGACACCTGGTGAGGATGGGCTGCACCTATTCCAGAGACCCCCTGCACACACCTTGCTACATCCCCCGTTATAGAGGTGATTTCATGTGTTCAGGACTGGGCAATGTCAAAACAAAAGCCATACTCTAAAAATAAAAACCTTGACTCCTTTACTAACAGAGAACTCTCAAAACAAAAAGAAGTTTTCAAAAAACGTGATCATAATTAGTTGCTGCTTTTCTTGTCCCTTGGCAGTTGCTAGAGCAAGTGAAGTAAGATCATCTCCCAGCATGCACAGCTCCTGCCATTTTATCATCCCTCTTCTATGTCTCCTGTATGGACCTTGCCCCTGGAATATAGGGGGTAAATATCTTTAATAAAGTTTCTTCTCTAATGCTTATAGTGGCTGAGGGAAAGCACACAGGTAAGGTTACAACACCTGCCAGGGCAAAGTATTTGTATTTTCCTTTATTTCAAATTCTCTTAGCGCCTTAACTCATGATTTTTGTGAGGCTAGGGCTGACAGTGCTGTATCTCTGACATTGCAGTGGCAGTGTCCATCCTTTCCTTCAGGCACGCCAGCACCTGAGCTGTCCCCATCCCTCCTTCCTACTGCTGATGAGAGGAACAAAAACATTTCTGCTGGAATGGATAGTCCTTTTAATCTATTTAGAGAAGATCCATCCACTATCCCAGTGCTCTCTTTGCATTTCTGACACAGAGAAATGTGTATTTTCTTTTTACATTAAACAAAATACAAAACTGCCACAAATACCTTAATTCTTTTTTTCTTGCTGTAAAGCTTGACATCTGGGCCTGTAACAGCTCATCAGTGGATTTGTGAGATGAAGCGAATGACATTTCTATATAGAGCACTGGCTGCTGTAGAAATCAGATGGTGAAATGGGACTGCAAAGAATTTGGTATTGAGTGATGATCTTCATCCAAGGATCTGAGAGTACAGCAATCCCCACTTTGCTGACACAGATGATGGGTGACTTACTCCAGCCTGCGCAGCAAAATTGGCCTCACAGCAGAGTATCTCTGGAGACCTGTATGCAGAGCACAAGCACTCTGGAGCAGGCATCACAACTCTGTTTTATAGACCTCTTTGATCCCAGTGTGGACAGAAGTGCATCTGTAACTAGTTGTACATGAAACACTCATCCCATCCTTGCCATGCATGCAACCCACTCGGATGTTTTATTGCTCATTGCCTTGGCACAAGATCTGCTGTTGACTTGCGCCTAGCCTCCCTTCACACGTGCAGTTTGAGCTGTATTCTGTATAAACGTTGTTTCTCTGTGTTAAAACACAGCATGGGGTCAAGGCAGCATTCCTGCTCTGTCCTGACCTCAGCCGCACTGCTCCAGAAAAAAGGCTGGAGAGCAGTTCCCAGCAGAACTACCGGGACTCCAAAGCCAAACCAAAACCCAACAACCTGAAGTCGTCTTAAGGTGAATCAGAGAAACTCCTAGGATGTCTTCGCTGCCAGCAGCAAGAGACTGGACTCAGCAGCCTGCGTTTCCCTTCTGTCCCCTGCTTGCGCCCCTGAGAGATGATGACCGGGTCCCTGCCCCGGACGTGCCCGGTGGAAGGGCGGGTTCCCGGGGCCGCTTCCAGGCAGCGCTTTCCGCCTCCCGCTGGTGCTGAATACCTGGCCCTCAGCACCGCTTGCCTCCGTTTTCCCAGGATAGCTCCTCGGCGGGATCAGAGGGATCGCCCCTTGTGTTAAAAGGGAGTTTTATCCCTGACTGCCATGCCTTTCGCTGCAGAGGGATGGGAAGAAGCTAGGGACCACGGTCCCTCTCCTTGTGCTTGTAAGCAAACTAAGGTCTTAAAGAGTAGAGGCACGCTGCTGTGAGTATTTTCAATGTTTCTCTGAATCCTTTAGTTTCTCCCCAAGTGCCCAGCAGTGGTGTTATGCTCCTGCTGTTGCCCCTCCCAAGGGATTCACAATGGCAATGCCAAGCTCTTCAAAGCTTGCCTGCAAGAGTCTACAGAATTCAGGGATGCTCCTTACGCAAGCTGTTTGCCAGTGTGCTACTATGGGGATGGCAGGAAGGGTTGGAAGGGATGGGACACACAATAAAGCGCACCTCGTCCCAGTACCAGCGATCATCATGTTGAGACACATGAAGATATTCTGATTGTCACCAATTCCAGCACCTCTGTGGTTCTGGCATTCCTGAATGATGCCTGAATCTCACCCTCCTCCTTTTAATCCTTGGAGTAGCCGGGCACTGCCAGGCAAATTCTGCCCAAGATGATGTGGTGCTAAACCTTGTGCAAAGGTAATTAGCATGCTTCAGTGAAGGCAGGTGATTTATACCAGCTGGAAATCTAGTTCTGTTCTCCAGCTAGTACATTTAATAGCAAAGACATTCAGACCCAGCTGCACCATCTCAAGCCACATCTGATCAAATTTCTCCGGTCAGCAGCAAGAACTTGCTGCTTCCTGGAAATCTCATGTCTTGTAGAAAGCTGGGAGTGATGGTTGTCTCTCAGCCAGTCAGTGCTGTGCTCCAGCCCCTGGCAGGACATGAGGGTGCCAAAGTGGTGGCGTGAGGAGAGTCCAAGATATTCATGGCCGTCAGGAGCTCTGTGGCACTCTGCTAGAGAAGGAGTATTTGTATCTGTCTCCTGCTGCCTTCCATTTTGGGGAGTTATGCTGGCTTTTTGCACTTCCAGCTGAGCCTTTTGTTCGAAAGAACAGAAAAGCTATAAAAGTCATACTGTTATTCATTGAGATCTCAGTTTTTCTATTATACAAGGAAAGGTTCTCACAACATCCAGCTATCATTTTAATGAAACCTTTCAACTTTGATTGCAATGGCCTTATATGTGCCAAGCATATATGTATAAATATACACGTTATATATATATATATATGTGAGTTATGTTTGGTAATTAAAAATACAGCTGGCTGGAATTTTCTTTTCTGGAGGATATCTCAATGTGATTCCTTTCTGATTGGAAACCATGCCATGTTGTAACATTTCAAAATCTCCCATGAACTGAATGCACATCTTGTACCTAGCATGCAGCTCATCTGCCTGTTAAAGGCCTGGATGGGGCTGAAGCAGGTTTCTGACTTTAAAAATTACTTTGGAAACTGCTAGGAGCTAGGAGCTATGTGGGTATTATTGAAAGCTACCTCAATAGCTGTGAAGATGTTTGCTTGCTGTTGGACCCTACTCTATTCTGTTGAACTGAAAGTGCTTATCCATTTCTTAAGGAAAATACTTGGTGCAAACACAAAGTGGAGACTGCCTCACTGCAAGCACAGGCACATGGAAGCAAGAAAACTCGTCTCTGTTCCTGCTCTTGTCATGTGCTTTCAAGTGACCATGACTTGCCCTGTTGTTCTGTAAGATAATTTGCAGGTGAAGACATGTCCCCAGTTTGGTGCTACGGGTTCTCTGAAGTTCTAAAAGCAAATCTGTGATGAACCCAGGACATACTGGCTTTGCTTTCTGGGAATATCCACAGGGAGAAGTACAATGAAGCCACTCTGAAATAAGTAAGGCCTCAGGAAGCATAGGAAAAGGCGTGTCAGCTTGAGTCTATCTTGAGTGGTGCAGAATGATCTGTCAGTGGAAATCTATCTTTATAGAACTTTCTGTTGAGAGTTGCCATGAGGTGCCCCCTGCAATCCAGCATCCAGACGCTCCATGCCTGACAATGCCTCATCACTTCCCCAGGATCAAGGGAGATAAGGGAATAAAAGAATGCCAGAAATGGCTTTATCAGTTGGCACCTCTACGTCAGGTTTTCATTAAAACAGGGGAGAGTGGGGCCGGCAGTCTGTAGCTTTGCTTGATAAAGAGATTTCTACACATACAAAAAAAAATCTAGCAAACCCATTACCTTTTATCTCTGTTGTACAATAGCACCAAGTGGAGGGTGTTAGTCACTTCTGGAAGAGGGAAAGGAATTTTACAACATAGAATCACATCTTGTTTCTTTCTTTCTTTTTCCAAGATTTTGTCCATCTGTTCCCTTTTTCAAAAACAAACAAACTATTAATACAGTGCTGTGATGGAGCCTTCTGTTCAAGGCTCTTAAAGTGCTATACAGATATTCATGATTTTATTTGCCAAGACAGAGTCTTTAAGAGACAAATATTAAATTCCTTGCTTCCCACAGGGCATATGCCAGAGAGGCTGTGTGTGTGTGCCCGTGTGTAGGGCTGACACCATGACTGGGGCCCTGACTTTGGACTCTGGAGAACTTGCTTAATTCCCAGTTCTATCTCAGGATTCCCATAGGATCGCACACTAATCGCCTATTTTTCCTGTGTCTCAGTTCCCTTGTAAAACAAGGGCATTTCTTTCCTTCTGCTCTGCCTTGCCTGTCTGCACACTGCGACCTGACTTCAGCTGATGCACAGGCACGCCGCGATCCAGTCCATGTGGTACAGCCCTTGGCCAGGGATCTGCGCTGCGTGGTTATTTCTGCAGTGTGGCATAACCAGAGCTTTTAGCAACAAAATGCTTGGTGCCAGACTGGCTGGGTTGGGTACCAGTATCAGTGTAGTCCTGGCAGCAGGATCAATTCCAGCTACCCTAATGCTTGCTTAGATTCCTAGGCAGGTTTTCTGCCTGCACCAAGGTCTTTGCTGCTGCTGTTGCAATGCTGTTGGTCCTAAAGGTAGCCTGTAGGGGCCTACCAGCGCTGCTACCGCTCCTCCATCTGCATCACCAGTGAACTCACATAACTCTCAATCCTCTTGGATGTGATGTGGTGCAAGGACCTGGAGCAGAGCATTGGTATAGCTTGTGGAACTAGGGCCCCGATCCCAAATCTTACTGCTTTTACAGAGGCACTAGTGGCACCTGTAAAGCACTGGAGGAAATGTACATGTGGTGAGGACTACAGATTGAGGATCTCCTCTAGAAATGACTTCCTGAAAATCTCCTTGTTGCTTGATGCATCAGAGCTAGGGACTGCCAGCCTGGGACAGCAGCCCAGTCATGATGTTCCCTTAGTCATTTTTTTTGTCCTTTTTGTTGGTGGAAGAGACAAAAGGATTAATTGGATAAAATGCCCCAGATGGAAAGCTTTTGTTATCAGGGAAGAAGCAAAGGCATCCAAGAAAGGAAGGAACCAAATGTATCCAGCACTGAAATGTATTCAGGAACATCCCAGTTGCTACTTATCAGAAGTCAGAACCTCAGAGCCACAAAAAAGCATCTTAAATCCCTTAATAAGAGAACAGCCAATGCAAAGTTTTGGTTGTTTTTTTTTTTTTTTAAGGAAAAATGCTCTCCCTTCTCACTCTGTTTTGAAATAGAGCTCATGATGGTTTTCAAAATATACTCTGCAAGTCTGAGTTGGCTTGTGAGCCATTTATCCTAAACACAGACTCACAAAGTTGACCTGACCTGAATAAAAATGGCTTTCAGCAGCACTGGCCAGTCCCTGGGTTCCTCTGCATTTCAAAATTATGTTACAGCTGGGCATAGGTGGCAGCTTCTGCTCAGGAGCTCAGAATAAGATCTGTAAAATGGGTAGGGTTTAGGAGTGCGGTGGGATTGTAGGATGTGGTAAGTGTAGCAGACAGGGCTTGGGTCATAGAGAAGAAATGGGCAGGCATTGTGCGTAGGCATAAGGAGAGACTGGTTGGATGAGCTGAGTAGCCATGGAGAAAAGATGGATCATCTACAAGAGGGTTGATATCAAGCTGTCCCCACCCAGGAACAGTACAAACAGTGGTGAAAATACTTATTGTGTGTCTAAATCAGGAGATGCTCACAGGCAAAACTTCCTGGATGAGAAGACACTTGTCTGAAAGGATCAGCTGATCCTTTCTTTGCTCAGCAAGAGAGTCCTTTGGTCAGTCTTGGGGGAAAGTGCCTTTTCATCATGTGATAACCAGGGACAGCCAAGGCTTACTCGCTCCAGCAGAAAGCTTAGCCTGCTGGGCCGGGGTGCCTGCATCCACATTCAGAATGCTGGGATCTACCCTGAGCTTGGTTTCTTTCTCATGAATATGTCACACATGTAGGCAGAGAGGACTGAGCTGCCTGAAAGAGGGAGTATGGGTCTTTTGAAGAGTTTAATGTCATTCCGGAGTAAACAGAGAGGAACTGCTGGAGAGCAATCTGAAGGGACTTCCGGGCAGTGTGTCCAACCCTCTGGAGGGGTTGGAGGAAAATGAGACCTCAGAGCTCAGCTGTTTTCCTACTGATCTGTTCTCTCACCACCTCCCACCACAGAGCTGTGAAAGCCACCGAGCCTTTGGGTAGAGAAAGTCTCTCTGTTCTAAGATCTCAGGGCTACTTGGTGGCAAGTGACATGGCAAAACAAGACATTTCAGGAGGACAGGTGGGGAATAGTGAGAGTTCAGCACAGTCTGTACTGGAGAAATTAGACTGGATATTGTTGTGCAATTTCTTGTCATGACTTGGCGTGACCTCCATTATACCCATGAGATCACCTCCAGCGAGTATCAATAGCCTCTTACCCTATGCCTTAATGTATTTTTAATACCACGTAACTGCCAGAAAATAATATTGTTTCTGGAAGCTTTCACTGCAACATTTAGTTATACATTTACCCTGTTGTCTGTGAATTCAGGATCCTTAGTTACTCTGAGCCCAACACCTGCAAAAGGAAAAAGGAGGTTAGGAATATATATCCACACTAGTTTTAAAATAACATTGAAAGTCATTGTTATCTGCCCTGGTTGAGTACAAAGTCTGATACAAATTGTGAAAGGCAACTCCTAGCACCTGGATTGGGATATTTTGAATTATTCTAACTTACTGATGAGGTAGTCAATTAAAAAGCTCTAAACTATGCATACAAACTTCCACAGAACTTTAGTTCCAGCTTTTTGCTTTGTTTACCAAATATCACAGCTTTTCACAGCACATAGGTATTCAGTAGCATGTGAATTATATGTTCTTCATCAGATTCAAGTTCTTGTAGTTAGCTTTGCTAGATCTTAGCTTAGCTACTTGTGTAGGACATAATGTTGCCCATCTTGAATCAAAATTGGGTAGGATTTATGAGGCTGTATAAGGGCCTAAAATGTTCCAAGCAGTAAATATGGATTGGTGAGAAGAGCACACGTGAAATGAGTGATGATAAGGACTGTGCCATAAATATAACTAATCATAAAGCTATTGCTTCTACTTCAGTCGACTATATGACAATAACACTTAATGCTCTTGATCAGAGGATCTCAGATCATTCTGTAAGGAATTCTTCTTGTTCACATTATGCTGGCAGTGAAAATTAATCTCTGGGTGATACAGTGAACAGCTGAGGCTTGAACAAGCTATTACATATGACACGGAGGAGTACAAACCTCATTTCTGTATACATCCAGTGTGATATTCTACTCACTGGACCATGTTGCCTCCTCATGTAAATGGATGGGTGTGATTATATACACATCTGTAAGCACATACAGCTTCAAAGCAGCACAGAAACAGACCAGGCACCACAACCAGTGCCAGAACTGCCTAGCTGTATGGCATGTGAAAGGACTAAGGGAGAGGAAAGAGGCCCCTTTGGATGGCTTTCCTGAGACGGGAATGATTTGTCAGGTAAATTTGTTGATTCTATCTATCTGAGCTAAAATCTCATGAACGTTGGTGTTCTGATCTTATCCCCTCTGCTGGGACAAGAGACAGCAGCACCCCTCCATACAACCACTGTATAACCTGCACCTTGTAACTAGCACAGCTCAGCGGTGAGCAGATGCTGAAGGGATAAAAAAATTCCCTGCACCAAGCCCTGAAGTGGTTGGCAAGAACAGGTCAATAGTCTGATTCAGCGGCGACAGCACTCCACCCTCCTTCTGTAAATGCCTCATATCTCCTGCTGCCAGTCATGATAGAAATACAGACGTAGCTTTTCTCAGGAGGATCTAAATGTTCTGGTTGCTATTTGGTAAGGGGGATATTTCTCCAATTAATTATTAAGTGGAGCTCTGGCTGGAGGAAGGGGCTGCAGAGATGTCAAAGTGAAATGGGGAGAGTGTTTTAACCTTTCTGAAGCTCTCTCGCAATCGGCAGCAGGTTTGCCTTGTGCGTCCTGGCCAGTTCTTGTTCTACAGCACACCATCAAGGCTGGCCAGCAGAGAATGGCCTCACTGGGACTCTGCCAGCTTCCATGGCTCATGGGCCCATCTTTTCTCTCTCCTTGGCAGCAGAAATATGCTGCAAGGAAAACTGCTACCTACCACGCATGGCTTCATCCTGCCCTGAGATGGAGGGTCCTGGCTATGCAGCTGTAGGCACCGGGGGAAGCAGACTTGGAAGAACACTTGCAGGGACAGTGAGAGGATTGATCAGCTGAGAAGGGGCAATGGGAAGGGTAGCATGGTCTATTGGATATGGCATTAGACTGGAAGTCCAGAGACCTGGGCTTTCATCATCCTAGATTACATGGGCAAAAGAGACTGCAGTGATCACCTCACCCCACGCACTGGCCCTCGTTCCTTGGTGGCACCATGAGAAAGCTGCGGGGCCACAGGCAAATCACTGCATCAACTCGTGCCTCGGTTTCTCCAGCAGTAAAATAATACTCTGCTATTTTGGTGTCCTACAAATGAAAGGCACTTTTCAGGGGCTGAAGTGGGAAGGATTAATTGTTCTGACTTTTCTAGGTAGAATTGCTGAGGCAGACCCTCCACTGGTATAAATCAGCACAGTCTGTACAGTGCAAAGTATTTATTATTGGACTCCATGTGCAGGAGGATCTTGCCTAGACCCTACTCTCTTCTTTTCAGGTGGCTTAATTGTCCTTACAAAAATTACAGAGGAAAATATGTGAGACAAGATTCAGCTCCATGTCGTCTCAAGCTTGAGCTGAGATAACACTGCAGGTCACCACAGCACTCACCTGGCCCCATCCACCACTGGGGACCCTGCTGTAGCACAGGCACTAAGGCCAAAGGCTCTGATTCAACTTATAAGCTGTCTAATATTGTGTGAGGCTGTGCTCTTCTACTCAATAAATGCTGCAATCGGTAGGTATCCTGAAGCTTTTCTGATTTACCCATGTCTTAGCAGCTGCAAAACAAGAACATATAATTGCAGTGGTTTGGTTCTGATATTCTTCTCAGTGGCACTACAATGAAGATGGTGTGAGAGATTTCTAACCAGCACAGGGCCAAACTCAACAAACAAAAGTCTTAAGTAAGAAACAAGTAAACCAGGAATGACCTCCAAAGAGTTCATTCTGCTCCAGAAGAGAGCCTTTCCCAAGGTCCTCTCCAGTTTGTTTTCCTGTTACTATTGCCCAGTTGTGCCTTGCAAGTGCCCTGCCGCCAGCCCGGCAGGCGCAGCACCTCTCCTTGCTGCGGTCAGTGAAGTGCGTGGCTCAGGGGCCAACTTCACGTTAGGCTTCGGAGGAGCACAGGACAAAAGGACAGCCCTTCCCCACAAAACTTGCTTAGGTTATAAGCCCATATTGGTCTCTTCTCTTTTAGCCCTGTTCTTGGTTTCCTAGGAAAATGCACAGTTTCGGGTCCCAGACACTTTTTGCAGTCTAGACTCCAGGACTTTGTTCACAAGCGCAGCCATCCCGCTGACCTGGCCTGCCCTGTCTAGGGAGATTACTCGAAACACGGCTCTCTGCATGAATCAAGCCGTGTCACTGAAGCACATTCATCTGCCTTCCTCTTGTCCTTAGCCAGTCATCTGCAGACAGCTCAAAAGCCAGGGTCTTGGGGGGCAGACTCCTGGCAGCACACTGCAGTGTTTGAGTGAGGAACAGGAGGCTCACTCCTAAATCAGTCCCTGCCTTGCTGCTCATCCTGACTAACCCGCGTGACTCTGATTTATTTTTTCCTTTAGCCTGTCTCTCTGCTCTTTTCTGTGTGGTTGCCATGAAAAGCCCCAGGGCTGCTTCTGATCCCACACACCCTGGTTTCAGGGCTGCAGCCCCCTTCAACAGGAAAGGCTGCCCTGGGACTGTCAAGTTGCAGTGTAGCTCTACATCCTATTTCTGGGCTGTGCCACAGATTTTGGGGACGGGTCCTTTTTCATTTGTGTCCCCTTGTTGCTCCTACCTGTGCAGCGTGGTTGGTGACAGCTCCTCCTCCCAGCAGCATCAGCAAAGGCACCTTTTGCTGGGGGCTTCAGAGGATGAAAATGGGCTTGGGGTAAGAAAATGTCCAAGCTGACTTTTACCATAAGCTGTCAGCAGGATGTGCTGAGGTGTTTAAATATTGATGCAAACACAGAAGAAATAGTTGCCTTCTTCCGCAACAGGTGAGGGATTTACGGCGTAAAACATCCCAGAGCTCTTTGCCAGCGCTGCGTAGGTCACAGCTGTTCCTCCCTGGTACCAGCACATGGTAACCGTGATGGTGAAAAACCCTCATCTGCCCGCCTAAGCCCAGAAAGCTGAAAGCCAAGTAAGGAGAGATGGATTCACAGAAGAAAAGGCTTTCCTGTGCCTGAGGAGGAATCCCCAGCCTGGGGGTAAAAATCAGATGGAAATGCTAAGAGCTCTAAATTGAACCTCTCCTTTGGGGCTCTCTAGGAAGAGGGGACAGAAAGCTGCTGAGCCAGCACTTTGCTGTCTGGGAGATGGAGTTTTGTTATTCAAGCCTCTCCACCAAAATCAAATATTTGCAAATGGAGGGAAACTCTATTCCTGGGGATGTTTGCAGTGGGCTTCCTGCTGAGCTTTCTGCCAGCAGCTTGTAAGTCTGAGCCAGAATTACATGTATGAACATTTTGGTATTTTTGTACACCTAAGTATTCAGTCTTCCCCACCTGTGCCCAAAAGAGGCGCAGAAGAAGCCTTGACTTGCCTCTCAGCATGTTTCCAGAGTTAAATCCAGGCCTGGCTGACCTTCTTGCTCCTGCTGTTTGTCTTAAACCAACTGGGAAAGGGGAACATTCAAGGTCAGGTTGGACGGGGCTCTGAACAACCTGATCTGGTTGAAGATGTCCCTGCTCATTGCAGGGGGGTTGGACTAGATTCCCTTCCAACCCAAACTATTCTATGATTCTGTGATGAATACAGAGGCACTGGGGGCGGTGGGGCTGAACAGGGGGTGAAGGACCGGTGTGAGTGGAACAAGGAGGATTAAAACCCTTAACCATTTTCTGTGCATTTTGGACAAAATCTCAACTTCTTTGATAGGGTGGAAACGAGAGTCAGAGTTTTTTCCCCAACCATCTGCAACTGCAAAGTCCCAGTTAAACCTCTAAAGCTCTTAGCACCAGTGCTTGTTTTTCTTGCATGTGAAAATGAGCACTAGCAGCCCTGGTCTCGCTCAGGGCCAGCGTTGTGTACCCCCCGAAGCCTCTCCCCTGGCCACCCCACACTCACCCAGCTCAAGGGCTTTTCCTAAACTCAGCTCCCGGCTGGCTGTTGGAGCAGCACTGCATTGCTCTCCGGCTGCAGCTGCTGTACCACATCTGCACAGATAGGGCTCACCACTGGTTCGTCTTTATTTTCCTAATGCCATTTTTTCTAATTATAGACCTGTGGCTATCAGCCAATCGGCTCCATTTTTGAGGCTCATTATTGGACTTTGGATGTCAGGCTGAATTTTTCCTAACTGTCCATAATAACAGTAATAGCTTGACTTCCACCATGAGACAATTAACCTTCTTAAAGTTAAGTGCCTCAGGCTGTGCCTCAGAAAGATTCCCTCTACAAAACAGACAATTACCTTTACTTAATAACCTTTCCCTTTTTAATCTGATATTAGTGCCAAAGTAAATGTAAAGGGCAGTGCTCTATGTCCCCTCTTAAGCATTTTAAATGCCTGTCCATGAAGGCTAATGAGCTGCCATTTTGCTTAATCTAGATTTGCCGTGGATCTAACGATACTCTGCAGCATCTTCCTCTTTAAAAAATCCAGAATCCAAGGATATAGCTCTGATTTAATTTGTACTGAAACTTTGTGAAAAAAGGAAAACTCATGATGCAGAAAGAAAAATAATGACGTCCAAACTACTAAACAAGGTGAAGCATATTCAGCATTGGTGTGACGCTGGATTAAGGCTGTTTTCAGTTGGGAAGAGGCATCAGTGTTTGTAAAGCAGGAATTTGTCACTGGAGTTTTGTAGGGTTAGTGCCAGCCCCTCCTGTCAACTCCAGTGCAGATGTGGGATGGGGAGACAAGGCTGGGCAGTTTTACAGTTTCCTATGCATCTGTCTGTCTGGCATGCACGTGGTCTGTCGGTCCGACCAGCCGGGAGCACTGACCTCTCCAGTAATGGCTGCAGCAGACCTACAGCACAAGCACAACTGCTATGCGGGTGTAATTTCTACATGGATTGCTGCTCATGGTAATTAATATGTACAACATTAGTAACTGTTGAGACATGAAATGCTCTCTCAGCGAAGAAGTTATTGCTCCACTGACCCTGTATTTTTGCACTTTCAGTGAGAGTTCTCTAGTAATATTGAATTCAACCTTTGGTAAAACCACAGAAAAATTTCTGAGATAAATGTAAAGCTGTAGGCACTTCTCTATCATGTGAGCAAACCCCATTCTTCTAAGAATGCCAGGTAAAAACAACAACAAAAAGCAGGCTTAAAATCCAGGAAAAGCAGGGCTATGGTTGCTCTTCGCAAAGATGCCTAATTCCTCTGTAACTCTTAAATCTATGTCTTTGCATGCAGAGTATTTCCACACGCTGCAGAATGTTGCTTTCATTTGTTTTATTATAGTGCCCCTGCTAAGTCCATTGCCTGCCACTGAGCCAACATATATTCTCTTCTTGTAAGAGTGCTCTGGTTTCATCATCTCAATATAATGAGTTTTATATTATTTTTTTATTATAACAGAAGCAGCCTCAGGTCCTAATCAAGATATTGGGCTAATTGCTACGGAAACCTAATTAGGCAGACCGTTTCTCAAACTCTGTAAATATTTATATGTGCACTTAACCGTCTGCATGCAAACCAACCCACCCCAGCCATGGGAATGAAGCTTAGCACATGCTTAAGTGTTGATAGAGGTAGGACTCTCCTTTAAGACGAAGTTTAGCTGTGCTGCAACAAGTAGAGAGGAGCATGTAGTGGTAATCAGATTGGGATCGTGTATGTGCAGATGAGGATCAAATCAGATAGGGGCTGGGTTATGGGTTTGAGTTAAGAGCTGAACAGAACTTTGGAGCTGCTGCATTTTTTTATTATCTTATAGAATAATAATTAAAAAGATGTGAGTCACTGTACCAGACACAAACATACATATAGAAATACAGGGATGTGTGAAGTCTCCCTGGCCAGAATAAACTAACAGGTGTCCTGTGCCATTTCTTAGCATAGCATTTCAAACATTATTTGAAAAATGTTTTTGAACTTAATTTTAGAACTTGCTTTGCATGCATGAATCAATTCAGATTTACATGTTTATTGCAGCTGAGAGAAAATTCAGTGTTAGCTTTGGTATAAACACCTTAGACCGCTAAGGTATTACCTTTAGAAGCTGAATATATGGAACTAATCAAAACCCTTTCATAAACAGATTAATGAGGAGACAAAAATGCACAAGTACAAGCTGCTAGGCTTTGAACAGTCACATCTTCTAGAGCGCCTTTATTTATTTATTTACTTTAACAAGTATTTTAATTGGTTTCGTTACATGTCAGTTGTGGGAACAGTGAGGTGGGGTGAATTTGCCAAACACGAAGAGCTGCTGGCAGATAGAAATCTAATAATGTAGCTGGAGCTCCGTGCATGAAACCCCAGGACCTGGTGCTGATATTTTATTTCTGTTTTCCTCTCTGTCCTCCCCTCTTGTCTGAGCCCTGCTCCCTCATATGCAACCCTCCAATTGTGCATGCAATATTTAGCCTCCCAGGTGGGAAGGGAGGTAGAGAACAAGGGCATTTAATTTAGCATAACCAGTACGGCAGCATCCAACCAAGAATAGCAGATTCTCTGCCACAAAAGCTGAAGATCCCAAGACCTTCTGCTCAAGCATGTTGTCCATTTAATGCCGTTTATTGCTAGTAAATAACCTTGCATGCAGAAAGCAGTGAAACACTCGAAGAAGAAGAACAAAAATGACCCCAAAAGCAAAATGAAAAGAAACTCCTGCGACCTGTTTTTAAATCCTGAGCTTGAAGCAGAGGGGGACAGACAGGAGATGGGGCTGCTCAGAACAAATGTTTCCTGTGACGTCTGAGTCACTGCAAAGTTCAGCAGCGCAGTCCTGTCGGGGACGCCTTGCAGACCTCGCTCGCCATTCATGACTGTAAATTTCCTTCCTGAGTTTGTTAGCAGCGAACAATGTGTGTAAAAAAAAAAAAAAGCCCCAAGCCCACTATAGCTGCTGGTATTATGCAAAAGAACTAATGCATAAGCAATCTGCTGCCTTTGGAAGAGCCTTGCAATGTGACACCAGCCACCACAGAAAGCAGAGCGGCCGCTCTTCCAAACCTGGAGATAAGGAAGGGATCTTAGTGGGGCCGGCTGAAATTTTCCATTAAACACTTTTCTTTTAACCTGACTCTTGTGTAACCTTATTTTTTTCCTCCAAAGTTACATCATTTCTGTACAAAACGTCAACTTCTTACTAAACCAACCAAACAAGAATCTCCTCTCTCTTTGCTAATCTGAATAATTTTGACCCTGGGAAAATGTCACAGGATGTGCCTCAGCAAAATTTTAGTTCAAAGACCTCAAGTCCTCATCAGCCTCCAAGGAGCAGGTTTCCCACTTGCTGCCCTGACCCCAGGAAGGGCTCCCAAAAAAAGGGGAATAACAGGCAGGAGTGCCAGTGCTGCATGGGAAACCAAG
Organism: Ciconia boyciana; assembly: GCF_034638445.1. NCBI lineage: Eukaryota > Metazoa > Chordata > Aves > Ciconiiformes > Ciconiidae > Ciconia > Ciconia boyciana. The sequence continues at coordinate 55,114,741 of NC_132940.1, read as the reverse complement.
TCTGAGCAGGGCAGCAGGGCTCTGGGGGAGAATGGGGCCAAGCTCCCTGGTGCTCCAACTCCACAGACAGCAAGCCTTAATTTCCATTTCCTATCTTTCAGTTTTTCACTGAGATGCCACGTTTTTTCTTATAGGAAAATTACATTCCCATCGCTGCTGAAGTTAAGCCTTAACCTGAGAAAGTTCCAACTTTCTAGCTGAGATGTCTCTTCTAAAGTTTGCCCAAAGGTTCAAGAAGAAAGAAAAAAGCCATGGGATTCAGAGAAACTTGATATTTCTCACGTTTAAAAGGTGAGTTTGTCTTTATAGACTGAGCTTCTCTTTATACGTCAGAAAGGAGAGTAGCAGAAGTGACAACAAAACATGCAGCTATATTTGATTTGCAGTTCACTGTGAAGAGTTGTTTTCACCCTCTCCCCCTTCTGCCTTTAGGAAGAAGTGTTAAATTAGCAATGAAAACAGCACATTAGCTGACAGGTACTGCAAATAATCTAATCATGAGACAGCATTAAAAAAACCAATTCAGCATGTTGTGGATGTTGGGGTTATTTTATTCAGCAATTACATCTGAGGAAAGCTCTCCTTAGATATTTAACGGGTTGCAGCTAAAGAATTTTTAAAGCACATTTCAGAGTTGCTGGTAATTGAAAAGGATCAAGTATTCCATACTCACTGATAAGTTTTACAATTGATTATGGCACATCCCAAGTCAAGCTACTTCAGTAGGAAGCTGGCAGTGCCTAACACCGAATGCCGCAAAGGAGAGCTTGTCTAAGCATAAAAGGAGAAGAGACGGGATGCAATGCTGGGCATCTTGAGTAAAAGGCCTTATTCAGCCAGGGTCCAAAAGTGACTTTTTTTAATGCTTATTTTTAACTATGAACTTCTGCAATAAGTACAGAATGCTGCTTGGCTCCTTAAATAGCTGTGATGATGAGCTGGCGCTCGCTTCTGTTACTATGTGAATTTATGGAGCTGTTGTCACACGCTTTGTTAGAAGAAATATATGGTGGTTCTGTCATAGGGACTGGACACCTATAATTCTCATTTTCTTTGCCTGCTCATAAATCCCTGCTGCTGAGCTGCACCGTTATTATACTCGGGTTGCTGCTATAATCCCCATCGCTGGAGCAAGGCTATCGCAGCGCCTTGCAGGGGAAGCGCTGAGTCACCAGTATCGCTCCAGTGGAGATGAAACGCTGCACAGGGCTGGTGACTGCCTGCGTTGCAAAGGAGATTCATGAGCATACATCTGCTTCAGGGGCATGCCGACAAATAGCTCACAGGTGGATGCTGAAAGGCACCGGGTGCCTTGGAAATGCCACTTGTTTGTGTAGGTTTTGCCATCTTGCATAATGTTTTGTGGTTTTTGGTGCCTGACTGGCACCAAAGCAAGGGACAAGCTTTGACTTTTGATTTCTCCTCTAAGACCTTGCCCTTTCTTCCCACGTCCCTGCTTTTTGCCCAGGTCAACGCACCAGCTACGCAGGACTTGGTTGTACTTCATTCGTGTGCATAAAGCCTTGCCTTGCCCTGCAGGCCTCCGACAGCCGGCACCTGAGAAGCGCGAAGTCTTTTGTTGCTCAGACATCTTCAGCCCAGCTGGGCTCGGGATCGGTTTGATCGTGCTGTGGCTGCCTTCTCGGACGCGTGCCTTTGCTGTGGTGGTGCTTTTTGTCTAATGTTGGAGCCACTTTGTGCACGGCGGCTGCCGCTGCCCCTCGTGCACCAGCTTTGCTTTCACAGTCAGTCCCTTCTCTCTGCTCCTCCGGCCTCCAAACCCCTTTCATCTCATCCTGCCACGCACTGCAGCCAGCCTTCTGTCATCTTCTCCTCTCTGCCTGTGGAAATGCCCTTTCGAAACCTGCGGTCAGCCTCATCCAAACCGCTCTTTGAGGAGCCCCTTTGCAGTGGGGCATGTCGCTGCTGCATCTCATGTGGCAGCGGGCGCCTCACCGAGCCCCGCGCCGACCCACGCTGTGCCGGCAGCAACCGCCGCTCTGCTGCCCGACCTCCGGGAAATTACTGCTCTCCCCTGTGCCTCTGTTTCTCTTTCTGGCTTTCATCTGTCTTCTTTGCTCAGGCCGGAGGCTGCCGTGTGTGACAGGCCTGATGGTACCGTGACAGCCTGGTCTCAGCTGGGAATGCTGCCGTAATGCAGATAATGACTGCAGCGCTGTAAGCCGTGTCCCCGCTGTAAGCCGTGTCCCTGCTCTGTCCCTTGTCTGCACAAACCGCAGTCTGGCCTGTCTCTCATGTCCGCTGTTTGGAGAGAAATGAGCCCTCCCAAGGAGAAGGTCTGGTTTGTGTGGCCTCTCCTGCACCTTTGTGGGAACAGTAAAGACTAGCACGTGGCTGTGTTTATTCCAGCATCGGGGATCTCGGCCCCACGTTGCAGACAAGGGGGTAAGCTGTGGCTACACCCACCCGTGCCCCTGCCAGCAGCCCGGCAGATACCAGGAGCAGCAGCTGGGGGCTGGGACAGCACTGGGATGCTCCTGCGTGGGCTCCTGTCGCTCCAGGCTCCCTCCAGGTTCCTGGGGAGCTACCAAGCATCCGTGACTCATCCCAACAGCCTGCAGGGGGCCAGCCTAAAGGACAGGCAAACCCCATAGGAACAGAAAGCCCTGACGAGAGAAGACCCCCACAATAGTTGTCTCATGAAGCTTGTAGCTCTCAGGAATGATGCTATATTTTCTTGAGTGGCTCCTGCAGGGACTTTATCCATGGCCTATTCACCACCATGAGGTCTCCTAGGACCAAACCCCTGCTCCAGCCACACACTGAGATGCCACGCAGCTTTGTCAGGTGTTGAGTTTCCCCTCACCCCCCTGAGGGGCTCAGGGATGTCCCCCATCTGTGCTGTAAGCAGAGCATGGGGAGAGGGGATGGAGACAAAGGGTCTCTCTCCTCTTCCCCCAGCACCGTGTGTCCGCCTGCATCGCTGGAAAGCGGTCTATTGATCAAGATCCATTGCCAATTATTTCTCAGAGAAGCAAGCAGTGATTGAAGGAAGATTTGTGCCTCTGATACATACTTTCCTCCCTGGGGCAGTGCACTTACCTCCTGCTCCACCACCAGAACAAGAGGGAAGGGCATAAGCCAGCCCAAGGCTATCATTGCTTTCTAAAAGGCAGAGTGACTGAGATGGCCAATGATGGGCACCAACTGGAGGAGCTTAATCCCTGCTCATCCCATTTTGACAATAAAATTACACGTTTTGATAACGAAAGCTTCCACCTGGAGAGCTCGATGAAAAGCACGGGGAGGTGTTGGTTCTAGGCAGGAATTTGCTCTACTATTCTGCTCCTCTGGAGATTTCATAAGCAGGTTTCTTTGCTACCACAACAGAAAGAACACCTCTTTCATAATGAATTGCCTTCAACTACCACGAGCCAAGCTTAGAGGTTTTTTTGTTTTTGTTTTTTAAATGTGGGAGCATAGAAAATTAAATCTCTGCCGGATTTTTTTAAGCAATTATTTTAAGCACTGTGAATAAACAAGGAGTGCCTGACAAACACCTGTTATTTTTCCTATCGTGAGTTTGGCTGCTGCTGAACAGTCAGAAATGCTGCTCTTTATAGGATCAAGTGTGTTTATCTGGCAGAGAAGAATAGGGTTTGTTTTCACTGTGGAATAATGCACTGGCTGCCGTATAAAGTACAGCACCAACTTTTATCAAATAGGAGGCACGTGTTCCCTGGCTTCCTCCTGGTTGCTGACAGATTGCGAGACTCGGTTGCTTCCATCCCAGAACAGGCACCTCAGACCTGGGCAGAAGGAACTGGGGCCATTTCACGACCTACTTCTCAAAACTTCTGAGTTTGCTGGGAATATGGAGCTGAGCTGGAGTACAAGAATTGGTTCAGATCTGGCTCTCAGTCTTCCTCTGAAGAAATCAGGGGGTGCCAAGTCTGGGCTTCTGAACTTCAGTGGGAGTAAGGTCTATCTCAAAGTCCATATTCCCAACAAGCACTGAAAAAGGGAGGGCTGGAAACAGTTCTGGGAGGTTCTCATGATCAACTGCTTTCTCCTTACCGCTTTTCCCCATCTCCCTCCCTGGATGCTGCAGGCTGGCAGTACCGTGGGGACAGGGTGAAGGGGGTGCTGCTCGTACAGTAGCATCCAGCACACAGGCAGAACAGTGTGGCGACCCGGGGCAGAGGGATTACAGAAGCAGTTGGCTGACTGAGCTGACCTGATTGAGCTGATGCTTCCTTCTTTTCCAGTCTTAACCTTTGCTGAAGGTTGTCGCCTCCTCTCGCCCATCCTCCCTCTGGGTGAGGGGATGCTACAGAGCAGCTGAGCGGGACCCCCATACGCAGGGCACGGCCTCAGGGAAGGGAAAGAAGAGGTCAGAGGTGGCTGGGACTCCATGGCAGATGAGACAAGGCACAGGGGCTGATAGCAGTGGATTTGCAGCATGCACTTGGTATTGCAGGTCAGGCTTGAGGTGACCTCACCATTGACTGTTCCAGAGGCAGTTGAGATCCTCTGTCCTCCTTCCCTCAGGTAGCAACCGACCACCAGCATTATTTTTCAAGTGCATGTCTCAAGACAGCAAGGCTCTCTAATGAGCTAAGACAAGCATCACATTAGCCCCTAGCAGGGATGATTTTAGCAGGGACACTTGCAAAGCTCGATTATAGCCAGCCAGAAAGTGCTCTGCCTCCTGGGTTTTGCTAGTTGTTGGTATGGGAGGAGGGTTTTTTTCTAAATTTTCTTGCTTCTCAAGAGTTTCCCATAAACCAGGGCATATTTTGAAGCTCAGTTAAAGCCCAGAAAGAGAGTGCAGGAGAGACGTGAAGCAGCACTGGGGTTTTGACATGCCTGAGGGACGGGATGCCATCCAGAGGGACCTGGACAAACTCAGGAAGTGGGCCCATGTGAACCTCATGAGGTTTAACAAGGCCAAGTGCAGGGTCCTGCACCTGGGTCAGGGCAACCCCGGGTATCAATACAGGCTGGGGGACGAAGGGATTGAGAGCAGCCCTGCGGAAAAGGACTTGGGGGAACTGATGGACGAAAAGCTGGACATGAGCCAACAATGTGCGCTTGCAGCCCACAAAGCCAACCGTATCCTGGGCTGCATCAAAAGCAGCATGGCCAGCAGGTCGAGGGAGGTGATTCTGCCCCTCTACTCTGCTCTGGTGAGACCCCACTGGAGCACTGCATCCAGCTCTGGAGCCCTCAGCACAAGAAGGACATGGAGCTGTTAGAGTGGGTCCAGAGGAGGGCCACAAAAATGATCAGAGGGATGGAGCATCTCTCCTAGGAGGAAAGGCTGAGAGAGTTGGGGTTGTTCAGCCTGGAGAAGAGAAGGCTCTGGGGAGACCTTATAGCAGCCTTCCAGTACTTAAAGGGGGCTTATAAGAAAGATGGGGACAAACTGTTTAGCAGGGCCTGTTGCAATAGGACAAGGGGTAATGCTTTTAAACTAAAAGAGGGTAGATTTAGACTAGATATAAGGAAGAAATTTTTTACAATGAGGGTAGTGAAACACTGGAAGAGGTTGCACAGAGAGGTAGTAGATGCCCCATCCCTGGAAACATTCAAGGTCAGGTTGGTCGGGGCTCTGAGCAACCTGATCTAGTTGAAGATGTCCCTGTTCATTGCAGGGGAGGTTGGACTAGATGACCTGTAAAGGTCCCTTCCAACCCAAACTATTCTATGATTTTATGATTCTAACTCACTTGTGTTGGTGCTTTTGTTTTTGAGCAGTTCAGATATCTATATGGCTGGCTTTCCCCCTTCTCCTGCTGGTGTGTTACTGGTTCTGCACTGGACCTGTGCTCTGCCAGTTGAGACGCCCCGAGCAGGACATGATGCGGGGACAGGAGGGGAGGAGGATGCCACACAAGAGGCATAACAGAGGTTTGCACACCAGACTTGCTGGCTTAGCAAAGCACTGCAAGTCAAGCAAAGCTGCCTGGGATCTGAAGAGCTTTGAGGGAAGCAAAGAAGCTGCACTAGTTTTACTCCTGCTGCTGCTCTTTAAAAGTCTCTAGCTGTGAGCATGTAGGCAGCCAGTCTGCATTGCTCATTCTGAGCTCCTGCGTGGTGAATGGGGACAGCAGGAACCTTTGCCAACTGTTGGCTAGTGGCAGAAAGGATGTTTTTAGTGGTTAAGGCATAAGACAGGTAGCAGAGACCAGGCTTCCATCCTGGGCGTTGTTACCAGTAAACTGTGTGTGAACAAATCCCTCAGGCCAAAATTTTCATTGCCCTGCCCTTCTGAAAATCAGGCCACGAGTTGCGTAAATATGGGTGTAGGTACCTAGCAGTAGGCAGCCTGGTTGGAACATTTTGGCTTTAATCCCTGTGCCTGAGTTACCTCATTTATAAAATGAGGATAATTCTCTGCTACCTCGAGGGATGCTCTGAAGCACAACTCTATTGATGCTGGTAAAGCATGTCTCAGCTTGCTGGATAGCTATTATTCTACACTTGACAGAAATTGCATATGGTAGAGCTGAACAAGTGCTTTTGGTGTAGTTTTCTCTGTTTCCACTGGACAGCCTTTGAGTCACAATTCCCCCCCGATCCCACCGCCCACCCTGCAGTGAGACAGAGCAGACTAGGTGCACTTGTGGCATTGCCACAGCTCCATGTTGCAGCTTTAAAAAACCCAAGTGTCCCAATAGCTCTGCCCCTGCCTGTCACTGCTCCAGGGTACTCTGACTGGCAATAGGACATGCATCTCTCCCTCTGGGAAGGGAGATAAGACTTGCCAGGACACTGTGTAGGGTGACTTTGGAAGCTCCTCCTGTTGGGAACAAATTGTGTTTATACCTTCTCAAGTTTATGCAGTTTGCTTTCTTGTAGCATGAACCCAGCATCTCTGCTGCAGGGCCAGCTGCATGTAGAAGCCAATTAAAAGAGCAAATTGATTCAGAATAGCTCTGGATTTGGACACTCTTCTTCTGGGATAAAAGGGCCTCTTCCTCTACTTAGCATGAGCTGTTGATAACAGGAAGCATTCCCATCAATTTCCCATATAGACAAATCCTTAATTCATCCCATGATTTCTGCATCATTTTCATAGTCAGCAGCAAGACACTCTTTCCAATAGAACTGTGCTCCATCTTCCTTTTCCCCAGCACCCTGTCTCAGATGCTCCTAGGAGAGACATAGATGATGCATCATTTTATGCTAAGAAACCTATTTTTATATTTCAAAAATTCTAATGCAACAAGATTCTTATTTGCACAATGCTGGCAGAACAGATACCTCAACATCTTGCACTTAAGAGTCACGTCCCAATTTAAATCATAAGACACAGACAATAAGATTTTTTACTTGAAAAGGAACTGGCTGCTTGGTTTTCATTTTCTGTCCTGTTGGAAACTAAAATGTAGAGGAAATCTTGAGAGAAGTGTGTTATCCTAGGATTCCCTCTTTGGCCTCATCCTCACAGTAAGGCAATTTAAGTTTGGGTGCCTATCTTCAATTACAGCTGCTCTATCTTCTGAGTTTCAACCCTCACCATAATGACAAATGAACCTCCATGCCCACCTTTGCACCCAACTGGTTTCATATCAGGTAGTTTCACTGCCCACACATTGGTTAGATAAAAGAGGAGTCTTCAGTTCTTTTGCAATCCTCTTACCTCCTCAGAAACCTTCTGCAATCTGCATTGTCTTGAACAAAGGGTGAGCTAAAAGATGAGTGGGATACTTCATTATAACCTCTGGCTGTGCAATGAGTCACACCTGTGATTTTGAAATGCAAAATAATAAATTAAGAGGGCAGTAGTGAGATTGAGCTGACAACCCGATAATAAAAATACTGGGCAACTTGTCAACTTCAGCTGAGTAACCAAAGAACGACACTTTCTGCCAAGCACAGGCAAATGAAAGGCTCTCTTTGCTGCACTGTTGTCATGTTGTGGCCAACAGCAATGTCTAGTGGTTCAATAAAATGTAAACACCAACTATATTTTCTAGAGCCAACTTCTGGTTTTGTCCTCATGGAGAAGGAAGGTTGGCATCTAGGAGTCTGAAGTAAGGAATGAGAGTTGGGACTCTTGGCTTTGTTTTATATTTGTGCCCATACAAAAATCTCTATGACTCAGTTTACCTAAATGTAGATGACATTATAAATGAGGTTTAGAAAAGTCTGATTACTGTTAGTCTGATTCTCAGAGGGAAGGCACTGATAAATATTCTTTAAGTTTATTTATTTATCATCATTTACAGTCATTTCACTGCAGCTGTCAAACCAACTGTGAAACTCTTTTCTTAATTTACTTCATTTGCTCAGTGGTACAAGACTGTGTGGTGTGGGGCAGGCTCGCTACACTGAGCCAATTTAGTGTATACAACACCGCAAAGCCGTAACGCAACGTATTCCCAACAACTCGGGATGCAACTCCATGACCTAGCTTTGCAGGAGAAGGAACAGCAAAATGCCATCCTCCCACCATCATCTGGGTTCAATAGCAGTTTAACATCCTTTACATGGTGATGCTTTTTTCAGAAAACAAAAAAGAAAGGAGAAAAAAACCACCCTGATTGGTAGGGAACCAGAATTTGGGTAGGAAACAATGCCCTTCCCCATGGGAAGAACAAAAAAAGGAAAAGACTTGTCACCAACATGTCTTCTCCTTTGGGTGATTATATGAATAGGTATTTGCTACCAGGAAAGCCAGGCTCCTCTGTTGTTCTGGGCAAAAAGCTCACTCTCTTTGTCTGTGAGGGGGAGGAATGCTCTCGGTGTTTCTTTGGAGAAAGGTGGGGCTGCAGCTGTGTAACTAAGGTGCTCATGTGGAGGTTTGGCATGACCCAAAATTGTCATCAGGATAAAACCTTCCCCAAACAAACCAGAAAACTTCTCAATGGAGTAAAATCTCTACTGAAATAATATACAGAAAGCTACTGTCAGTAGCAAGGTGGGAAAGCTCCTACCACAATCACAAGATTTCTGGTCTTAAGAGTAAAAGATAAAGTTTAAAAAAAAAATCTGCAGATTTTTTTCTCTTTTCCTATCTTTCCAATAAATATGGTGTTGGGGAATGGACATTTTGGTATGAGGCAGAGCCACTGTGTTGCTTGTAACTGGGCAAAGTACAGGGTATTTTACTTCTTGGATGCTCTAAGCAGGAACTCTTGGCTTTTGAGCATTGCTCATACAAAACAAAGCACTGGAGTTTTTGCACATCACTACAATTGCACATTTAGTTTCATGATGTGACATCTTGGCTGAGCCTGCATATACTATAATGTCTGAAATAACGACATTTCCAGCCAAGGACATACCCACTGAACTGCCAAGGACGTACCCATTTGGACCCGCTGTGAGCTGGAGGACGGTTCATGGGAGCGGATGGGTGATTTCCTGGCCCATACAAGCACGTCAGACCCAATCAACACTATTCCATTGGTCATTTTTCTGTCTTCAGTTTCAGAGTTTGTTAGTATTTGGCTCGCCGGGCACTGGATACTGCAGTGACAGAGACAGATCTAGATTGTATCTAGTCGGCAAGTGGAGCATGCCATTTTTAGCAGGAAGTATATCCTTTTATACTGAAGCAAGATAATCAATGTATTACAGTAGGTCAGCACTGTCTTCAGGGATTTGGGGCCATGGGGCAGGCTGTACCCCCGTGTCATTCACAACCTCGTGTTCATATTACATCCTGCAATAGTACATGCCTGTGTCTATGCCTTATAAAAACAGCTCCAGGTCAGGATGCCAAATTGTTCTTGAAGTAAGTGAAACTGGCACTTAGAGGAAAGACACAAGGAAACAGTTTGGGCCATCTTCTTGGCCATACAGTGGTGATGGAAAGGTGAACAGTATAGACAGTGGTTGCTATATCGGATACCTGGCACTGCTCAGCCTTGACTCTGCCCTGTCATTTTACCCAGAAACCTTAAAAGTAGTTCTGAACCCTGCCTGGATGATCACCCCCACTTCCCCAAGCATGTACGGGGATTTAGTCCAGTGGGACGTAGAAAAGCCAATCAGACACATGTCCATAGTGAACAACCCCTCAGAAGGTGTCACAGCTACTATTGCAGCCTGTTATCTTTAACTCCTCAGACTGAATGACCATGTACTTATTTACAACCAGGGGCATCCACCAGCATGACCAGAGAGGGACTTGAATTCATACTCTTACCTATGCAGTGAGATATCTCTGTTTCTCCACTGCTGCTGCCTGCCAGGGAATGCATAGATAAAGCAAGATTTCACCTTCTGTCACCAAGGACAATGTGCTCTTATTAGTCAATAGCTGTTGGCAAGTCCTGGAGGCTGGACATGCTTCTCATTTCAGCAACCTGGAGTGAACATGGAAAGCACCTGGCTACTGTGGCAACAAGGGTTGTAAACAAATAGACTTGACTGGGAGTTGCTGCTGCAATCCTGCACATAGCACAAGAGTTTAAATGAGATACAGAGCAAGACACCTCCTATTACTAAGGAAAACTCAAGCTGCCATTTATCCCTACACGGTTCTGTTTCCAGTGACAACACACCCAGTCCAGAGAGAGTTTGGGATGGAGGATTCGCTGGGCCTGATGCAATGTTCTCACCCTGGGATCAGATTAGTCCTAACCCAGGATCTTATGCAAATACAAGGCTGAAGGAAGCTAGAGAATGAAATAAGATAAAATCCCCATGATCAAGGTTGCTGATAAAAGCAACCACCTCCAGCCGGTGAGCAGCACCGCCCACAGCCTGGCTTCTGGCATGCCAGGCTGGGCAGAAGCTCAGGTGGGTAATGACAGTCCAGCACGGTGAGTGCGCCCATCGGGTAAGAGCATAACAGGATGTTGTCCCATCCCACGCACAGAACAGCTCCATCTGAGCACGCAGGAGGCCATGCCAAAAACGTGGACAGATGCAAACATCTATTACACACCATATGCAGGGAGTGCTGGGGCAAGTGTACTAATCTCTGAGCTGTAATGGCTGTGTGGAGTGGCTGAGTGTAGGCATCATGCAACCCTCCATTTTCCTGGGCTTGCTAGATCTCCTCTGTTCCGTGCATTATACATCTACTTTCTAGCATGGACAAGATTTGGGAGTTAAGAGGGTCTCCAGGGTACCGTGTCTCCTACCTGCTTACAGACAGTGCTCACAGAGTGTTTGCTGTGGCATCCCTTTAGTAAGAAGGGATCTACTCCATTTGTCCTAATTATTAGGAGTGGAACCAGGTCCCACAATTTGTTTCACACGAGCTGATAAAAGCCTTACAAATGGCAGCATCTTCTCTCCCCTGCACTCAATGCACAGGGTACACGCTGCAGGGCGTGCACATAGAAGTAGAAAGCACCACAGTTGCAGAAACAACTTCTACTAAACATTGTGATCCCTGATAATTACTCTTCCTAACCTTCCCCAGTGCCTTACAGATGCTTGAAGGCTGCTCAGCAAAGCTAACTGCATGTCCTACCTGCACAAGACTCTTGGTATCTGGTATCAACGCAACTAAGACCGACTTGCAGGTTCTGTCACTTACCGTTCCCAAGAAACTTTCTCCCAAAGGGAGTCAAGACACAGGGTTGCAATGGCAGGTATTTTGCCCAATTAAGCAAGTGAACAGCTCTATGTTGCTGGTTGACATTTAGAGCACAGCAGAGCAAAGCATATTGGAGGAAGATGTTGCAACCTTGTTTATGTTGGCAGTGGATGGGGTTGCGAAAAAGCCCTAAGAGAAAGTAACAAACACAGGGTGTGTCTTGAAAGGAGGCTGAGTTCAGAAACCTTTGCACAATGTGTAGGCAACACGTGCAAGAGCCAGGTGATTCAGAGCTACCTTTCCTACGCTCTTGTGACCTAAATCCTCCAACAAAAGGGACTAGTACGTGCAAATAGGACAAGAGCCTCCTGGCCTCTGGACCTGGTGTTTCCAGGAAGAGCTCTTCCTCCTGGCCCTGTGGTACAGAATTGCACACTCAGGTGCAGCACGGTACGTTTTCAGGGTTGTGTTTCAAGCCTCAGGGATTGTCTAAGACCAGACTTGGGGGTAGTGGCCCAGTATTTTAATCTTTGTGTGGCTGGGTTCCTTCTAACATAAAGCTGCTCTTTACATTGCCTCTTGTAAGCTGACCCTTGTATGAATATTTTAGATTCTTTCCACTTGTTTTTTGCCAAAATAGGAAACAGCTTTTGTTTGCCTGGGGGAGCAGAGGGTTAGCACTCCATGCTGAGTGTGATGCTTTAAGAAGTCTTCTCTCAGCTCCAGGCCTCTAGAAGAGCACAGCAGGCAGTATCAGCAGTACCTGTTGGTTACAGGGAAAACATACTTTGCAACTTCTTTTGGAGCTCCAGGAGCTAAGTGCAAGTGTTCCTTGGTCCTTCATTTCAACCCACAATATTACTTACTCTTCCATCTGCTGTGGGAGCTCCTCCATAGCACAGTGCTGTGTCACTTCACAGAAAAATTTTCAGAGCCCATGTTATTTCCTGGGAGGAGCGTTCATGAGATGACCACGAGTTTTTTAATCCCTTTGGGGACCTCTTGAGAGGTCAGTCACAGCTTTCTACCATTATGGACAGACTTTCTCCCCATCTTGCATGGCCAAGAGGAGATCGCACAATGATGCTGACTCAGCGCTACAGAGGCTGTGCCATGAGGCACTGATGAGGTGAGATGATGCAGTGATGTCATGAGGGTGGAATCTGCATATCCTGCTGGAATAAATGGAATAAACGCCAAGCTGAGCTCCTCCATCATCTACTGCGTTCTTAGATCTTTTTGCCATCTTGTTTGTGATTCAACCTTTTGAGACACCTGGTATTTGTCTGTTTTCCCCCACTACTGAATCATGTTCTCATTTGCACATTATTCCTTGCCTGAGTTTCCACAATCAGTGTCTAGACAGATATCGCTGCTCTGCAAGGAAGACAGGTGGAAAAGAACATTTTTACTCCTGAGGATCTCAGAAGCTTTTCTGAGAGGCAGAAAGTACGCTCTCTTCGTTGAACAACATACAGACTATCTAAAATCAGACCATGGCATGGGCCCAGATAGGAACACAGTGTGTAGGAAACACAATATTCAGGTAGGGCGGCCAACGCAGCGCTTGACTGTGTCTTAGCCTCTGTAAATCAACCAGATGTCTCACAGGCAGAACAGCACAAATAAGGTCTCCAGAAAGCACTCAAATACAGTGAAAGAAGAAACTTTAGGAATCAGCTTGGTGTGTATTGAGGTCAGCGACGAGGAAGGCAGAAGGACATTAACATGGGAAGAGTCATTTATTAAAACACTGCAGCCCTGAGAAAGAAGAGTAGAAATTGTTGATTTCGGGGATCATGTGCAACAACTGCCAGACAGGGGAATTCCCTTCTTCTCTCCTGGAGTATGACCTCCACTCATACTTTCACTGTTCTGTTTTATATCTGTATGTTGTAGCTCCCAAACCCTCAGAGTTGAGTTCCTCTGCAATATTTTTATGTAATGCATTTATTTTAACAGCTTCCCTACATGGACTGTGTGCAGTTCTTTGGGGACAAGGCCATTTTTCAAAGTTAGTGCTGCAGAGACAATAAAAAAGAGTTAAAACAGATTAGAGTTTTGACTCTTACTATATATCAGGGAAATCTTACTGGAAACCTCAGACAGATGCACAGTAAAAGGGCTAAGCATGCTGCTTCTGTGATATATTTGCCTGAAATTGCTAGAAGACTCATCTAACTTTTCCCTGTTTGCACTTCAGAAACAGATTGCTTCACTCCTTGAGCCAAAGTTTGAGCAGTTCATGCTTGAAAAACTGCAAACCAAGGGGCATTGGCCGATAATCATGTAATTGTGCTGCCTTTTTTTTTTAGTGTATTTTGACAGCACATAAATCATTGTAGCTTTCCAGATAGATAGTTATAATGGTAGAGCTCTGCTCCCAAGATTTTAAGGCAAAGTCTTGCAATATGAGGACTGAACATCAGCTGATGTAACTGCTGGTAACTATTATGGTAACTATCACTGTCAGCTTAGCTGACAATAAAAGGAGGTTAAGCTAAATTGCATAGACTGCAAGCCTATGCACCGCAAAGTCACACTGGTTTTGTTTATTACAGGCTAAAAGGGAGCACATGGAGAGTTACCACAACTCAGCTGATATATGGTAAGTTGTTAAGCTTGTAAGTCTTGAGTCCCTATTTTCTAATTTAGACCTGACACAGGAAATGGAAGACAATAATTAATGAGTGGAAGAGGAGATACGGCTTTACAATGGAGAGAGATGGTGAGATAACCTTATTACATATTTCATTGGATCTTTTACCAAACAGATGATAGACTCATTATAAAGGGTGCACAGAACAAAGGGAACATTGACATTTAAAGAGGTTCTGCTCTGGAAAGCAGCCACAGAATTGGCATGATGGGTTTCCGTGACTTTTGTGTTTGGTTTTCAGGTGAAGGAACAGCGTTGTATCTCTCAGCCCTGCAAACTGTTGCAATGTGGGAGTTACGCTGATTTTGAGTCCAATGAGATTTCGGTCTTGAAGTACATTTCTGTTTCTTTCCCCCCTCTCTTTTTTCCCTTTTTTTTTTTCCTCTTTCTTTTTCCATGAAGGCCAGGTAGCAGCAGCTTTTCCTCCATTGTTTTCTTTGTTTTGTTTTTCCCATTTGTTCACAGGGTAGGGCTGTTTTTCCTGCTATATTGTTGCTGCTTCAGAGCTGCCTACACACAAGCTTATCTCAGCTTAGTTCAACCAGTGTGAACTTTTGCATTTGATGCTTTTTATCAGCTGTAGAATGTCTTATTCATTTAAAAAACTTTTCTAACCAACCAGAGCTGAAAAAACAGCTCTATTGATACTTAAATAAGAGAGTCTGCAGTCTTGTGTCCCGATTTAGTTAAAACTTCTTAAAGCTGCACTCTTTTAAATTAGTGTCATTTGATACGTACTCAGTATGTTGGAAATATCACGCTGGGCTTGTACAACCTATTGTCTTTGAGTTATATCCTCAGTGAGATATAGTAAAAGCCTTTGCTTTCAGCGGGGCTGGAAAATAAGAATTTAAATACTTGTAAGCTTGAAGTATGTAGGTGGAATCAAAGCAGTGACAATACTAGAATAAGAACATGGGGTGAGACAAAACTGCATCTGGCTCAGTGTCATGTCTCCAGATGTGTTTCCTTACTCCGTCTCTCTGGCAGAGCACCTTCGGCAGGCTCCGCGGCTCCCTGGGAGTCTTTGGGAACAGTGGGTGCTGCCTGGGTGCATTTGGGATCACTTGGAACATGATGCATTTAAGCTAGCTTAAGTCACACATAAAAACCTGTAGGTAGCACCCAAACAAAAGGCTGCAGTGAGGCCTTTTTGCTCTTTCTGAAATGACGTTTCTCAGAATTTGTGTTCAAAGGAAATTGCAACTTTCCGGTTTGATTCAGGAAAACATGAAATGTCAGATTTTTCTGTGGAATAGAGATTTCGGCATTCATTCAGCTCAGCCAGCAGGTGAGGAGAAGCTTAACAGTAGCACACAGAGTTAGTGGCCACCACAGTAATCCCTTGAGCAAAGAGCACATGAGGCTGGAAAGCTCTGAAAGGGAAGTCAGAATGACCCTAGCAGAAAACCTTTCCTAAAGGAAACCACATCTGTTCGAGCTGGCATGCGGGACTGTTCTCAGGAGGAGTAAGATGCAAAGTTCAAGGGAACTGCCTGCGAAGACACACCGTGACTGTGCTGGGGTTATATAATGAGCCTCGGTGTGAGGAAGCTCTTTGTTCTATTTACAAATCCCTGTATTACTGACAAGGAAACTTCGGTGGCTGCCTTCCAAAGAAAACAATGAAGAAAGAAAGAAAGGTGGGTTTTTCTTTGTCTTGCAGCTCCCATAAATCCCCTCCCATTCTGAAGCGTGATTTTAAAATTTTTTTTCCCCCCCATGCGTAACCCCATTGCACATTTTACAAGTATAATTACAAAGCAATCAAACGTGGGAGCAGTAACAAAGAGTGCATCAAGGAACCCTGAGCCTATTTGTTTGAAAACTCCACAGGTGCTGGTTACAGCTTTGAAAGACCAAGGTTATTGTGTCTGAAGAATATTGTTTCAGCCATGAAGAGGTCAAATACCGGAGAACATTCTTGGATATTAAGTGAGATTTAAGTCAGACTTGTTCCTCAAAGACAGCCTTCCACTAAAGAGGCTTATAAACCAGCTTCTCTGATACAAAAGCCCTCAAACCCTGAGAAAGCTCAGGGTGAGATCAGAACACCAAGGGAGAGGATAGAGCAGAGGTCGGAAAATCATGAATAATGCAGAGAAAAGGGATAGGGAATGATTAATCACTGTTTGCTATAGAACGAGAACACTGATTTTCATTTTAGAAAAAAAATCACAATCATTTTTCTGTGCAGCAAAGGCTCTCATTAAAGAGACTTCACTAAGCCAATCTCTGGGACTCTGCCTCTACCACTCAGACACTTTTCTCTACTCCTCGGTAAATATTTAGACTGAATGGTGTAGAGCTGTAATGTCCTCTGGGAATTAACCCTTGGTACCTGTTACTAAATCCATTCTGTATATTTACTGGTGAACAATTTGACTGTAGACTAAAACCGAGCTGCAGTTCTTATGTTGTTCTTGCTATCCAATGAAAAATTTATTCTGTGAGATCCGCTTCTTCATCTTTAGGTATTGACAAGTTTGCATTTAATTTTCTAGGTATTTTGGGGAAAAAGGCATTCAATTGGTAAAAGCACAATACAAAGAACTAAGAGGTAGGGATAGTCCTTCTGAGTCTTGTTCAAACTCCATTTCAGACATCAGGAGTCCTTTATCTCAGCTTTCTATCTAGGAAAATATTTACCCATTATAATGACCTAATCACAGAAAGGGGCCAGGGCCCTATTTTTCTTGTATGCCTGCCTGTCTCATCGTGGGGTGAGGCTTGATGCAGGGCGTGTACCAGTCCCAGATCCTCATGCAGCGCCTGCAGTTGGTGTTCAACACCAACAGAGTCAACTGGTGCAATGCTCTGGGTGGCCGTGACAGAGTCCCAGTGCTTTCAAACGCTTCCTTGTGACATTCAGCTTCTCCGTCGGCACCTTGCTACCACATATGTAGAGTGGCCACCTCATCTAGGCATCTCCGGAGCAGTGCCAACGTGGCTAAAGGAAGGCCGAGTAGCTTGTTGTTCCTACCTGAAGGTAAAGAATGAGTGAAAGGTCTTAATTGGAAGGCGCTGCAACCAGTCTCTTTAGGACAAAGGCAGAGCAGGAGAGAGCCCAGATGAAGTCTTGGACATTCAAAGAGTTGAGCTGGCTGGTTCTTCTGTGTTCCCATAAGCAAAGATGCAAGCTGATCTCTCTGGTCGTAATAAGATAGGGTGGGAATAGTTGTGGTTTTAGGTTGCTTGTTGCCTTAAACCCTCCTTCTCTGTAATGCTAAATAAAACAAATACTTCAAGGATATAGGTCATTATCCCTGCTCAGCTGCCCAAAGGGAGGGAACAGAGGGTGGTAAACAGCTGACACTTGGCTGTAGCCAGCTTTTGATTTAACAGTGGAGAAAAGTGGCATTTTTCGGCCTACGCTTGGGAAGGGTGAGATGCTGAACACGTGAGATGGGCATCCAGAAGTTCTGCAAATGCTGGAACCGTGTGGTTAAAACGTAGACAGGATAACTCAAATACCAACTGAAAACTTTTTTTTTTTTTCCCCTTGCGGTAGGTGCGGGCCTGAAAAAATATGGGTGACGCCAAACTGTCAACTTTCCTGAAGTTTTGAAGCCATTTGACCCTTTCTAAAAGCTCTGTGCAGAACAGGTATTTGTAAGAGTATTGCTTCGTATTCACAAGCTCAGGCCAGAGTGCCAGCCCTTGCTCAGAGTGTCACCATGCTCCTGCAGCTGCGGTGGCTGTGGTCGGTCTACAGAGTCAAACAAGTAATTGAAGCAGACGTGTCCTGCAAGAGGGGAAAGGATATGCATAGGTGGCTCTGACATCTTATGCACTTGCCAAGGCACCAGTGAGATTCTAAGGTTTCTCCAGTGCACCCATCTCGTAATATCTATGCACAAACTCAATGTTCTCAGGTTATTATGCTGAAGCGGCAGGGAAGATGGTGCTCCCCATGCACGTTTACTCTCAAATTGTCCGCTAGATTAGAGGCAAGCAATTTGGAAGAGATCTGTGAGCAATCTGGTTTAGCTCTCTGCAGACATTCCTCTCCAGCCGCAAGCAGCTCCTGAGCAGCTCGAGCCCAGCTCCAGTGCCAGGGATCTGTCACCTCACTGGCGGCAGGGCTGGGCTGGCTCCTCAGCGATACAAACTCACGACGGTGTGAGGAAATGTCCATGTGGGGATGGCTGAGCCCAGGGCTGCTGGGGTGCCCTGCGTCACCTCTGTGTCCCACAGGAGCAGATGGAGCAGCCCATGGCAGAGATGTTGATGGTCAAGGTCAAACATGTGGGTTATAACAGGTCTATAAAAATTCTTGATTCAGTCTATACTTATGTGCTATAAGGTATACGGAGCTCTTAGGGTAACTAATGGAGATAGCGAGTCCATCACTTTATTATCTGAGTGTATTCTCCCAGAGGCTGGGAAGGGCTGTTGTCTCTTTTTATAGATGGTGCACTGAGCCACAAAGCTCCAGAGTCACTGGGGAGGAACATGTTGGATGAATGTTTCTCATTAGAAAATATTTATTTCTCAGACATGATTCCTGTCATGTTGTGTGTATGGGAGTGTATCCATTTCAGCAAGACACTCTAGGAAATGTTTTCTTGGAATCAGCATGGAATTTCTGGCCAAAATGGTCCTCCATCATGGCATGGTCATTCCTGGGGTGGCTGGGAGACTGCAGGTCAGGTCTTGGAGCTGAGGCTGGCAAGACAGGGAATTAAAGCAGGCAGAACGGTGCCCTCATCCTCAGTCAGTTCTGGCACTGTGATTGGTTTTTCATTGCATGCTTTTTGTCCTTTATTAAAAGGGAGAAAAGTCCTCCAAAAATGTTGAGAAGTCCTGTTTTTGTCACAGTAGAGATGGGAAAGCTTCCAGACTCTCCCAGATATTGGCAAATGGTGGAAGTTGTTTCCAGCTTAGCTCAATCTCCAACTTTCCCAAGGTCCCACATGTGCTCTGTTGCAGAGCAGGAGACAACTCCGGTTTCCTACAAAGAAAATGATGGTACACAGACTGCCTAATCACGTAGCTGAGAATGGGCAAAGCTGGCAGCCAAGAACTGGAGACCCAGCAGCCATGTCCTCTCCTTTTGACTTCATTGTCCTCTGTTTACAAGCTGGTCTGTCAAATTGGTCGCACCTCTCAATTCTTATCCCTTATACCATCTTGCTTCTTTGAGGCTTTAAACTGTTTAGGACCTCTGTAGGAGACGGCTAGGGATTTTGAAGCACTCCATGGAAGACACCTCCTGAGCCAGCAAATCCAGACCTTTGTTATTGCGCAGGGCCCTATCTTACAGCACGGGATTTGGACCTACCTAGTGCTCCTGGAACGTCCACCTCGGGTTACCCGTCTTTGGGATTACCCAAACTGCACAGCTTTCGATTTCTTAAACTCTTCCCATCAATCCTGTAGTTCTTCCCTCAAGTCTGCCCAAAGCTCAGGGAAATGGAAATGTCTAGGGATCAGGCAGAGAGTTCAAGTTTTGTTCAGATGAAAACCATCAAGAGAAAGAGTGTACTACCTCTGAGCAGGGAAGCCAGAAGGTCACTGGCTTATTTTGCAGTCTTGTCAAACACCTCCTCTCTGATCTGTTGTTCACCACAGCTCAGACTGTTTTTCATCCAGAATACCTCTTCATATTTTAATTTTGGGTTTTTTTGCTTTTTTTTTCCTTTTTTTTTGGTGTGAATTGTTTCTCTTATATTTCACCAGGGAGAATCTAATTTTCTCTTCTCCTCCCTTCCTAATATTTCGGATCTCTCTAGCTGTCTCTGTACTACACCCATCTTCCCTGACTGAAGGAGTTACATGCGAAATTCACAGCTGGCATTTCTAGCTTGCAGAGATTATATATGTGGCTGTACACATTTTTACGTGCTGTAAGTCTATTTACTTTAGAAGAAGAGCCCACAAGATTGATGAGTGAGGCAACATATTTAAAATATACATCTTGTAAATGTGTTAATGACTATACAGGCTATAGGTCCCTGTGGAAATAAGAAGAGGCATTCTTTTAATAAACAATGGAGCGCATCCAGTTTTTCTTCCTACTTAAGTTATTTCCAGCACATTCACTAAAATGCTACCAGATTCAATAATATTTGTCTCTTTCTTGGCTTCTTACATACATAGCTTTCTTCCTTGACAACAAGTCCAAGATTTTTTGGAGCCAAAGCAGGAATGATGATGTGTTTGTGTTGTTGTTGTTCTTCTAACCAGCTGTCTCTGCTCATCTTGCTGTCACTAGGAGAAGACATCTGCTTAGTACATTCAATATTTTTGCTTTGATTCTCAACAGGGAGGTCAGAGCCTATGCAAAAATGCCCCCCAAAATATTTGTTCCCGCAAACATTTCTTTTGAGACTGGGGTACTCCTTTATTTATTCAGTGTAGACTCCTTAAAGAATTTGACCAATTCCCTTCCTGTAAAAGAAAGCACTCATGATTTCAGTGCTAAAATCTGGACATGAGACATTCACCATTAGTGAGATACCGTGCAAGATACCAGATGGTGTAAAATACAAAGTCTAGTGACTTCTGCTTTCATTATATCACATCATTCTGATGAGATACTATAAACCTGTTTTTTTTCCCCGCTAAGCTGAGTGCCAGACAGTGAGGATTCTTAATGAAATTGTCAACTTCTTTACCAATTCTATTTGCTAATTTCATCAAATCTGATTAGAAAATGGAGTAGTGCTAGTTATGGCTTTCCTGTGGCCACAGAGCTCCAGGCAGTTCGTTCTTCTAGGCACTAGCAACCCTCCTTCCTCATTAACCAAAGATCCAGTCTAGCAAAACACTTCAATCCTTAAATCCACCCCTGTTCAACAGAACTCTTAAACCTAAGTTAAAATCTCTCTGGGCTCAAATTGGATTTAAGTATGTCCTTAAAATTAAGTGTACTGCACTGGCACATTGCTCAACTGCACTTTCTGCATTGGGATTTAGCAGTTTTACAGAGCTTTACCATTCCTTCCAAGTGTGGCACAGGCAGCTATGGCCAGATGGTGGACGGAGCAGAGCAGGGAGCAGAGCCTGAAATGGGTGCAGGGAGGTTTTTGCATTCCTGAGCTACCTAAAACTCACTGTGGCCAACAGTAAAATGGTATGGAATTAGATAGAACTAATTGCCAGATAAAACAGAGCATCTGGTGAACCACGTGCAACTCAAAGATGTGTACAGAGATGCACAGGGGTTTGATAATGGTCATTATGTCTGATATAGGAAGTTGGGGAGGTTGTTGGAAATTTTATTTCTCATCAGTGAAGATTCCCTCGGGGTTCTGGCCCAGACTCGATCACTTTCAGTGATCTGTGATTTACTAATGCCTGCCCAGTACATGCCTTGCATTCCTGTCTGGATGCAAACATACCTGCAAAATGGGGAATGACAAAGCTTGGCCCGCTGCTGTTCCTAGATTCCTTTCACCAGGCAGCAAGCACACGTGTATCTCTAAATCAGGAACATGCATCCTGGTTGGAAATTAATTCAGGCTTGCAGGTTGAGTCTTTTCTCTCCCGTCTGCCTAGTATCCATGCTGGTGTTTCCTCATTCCTTCCCCAGTGCCACAGGAATGCTATTGCTGTGAGCTCAGATTTTGCATGTGCTTCCAAGAATACCCTTTGGAGACCAAAGGGTCAAGTGTGCTGCTGCAGCGTGTGTCTTGATGGAAACGGGCGTCCTCATGGTGAGGTGGGTAAAAAGTGCAGCGGTTTGGGGCAGAGGAGTCTCCAGTTGATCTAAGGCTAATTGCATCTGATCTTTGTCTGAAAATTAGGTGGCAACTCTCCCAAGAACACGTGCTTAGTATGTTTTCCAGCCTCTCTGGCTTTTACCCACGGAAGGATTAGTTCACCAGGGGGGTGACTTTCCTGTTGTTCTGGAATTGTTGCTAGTGAGGGAATACGTCAGATCTCCACAACTTCATCTGATTAAGAGCTGAATTGCAGCAAAAATGACTTGGGTTAGAGATAAGGAAAGTTTTTCTAACTGTGAAGCTCTGGAATGGATCCTCTAGATACCCTTACGAGCAGGGTAGGTAAACCTCCATCAGGTATGGTTTAGGCAATTCTGCTCCTGCTTTATGGCCCGAGGGATGAATTTCCATGGCTTCCCAAGGGCCCTTCCCTTCCATTTTATTTTTTGTGATTTTACATCTGAAATCTCACCAAAAAGCAGAGACCCAAACTCTGAAAAGCAGACATGGGGAGGTGAACCGACTGGTCTAAAGTTGTACAACACAGGAAAAGTAGGAACAGAGGCCAGGTTTCCAGGCTTCTAGTCACGCACCTTAACCACTAAAAAACTTCATTTCCTTGAATTAATATTGGCCCAGGCTGACTCTTGTATTACTGCCTCCTGAGTGGCCTATGCAATGTCAGGCATTTCAGTCTTTTGCTGTTTAATTCATTTTGCTGCTATGGTGCAGGGTGCGGTAGATATTACTGAAGGAATGATTGCACGTTGCCAGTATTTTTGATTCTTTCCAGGCAAAGAGCAGATTTTCACAGCCAGGCTCAACACCTTGAATTTTCTACTTTCATTTCCAAAGTGTATGATATTGGTCATGATAGGAAACTGAAAAAAATAGGAAATTCACGCTGTGCTTGACAAGGCAGTGACCATTCTGGGCAGCGCGTTACAAGGGTAATGGGCTGCGAATCAAACTTCTGCTGCTGTGCTGCAGAGGATTAGTCACAGTTCATCTACCTGCAAAATGGAGGTAGTAGTAGTTACTATCTCACACTCTGGAGGCTCAAAGCTTAAAACTTTTGGGATCATTCGAAGGAGGCTGCTAGGGATGTGCAAAGTATTCTCTCTTCTGTTAACACGACTGGAAAATTGCATAAGCTTGATGGATAAAGAAGCAATAATTGTTGGATACAGGACAAGGAAAATATTTGACCACTGGTTTTCTCTGAAATACTAAATGGAGAACACTTGTCTCTCATCTTGGGCCAAACAGTTTCTTTCAGTTTTCAGATGCTTCCCCTAGATACCAGTTGACACAACATAAAGGTTGTTGCAGATTTGCATGGAAGACTGAACAGAAAAGAAAAAAACAGGCAACAATCCCCCTCTAAATCTGCTTCTCCGGAGCATTACAAATCAGGACTCCATCGAGAGCCCCACCACGCTGAGGCTGACAGACATCAGTGCCAGGAAGTCCCTTGTGGACCGCCTGACCCCTGTGGCAGAAAATACCATCATGAGTTGTCCTTGGAGCGTGATGAAGAAGGAGCATGACCTCGCAGCCTTGTGGTCAAAGAGCTCAGCTGGAAGGAGACACTTGAGCCATAGGTTCTCCAGGGAGGGAACTGAACCCAGGTGTACAGGGCCTTGGGCAAAGGCTTTGGCTACTCAGCTTGTGCTGGTGCTGCGGTCTCACCCACCAGTGCTTTAGAAAGCAGCCATGCCCATGTCTTTCACAACAGGCCATGTTCACGGAGCGCTATCAGCACTCTAGGTACGCCTATGGCATGGGGCCCTGGTGACTCATGCACTATTCTGCTTTGGTTTTGGATCTCAGCAGGGTTTAAACGCAGGGTAGGCGGCTAGGACAAGGCTAGGGTATTTCTAGTCATAGTCATAATGCTTAGAAAACGTCTGTGGCTGTGACTGACAGGCTCATGCAGATTTAGCTGCAGTGCTTCAAAGATGGCATCTGGCTCCTGCAGCCCTCTCCACCCCTCGGGAGGAATTTAGCACCCCTGGTACAGGGGGCCAGCACAGGACACCAAATCAACCACAGACGGGGGATTTGCACCAAGAACTGAATTTGGGGTATGCCATGCTTCCCCTGCTGTGGTGTCTGCCGAGGAAGGGGTGCTCGTTGGGCTGGGGTGGTATCTCCTGGGGTCTCCAATCTGCCAGAGCGCTTGGGTCAATCTGGGAGCAGGCTTGCTTGTTTTAGACAAGCTGGCAGCCAGGGAAGGGGGAGGGAGGCTGGATCACAACTCTGCGCTCCAGCTTCTGAAGTCTTTTAGGCACTTACTGTCCTTTTTTGGGTCCTTACGTGTGAACTTTCCCTCCTGGGGCTGTCAAGCGGTGACTGTGGGCATTAAAGCTGGTAATGGGATAAGATTGTAAACGTCTTCTGAAAGCGCACTGCAGAGCCCTTTATTGTCAAAATGAAATACATTTGAAGTGCTTAAAAACTCATCCAGAAATCTCTTTCCAAATGAGTAAGGCTTGGCAACTCTCCCCTCCAGAGCCTGAAGGCAATGTAACCCTTCTGTCTTCCCCTTCTCTTCAGGGCAAATACAGATACCCAACAGCTACTTACAGGGTAACATTCTGTTATAAAAATAATCACACTCAAAATCCGAATTATTTTAATTGCAGCCCTTATAAACAGCCACAAAACAATCAAACAGAATCGGAAAACACAGTTTCCCTTCCCCCTCTCCTTAGTATGCTCGACAGGTTTTGTTTTGAATCTCCGAGCAGGCACCTCCTTTCTAGCTCCGAGCATCTTTTACCTCCCCCCACCTTTTTATGCGTTCCGGTTGGGGAAGAGCAGCGAAAAAGTTGGTTGGAAAAGCACCAAAAAAATCATAGGGAGCCCTGGACAAAAACTTCTCCGTGAAAAGCTGAATGCTGCAAGCCACGCTGCGCATTTCTGGACCTAACACCCCGGGTTACAGGGCAGGAGGGTGACGCTTGCAGGGTCGGGGCTGCCTCCAGCCCCGTCGTGTCCGCTCCCCCCCCCCCCGAGGTAGCGGTAGCTGCCGCCCCCCGCCGTGCGCGCAGCGCAGCCCCCTCCCGCCGTGCGGCCGCCCCGGCCCCGGCCCCGGCCCCGGCCCCAGCCCTTACATGGACAAATCTGCCTGCAGGGAAAGGCAGGAATTTGGGCCCTTGACGTCAGCCCCGGGCAGAGCGCAGCAGCCCGGTGGGGCGGGAGGCAGCGGCCGCCGCTTTCGCTTTTTGTTTCGGGGGCGTTCCGCCGAGCTCGGGGCTGCCGCCCCCCCTTCCTCCGCCCGAGAGGAGGTAAGGGCCGAGGGGGGCGCGGAGGGGCCGGAGGGAGGGATGCAGGAGGCGGGAGCGCCGCGGCCAGGGGGATGCAGAGGGGCGCGGGAGGGGCTGGAAAGACCGTAGGGAGGGATGCGGGAGGGCGGAGCGCCGGAGGGGCTGGCCGGGGGGATGCGGCGGGCCGCGGGGTGGGGGCGCAGGAGCAGGGAGCGCGGGAGGGGCTGCCCGGGGGACGCGGCGGGGCAGCGGCGCGGAGCGCGGAAGGGGCCGGCGGCGGGGCGGGCCTGGGCACCGCCGCGGCCCCGCCCCCGGCCCCACCTCCCCCCGCCGCCTCCTCCCGCCGCCGCCGCCGCCGCGCTCGCCTCCGCTGCCTCCTCCCCCCGAGGTATTGTTGCAGATAATAACTTGCCCCCTTCCTCTCCCCCCCCCTCCGCCCGCCGAGGCAGCTGTGCAACAGCTGGAGCCCCCGGCCGGGGCGGGGAGCGCTGCTGGCCGCCGGGGGGGGCTGTGCCTGGCTCCTCCCTCCCGCCCGGGGCGCCGAGGCCGCCGGGGGGGGGGGGGACGGCCCGGCCCGGTGCCGTGCGGTGCGAGCTCGGCCGCGGGGCGGGGGCAGCTCCCGGGTGTGTGGCGGGGGGAAACTTCCCCGGTACTTCAGCGGCTCCGCTGCGCGCCCTCCCTCCGCGCCGGGCGGCGGCTGCCCGCGGGCCGGGCCCCCCGGGCTGCCGGGGCTCGGCGGCGCGGCGCTGCCGGCCGCAGGTGCACCTGGCCCGGGCGGGGGCCGCCTCCGCCCCCGCGGCGGCTGCAGCGCGGTCCCGCCGCCGCACCTTGCGCCGGCCGACCCGTCGGCCGGGGCTCGGTAGTAAATAACGAGTTGAGTAAAGCCCTGGCAGCTTTTTATACGCCAGGGGAGGCCCACCCTTCCCCAGCAGGTAAGGACGTAAAAGTTTCCCACACCCTTACGTCACCCTGGGCTTTTTTTTTTTTTTAATAATTTTTTTTTTTTTCTCCCCCTTCTCTTGCCCTCCCCTTTTGAACAGGCAAATCTTATTCCTGCTATTGTTCAGGAGCACTCTCCACGCCCTGGGGCTGTGCTGGGGAGAAGGCAGTGCACCGGAGTAGGAGGTGTTGATGGAGAAACTCTTGCCGTAATTGCTCTGGCTACTGTACCTCGAGGTGCAGTTTGGCACCGTTGGTGACAAATGAGCGTTGGATTCTCCTGCTTTGTTTTGATTTTTTTTGTTTGTATGTTTTTACTGTGCCTGTAGGAGTTGGCTTTTTGGCCCAGTTATTTGGTTTTTGAGTTGGGTTCCTGTTTGGTATCTTTCTCTCTTGCTAGGTGATTGATACACAAAGTTTTAAGAGTTTGCAGGAACCGTCAGGCTTGGTGATGTGCCTTCCTACATATCCACAACACCTTGGCCCCTGTGCAGAAAGTGGTTTTGACCCATGTGAAATGCAAGGTCCTGCATGGAAATCTTTAAGTTTTTGGAAGCACTCTAGATTTGAGAATTCCTTTGCTTCCTTGGACTCATTTACCTGTAGAGTTTGTGCTTATACCTTCCAGGAATGATTTTTGGGGCAAAATCTGAGAGAGAGCGGGGAGTCCCTGGATGTCTGGGAGCCGGGTGATACAGCAGGTGCTGGCTCACCAAGTAATTACAGATATGGGGTACTAGGAAGGCAGGGGAACTCTTGGAGCCAGAAAATGGAACACAGCATTTCATCTATACATTACCAGCTACGTTCACTCTGGAAAATGTTGGTCGCTGTCCTGTGTGTAGCCCAGCTTGCTGCTCAGCAGCACAGTTTGGGGATCTGACGGACTTTCTGGTTATCTCCACCCTTGCTGCAGCCGGACTGGCCCAGGCAAGGCTAAATAATACTCTGAAATATGGGATTTCCCTCGGGGAAATAGTTCCGTCTGAGGATAAAGATTTACTGTTGAAAACTTCTCTCTGCCTGTTGGCCTACCCTGTCTCCCCCTGCCCACCCCATGACCTTTCATCCTATCACTCCTAAATTTATTAGCCCTGTTATTCCCCTCTTTTGGTTGTTTAGTGTTTGTTGGAGGGTTTTTCCCTGTGGGATGGGCTGTCAGCAGGTGACAGTGTGGGTGGTGGCCATAGGGCCACCTGGCAGCGAGCTCCTACCCTCAGTGTCTAATCCTGCCTGCAGCTCCAGTGAGATGCTGGAGCTGCCAATGGGGCCTTAAACCCTGCTGCCCTCTAATTGTTGAGTTTCATATATAGTTTTCCTTTAATTGTTTTCTTCTTTTTTTTTTTTTTTTCTCCACCTGAGTCAGCTTGTATTGGCTGTTGTTGGGAAAAGCTATCAAGTTCGGGGAACCTGGTTCAGGATGGTGGCAGTGCAAAGTCCTCATCAGTTATGGTGCTGGTGGCTCTCCTGCCATCAGATGTCTTCTGGTCCTTGTAGGTTCTTCTCCCAGCCCTGTGGTTGGAGGGCCTGTTTGAAGCACATGGGTTGCTGAAGGTCATCATAGGCTTTTTGGGGGTCTCTTGGCTGGAGAGAGGTGCCTAGTAGTGGGTAGGTGGTGTGTGATGAGTCTGTTGGACTGTGAAAATGTGCTCCTTGTGCACAGAGAGGG
The DNA here is from genome assembly GCF_034638445.1 of Ciconia boyciana. NCBI lineage: Eukaryota > Metazoa > Chordata > Aves > Ciconiiformes > Ciconiidae > Ciconia > Ciconia boyciana. Next base: position 55,087,065 of record NC_132940.1, on the reverse strand, counting down.
AACTTGAGTGATTTTTAATGCCCTCTTCCCAAAAGTCAGCCCCAGAGTGTGTGTGTTGTGTGGAGGCCATGGGCGTGTTGGCCGTGCACGTGTTCTGTGTTGCCAGTGGTCCTGCTGTCCAGAAGTTCTAGTCAGGGATATGTGGACGTTGTAGGCTGCCTGGGTAAACTCCTGGGTGGAAACGGAGGACGCCTCGAGGAGAATGAAGTTGAAACTGTGTCTCATTGAAGCTTCTGTAGGTACAGCCCCAAACTGCAATGCATTGCTGTTGCGCAGTCTCTGTGGTGCATGGTGCCCAGGTCGGCGAGGATTACAGCTTTTGTCGTTGTGCGGTTGTCTCTGTCGTGCAAGTCCCAGTCACCTGGTGTGGTTGGTACCAGCTGCCTCCCAAAAAGCTGGCTGGGCAGAGAAGCTCCAATTCCTATTTCACCGACGTGAGATTTTCACCTTCAGAGCATGATTTGGAGATCAGCCTGGGTGTTGGGACAGGATACTGGTGAGCATGCCCATCTCGGTGCAGGCTCCAGCTCTGTGGGTCTTGTCCCCTTCTGCTAGTCGCTGTTTGGACGAGCAGTCACCCAGCTTGAGGGGATGAAAGTGTTGAATGATACTGTTTGTGATGTGCTCTAGTGAAACCAGGGCAAACTGGCAAAAACCTGCCTCTAGGCCAGTGGGCCAGGAATGGATTTCAGATCCCATATCCCATCAGTCACAGTTAGGGTACAGAAAATTCCAGGTTCCTGTGCAGTTTAGCTGCCTTGTCTCATGGAAACTTGCAGAGCACATCGGATCTCAAAGTTGCATTGCTCTGAATATCATCTTCAGCTGTCCTGTGTTAATGAGAGGTAATGGGCTCTGTCTTACCAGAATCAGAAACTGGTGCAGTGTAATTCAAGCTTTCAAACAATGAAAGTGCAGATTCAGATGTGTATCCCTTGCCAAAGCACTCATTTCTCTAGGATGTTCGGGGCTGAAGCTCCAGAGCTGGACTAGTGAGTCTTGGAAGGCACCTATACAGTCTCAGTGGAGCGGGAGTGTTTGTTTTTAAATATGTAACATGACCATCAGTATGTATTTTTAACTATAACTCATCGTACGAATTACGGTGTGGGGGTTCATGGTCAGAGTGGAGACACTACTCACTTAATTTTGAAGCCTGACTGTTGCCTTGTTTGTTAAAATCGCTGCTTGTGTTTGGCTGTATAATGCCTGACTATAAAACTTAAATGACTCCCTTCTGATCAGTGAAGCCTGGTGTGTGCAGTTTTGGAGAGGGATAGTAAAAATGGTGGGGAGCTGGAAAACCCGAGGGAGTTTGACCAGTAGTTTGGGATCACTCCTATATGAAGGACATATGTTAGAAAGGTGTCACAGAAACAGTGAGTGCTGTGGGAAAGGGATCTCTGTTCCTTTGTACCAATGCAAGCCAAGGTGAAAGCGGCTGATTCAAAACGAACAAAATTGAGTGCTTTTCCATGTAACTAAATGGTGGCATTTATCATGCAGAACGTTGCTGAGGACAAGAATTTAGCCAAGTCTGGAAAGGAGGTGGGATGGTTGTATGAATGTCAGGTACATTCAGAGTTATACCAGCTAATGGTGATGGCTCATATCATAAACATCTAATTGGAAAGAAGAGACTGTTTCATGTAGGTTTCACTGAAGCATCTCTTGCTGACTGTAGCTGGAGAAAAGCAGTAGCTTGGGTGGATGACAAATTGTTTGTAAGAAGTCAGTTTCCGTGCGTCTGTGGAAACATATACCCTCAGGGTGCCCGCAGTGGTTTCTCTATTCCTCTGCCCATCATGGTTGTGCGAACAATGCATCCTTGGTGGCATTTCGTTCCTCGTCAAGCATCTGAAAGCCTGACCCACACAACTCTGCCTTTCTCCTAATAAACTCTTCCAGCCCTGACGTGGCTCTGGGCAGTACCCACACCCTCTGCTCCGGCTGGCCCCGGACCATTCTGGGTTTCACCTCCGTCTGGTTGTCTGTGCTCTTCCCCGTGCAGTCTGTGGCAGCCCTGGTAATCCCTTCAGGTGGAGGGAAGTCCCTGTGGATGCATGGAGATGTTTTAAAGATGGCATTGGGATGACGAAGAAATATGCGTTTCCTTTAGATACATCTGTGATTTTTAGGGATGTTATTTTTTTTATGGAGAGAAGCCTTCAGGGAACCAAGGTGAATACCAAGTCTATGTGACCCGCCAGAAGTCTGGGATTCAGCATCTGTGTTTGCTGAGTGCATGCATGAGCGAGACAGCGATGCTCTTGCCTGCTTTCCGTCCTCCGCAGCCTGCTTTCTTACCCTGGTAGCTTCATCATCTCCCTCTTACTCTCGTAGCAGGGTAATTCTGCTAAAAGTTAGAGAGCTTACTGGAACTGCAGCCATGCTTCAAAAGCAGGCAGGAGTGGAGGAGACGGAAACCATAGTTTATGTAAGGATGTGGGTTATCTGAGGGACAGATTCACAAGGAACAATACCTTTAAAGACTGTGGGTTATATGTAGGAAAATACAGGACTTGAAATAACTTTATGAACAACGGTTCCAGAGGAGGGATTGGAGGGAATGTGTTGCGATTGGCTTTCACATGTGCATTGGGATGCTGGAGGAGAGCATTGGTAAAGTCTGAAGAGCTCTGTGTTTTCCTCCCTTTAATTTCAGGCGCTTTTTGTTTTGTAAAATAGAAACAAACAGAGAAAAGAAAACAACAAATCAAACCGAAAACCACAGACCAGAAAAACCCCACAAAGTTTAAAAGCTTTTTGAGAGCTTGTGCCTGCCCAAGAAGTGGGGGTTAGCAGAGTGCAGGGCTTGGCTCTTTCCGTTCCTCCTGCTTCTGGGCACGGCAGGGCAGGTAGGGCTCGTGATCTTTCCAATCCAGACTAAAAAAAAAAAGCAAACCCACTACCCACACTTAATCATTGTGATTAAGGTTACCGGTAGAGACACCTCGGTGGAGATTCTGCTTTCATCTCAAAGAGCTGGTTTCGATCACGTTCTGAGCAAGTGCAAGAGCTGGCATGAAAATGATCATTTTAAAGTTGCTGTCAGCAAGTCTCTGTCATTTTAGACTGTCAGTATCTGTTGTTGGGATCTGTGGGTGACAGTGACACGCATGTGAGTCACTCAGAAGCACTCCCAAACTATCGCAATACGCTCAGGAAAGGAAAACAAACATTGGTGGAGTTGTGGGCTTCTGATAACCTTTTCTTAGAAAAAGATACGACCTTTTGAGCGTTGCAGGCTGTTAGCGAGGATGTTTTCTGTTGCCCTTGATGCCATAAGGGAGCCTCGTAATAGTGATTCCTCAGTAACCCCATAAGTTGCTTTGGTTTGGGGGGATTGGGATGCTTGAGGGTCTCAGATTTATGCCAGCTTTGTTCCTGTGTGAGAGGCCCTGTCAGCCCTCTTTGGGGTTTCCAGATCTGGCTGGGAGGGATCCCATTTTGTGCCTAAGTGGGCTTATGCACTTGAGCATCCTCTAAGTAGGTGCCATTCAGCACTTGGCTGCCTTCCTTCCCCTGCTACTGCTGCCCAGTGATGCTTCAAGGCAGGCAAACTTCCGCCAAGTCTTGGATGATTGTGCCGCCAGTGGAATAGTTAGTTGAGATTTAATATGGCCATTATCTTTAGGTAATAAAATATCAACTAACTTGCCATAACTATCTTGTTTAATGTCTATTAAAAGCCCCACATACTTCATTCACTGGGTGAAATTTAGTAGAAGTTCATCTAAGCATTTATTGCTTATTTAATTTAAAAATAAGTTGATCTCCACAGTTGGTAACAGGCACTGAGGATTTAATTAACATTCAGTAAACTACGCTGTTAGCGCCGAATTACACAGTCAGGTCTTGGTTATGCATCAATTTGTAACTCCCCTCTCCCCCCCCTTTTTTTAGGCCAGTGGATCTCATTATGGGGATCTGCAGTCATCTCCCCTTCTCCCTCTCCTCCTGCTCCTGATCTCTCCTCCTGCTCCTGATCTCTCCTCCTGCTCCTGATCTCTCCTCCTGCTGGAGAGCCTCTGCAAGGGCTGCGTAGCTGGGGGCCATAATGCTGCTGAGGAACCAGGACCCAGCTGCTTTCTTGTGGGACCAGCCTGGCCAGCTGGGAGGAGGCAGGCAGGATGGAGGAGGCTGACAGATCGTGCTGGAGACCTTGAAGAAGGGGCTGTGGAGCCCAGTAGGGTGGGTAGGGAAGCACTGCACGATGGGGTAAAAGCAGTCCAGCTCCAAGCCTTAGGTAAGCATAACAGAGCAAATTTAAAATATCTGTTCTAGGGCTTTTTCAGCAATGTGGCTGGCTGCCTGAAACTCAGGTTGGTGAGGTTTTTTATTTTTTTTGGAAGAGAGGTTTGGGGTGCTTCACAGGTGACTTGCAGGCAGTCCTGCTGCAGTTGCTGTGTTCATTGTACCCCAACTGCAGTGGTTTAAATCTCAGTAACGTGCATGTGCATCTTCAATGTGCTGTGTGCATGTACCCTAAGGAGCTCTTTCTATTTCAGCAGTTTATTACCTCACCTTAACAGACTTGAATTACTCCACTTAATGAGGCAAGCTTGAATGAAAGTGAGGAGTCTCCCAGACAGTGCGTGGCACAAAGCGACTGGGTTGGGAGAGTGATTGGATTAGCAGCTGATAAGTGGTTGTAACTCCAGCTGCTGCATCTCCCCTGCCTCACTTGCCCTGGTGTCAGCAGCATTCCTACTGCAGCTCAGCCCTGAAGGAGATCAGCTGGCTTGAATTTAACACACCTCATTGCTTGAGGTAGAGACTTGTTTTGCTTTTCAGGGGTTTGGGCAAATCTTGAGAGATACCTCAAGCTATTACTGTGGCCAAGACAAGCCTTTAATCTGGATTTCCCAAGAGAAACAGATAGTGATTGCGGCAGCCACGTGGCAGTCCTGTAGTTAATTACAAGCAGTGAACTTGGTTAAAAGTATGGTGTTAAAGTTGCAAAGTCCAAGTGCTCCAAAGCTATGAAATGCTAGAATGGAGGTCATTGATGAAACCTTAATTTGGCCTCCCCTGCAGGCGAGTATTATGATATAGCCACTTAATTGCCAGAGCACCTACTCTTTGTGTCCAGAGTGGAAGGTGATACTTAATGAGCAGCTATTCATTTTCTTTTCTTTTTGTGCAGTGTGTGGCCCCAAACCTTATTTACTACATACTATTCAAACTTGGGACTGAATGCACAATTATTAATTTCCTTTTGTGCTGTTCTGGAGTGCTCTTTGGTCTTTTATTGGAGTGCTTTGCAAGTTGGGGGGACTATTTTTGCAGTGCCTTCCTGAGGTGAAGGAAAATTATTCTTGCCATTTTACTGATGGGACACTGAGGCCTGTAAGGTAGTGAGGTTGGGAGTCTCACGTCATCCCTGACACTGAAATCCAGGAGAAAAAAGCCAGCTAGACCAGGGTTGTTCTCTTTAGTTTGCAGTCATAACTGATAATCAAACAGAGAAGTGGTTGAAAAGAATTGTTTGTAATTACAGACTGAAGTTAGCATCCTTTCCACGTAACTCTGGAGATTACTCTGAACTGCTTATTGCAGTTATGCCTATCTTTACAGTCCATCTCCCCCATCTTTTCTGCTTTTACCTGCCTCTTGCGCATTATCATCATTGTCGTTGACTGGGGGGCAAGGCCTGTACTTATCTTGCCTGGGTATTGAAATGCCTAGCTTAGTATGGAAGCTGGTCTTTGCCTCTGGCATTTAGAAGCCAGGGCAGTTTAATGCTGTTGAATCTGAAACGTGATGGTGGGGATGTCCAGAAATGAACCACAAAAATGGTTAAGATCCAGGTGGTATTTATGTATAAAAACATATTTCAAGAAGTAGAATATGGGTAATGGGGGACTTCACATCATCAGCTGGACACTTCCTGAGTAGCTTATTTTCCTGTGTACAGTAAGACTGCCATTTTTTAGGGTAGTTTAAGCTTCTTTTAGAGCTGTGGTGGTTCTCCATCACTTCTGATCCAGCAGGCTATTTTTTGGGAGAATGGAAATTATGCCTTCCCGAGCACAGTTCCACTTTGGTGCTTTTTTAGAGAATCTAGTTCTTTCTCGGGTTCCTTGGGATGCACAGAGTTGAGCTTGGAAAACATGGCATTGCATCTTTGCCATTTAAGGAGGGCTTGGTGAACCTTCCGCATAGTAAGTCTGAAATTCAAGTGTATGAGTAATCCAGCTGAACTCTCTGCAGCTACTTGTGTGCCTAAAGATAAGCAAGTGTTTAAGCACTGTCCTGTACCTGAATCCCAATTTGCTCCCAAGGCAGACAGATGGGGAAGAAATGACAGGCAAAAGGGTTAAAGTTATCTGGGGAGATGTCTGGCTTCTTTTCTTCTGAAACGGTGCTGTAGAATGCAGAATGCCTATAGCCTTGCTGCAATGAAGTCACCCTCATACAGTGCAGGAGGTCATATTGTGAGTGAAGTAGTCAAGTTGCAAGCCTCTAACAGTGGCATTAAGTGACAAATTGTGGGGCAGAAGCATATTTTGGAAGTTAGGAATAATGCCTTGGACCTCTGTGTTGTTGCAGTGATGAGTGTGGCATTCTTGGCACCTAATGCCTCTTCAAGTGTCTCCCTCAGTGTATGAGATTTGGGAATGAGGCCAGAGCAGCAGATGAACTTAAAACAATATAAATGAGCGTGTATTTCAAGGCACTCCACCCACCCAGGTACTCAAAGTGTTTGGGTGAAAGGATGGCAGCTTATGGAGTGCCTGTGCTCCTTCTTCCATGGCACGGTGTGTTTTGCTCTGCTGCATGGGAGAGCTGTGAACTCGGGCTGTGTAGAGGCTGGGGAAGTTGGTGGAGAAGTTTTTAAGGACCGCGTTGTAGAGTGAGAGGAGAAGGAGCTACAAGAGCAGAGCTCGTTGCCTTACTACACACAAGCATCCCTGTAGGGTGGGTTCATTTGTAAGTCATTCTGGATGAAGTTATCTCCCATGCCCTCATTGCATATGTGACCTATGGGCAGTGTTTTGTGGTCACTGTTTTTACAGGTGTGTATCAGATCTCTCTGAGGGTGCAGGGCAGATGGGTTGGCATCACTTTGCCTTTGCACCAGCTGGTGCATTGCCTTGCTGTGATGTACCCTGGGGTGAAAAAGGGAGGACTCATGCTCTGGTGTGTTACAATGATCATCTGTGCTGGTAGTGCCCCACCTTGTCTGGGGTCAGGCCGCTCACTGGGGTGTCATACCCATACCCGCACCACTCTGGTTCCCTGCCTGCTGGAGTTCCCTGGATGCCGTAGCCCAAGCCTCAGGTCTGTATGCATTTGCACACCTAAGATGGTGTTTTCGGTCTTGGGTCATGCTGTCATGTGCAAGAAGTCCTAGCAAAAGTGGTATGCTCCAGCTTTGTTGTGTTCAGGGCAGCTGTCTGCCTGCGTTGGCTGCTCCCCATCCCTTGAAGGGGAAGTGCAGTGAGGCACAAGCAACCTTATGGGTTTTTATAGTAGCTCTTGATAAATTTCTCATGTCTCAGATGATTTGATTCATACCTGATTAAGGGTGTGTCCAGTTTCATGGGTGGAACTGGATGTACAAAGGTGGCTGTGTGTTATCAGGAAGTCCCACATTGGATCATCATCTAGTTTAGTTCCAGCTGTCTTGGTAGATGCACCTGCTAGATGGGAATATTTTCTTCGTGCTTTAGTTGTGCACATTCTACCTGACGTGTAATGGAAGTGATTCCAGATGCTCTTGATCTCCAGAACAAGACAAGGCCTATCCATCTAATGAAAGACATGAGTAATTCTGGGTATGGTATTGGTATGCTCCTGGGTTCTTGTTCGTCCTTCTCTTTGTTTTTGCTTCCATATCACATGGACAACATTTTCTTGGGTTGTCCATATCTCTAAATTTGACCTGTAGCATCTTGGGCTGAGCCTGCCACTTGTTATGCTACCCAAAGAAGAGTAATGAGTCTGCCAAACTGTGCATGTTGAAGTCCTGTGAACCTGAGCAGAGAGCACAGGCTGCACCCATGGAGCGGCATCTGGGTCTGGGGAGCTCCTGCCCTGGGAGATGAAGATAAACCAGAGAATGGTGAGAGAAGAGCAGAGCGATTGACTTGGGGACATAGTGACTGATTATGAGGGAAGATGAAAAGGATGTAAAAAGTGTGTGTTAGCAGAATGTGACTAAGATGGAGACCTGATAAGTATTGAAATGTGTCTGTGGAGGAAAGGGGAGCAGTAGCTTCTGGCAGAGCAAAGCTGTATGTCTAGGACTTGCAACTTGGTGCAAAGCAATTCTGAGTCACGGCTCCTGTGGCCCTGCCATCGGAAGCCATTGCCACCTATAATCCCCTTAACAAATGTGCTTGGTTCCATCTGAAACCTACTTGGGCTCTTCTTCGTCCTTCCTGGGGAGTTCATCTCCCACACGGCTGTTTATCACTGTGGTTTCTGAGCTGTGCAGGCTCGCTGTCTCATTCCTTAGCCCTTACTCACAGGAGGCCTGTGTGGGAGGGAGGGACACCCAAGAGAAATGTGAAACTTGATGCAAAGTCCCTTGCCATGAGGAATTTGGGTGGCTGATCTGCTACAGCTTGGCCTCTGGGAGCCTGCCGGAGATCCGTGGGTTGAGAGTCTGTGATCTGCAGCCCTGGTAGGGCTCCAGGGAGTGCGATGGAGGCTTGAGGGAAGGTGGGTTTTTCCTGCAAAGGGCAATCCATATGGCATTTGGGGGCTCCTGGTAGAGCCACACTAGCCCCCTGGTAGAGCCACAGTAGCCCAGCTTGTTAACAAAATTCGGTTGTGCAATTGGATGGGGTAAAGTGGAGGAGGGAAGCAGTATGACTCGCTTAAATTAGCAGTGACCAAAAGTGGGCTGTAAGCTCTAGGTGACATCTTGTGCCTCCATCCTAGCTTCACACAGTAAAATCTGGCAGGGGAGATACAGCCATATTTGCAAATACAGTATGTGGGTTTGGGTCTCGGTCCAGCATTCACATCCATAAATAGGTCAGCCCCTTCCTTATGATAGCATTTGTGTGCACTTTACAAACATGAACCAACTAATCCCAACAGATGTTTGGCAGCCTCCTGAGCCCACAAGGAAGTTAAATATCATTGCACTTTGCTAGAGAGATGCCCAGGATTCAAATAACACCTGCTGGAAGAGCCCATCTAAGCTGGGGCGTGTTCATGGCTGTGTGGGTTCGGCTTTGCAGAGCACCTGCCACCGCTACATTGGGCTGGTCTGACCACAGCAGCTTTCCCTGCCTTCAGCTATGCAAGGGCCAGGCTCCGTTTCCATTGAAGTCAAAGACACAACTTCCTTTAGTTTTTGAGGGGGAATGGGATTTAGCGCTCTATGTTTGCCCACTTGCACTTTATTAAAATGCAACTGAAAGGAGGGAGCTGTGGATTTTGCTTGCTGCCTGCCTTTGTCCCCATGCTGACGTGCCCACCTCCTTGTTGGTGGTGTCTGTAGGCATGATGCTCCTGACTGGCCTGAATCCTTTGCTTGCCTCCCTATCTTTCCTGAAATGTGGACATTTAGTTGCAAGCTCCACGATGCCTCTGATGTCAAGCAAGTTATATGGATGTGTGTTGCTGAAGCAGCAGTTTATTCTGGAGTTGTCTCTGGACTCTGCAGTTTGCAATTCATGTCCTGGCTGTTCCTGCTCCATCCTACCATGAAGTACAACCCCAGCCAGCTGCCAGAGATAACACACGGAGGACCAGGGAACTCCACTGCAGTAACTTTGCCTGTATGGAGTCTTCGGAGATCTCTGATAATGAGTGTCTTGCAGCCTTTTTTATCAGGAGAAGTTTGCTCAGTGTTGCATGGGCCAGAAGCTGCCTGATACTTTGCTTTCCCCTAAAAAAAAAAAAAAAAAGGCTATTTGGCTAATTTTCCAAAGAGAAAATTAAGCTGTAGCGCATCACAGAGGAGTGAAGTGTAAGGAAGACTTACATATGTCACTGTAGCCTCCAAGGTCCATATTCATCCTCTTAATGAAAGGGGGAGAAAACAGGAATCAATCCTCTTCAATGGATCATTAGTGCCCCAAGAGCTGGTCTGCAAAGAGCAACTGGGAACAAAAACAAGCTCCTGCTGCATCTAATTTTTTTTTTTTTTCCCTGGGTGCTTTGAAAGATGATTGGGATGTTTTAGATGCTTGGCTTTCTTGCTCAAGAAGGGCTGAGGATTCTACTTGTTTCTCCTGGCCTCTATTTTGTGCTCTGGCTTGATGGCTGTCCTGATTTTTCAGGCAGAGTTATAATTATAAGGCTGCTGAGTGGAATGGGAGGCAGCAATAGGATAGTTCTGGATTACTAGTAAATCAAGGACTTTTCTTAGGTGTTTCCTCACTCAGATCTTTATCAGTCTCCGTTAAATATGGATGACAGCTACGGATACCAAGGTGTGCTTCTGTCTTCTCAGTTAAAGCTTCCTGAAGTCTCCTCAGGGCACAGACCCTGCCAGTTTTTGCCATTCAGCATGTCAAGGAGAAGCCTTGGCTGTGGACTGCTCCTTCTCCCTCATCACTCTGAACCTGCTGCGGTTGCTCCCTGCATGCCAAGCGTGTGCATCTGACTCGCCCCGTGCTGCCTGCTGCTGCTGCCTGGCCTTTTTGTCTGCATTAGTTTAATTGAGTGAGGAGCTCGCAGGAGAAGCTATTCATTCCCCTGGTAACTGTGCTTGACACTCAGAAGTTATTCTGGGGGTGAAGGACTGGTACAGATTTGTTTTCCTTGGTTGCAGAGCCGTAGCCCCTAATAGTTTCTCACTCATAGAATCATAGAATCGTTTAGGTGGGGAAAAGACCTTTAAGTTCATCAAGTCCAACCGTTAACCTAGCACTACCAAGTCCACCACTAAACCGTGTCCCTAAGCATGACATCTACATGTCTTTTAAATCTACATGTCATCCATCCAGGGATGGTGACTCAACCACTTCCCTGGGCAGCCTGTTCCAATGCCTGACAACCCTTTTGGTGAAGAAATTTTTCCTAATAGCCAATCTAAACCTCCCCAGTGTAACTCGAGGCTTTTTCTTCTTGTCCTGTTGCTTGTTACTTGGGAGAAGAGACCGACCCCCACCTCTCTACAACCTCCTTTCAAGTAGCTGTAGAGAGCGATAAGGTCCCCTCAGCCTCCTTTTCTCCAGGCTAAACAACCCCAGCTACCTCAGCTGCTCCTCATAAGACTTGTGCTTTAGACCCTTCACCAGCTTCGTTGCCCTTCTTTGGGCACACTCCAGCACCTCAATGTCTCTCTTGTAGTGAGGGGCCCAAAACTGAACACAGTATTTGAGGTGTGGCCTCACCAGTGCTGAGTACAGGGGGACAATCACTTCCCCAGTCCTGCTGGCCATGCTATTTCTGGTACATGCCAGGATGCTATTGGCCTTCTTGGCCACCTAGGCACACTGCTGGTTCATATTCAGCCGTCTGTCGACCAACACCCCCAGGTCCTTTTCTGCCGGGCAGCTTTCCAGTCACTCTTCCCCAAGCCTGTAGCATTGCATGGCGTTGTTGTGACCCAAGGCAGGACTCGACACTTGGCCTTGTTGAACCTCATACAATTGGCCTTGGCCCATCGATCCAGCCTGTCCAGATCCCTCTGTAGAGCCTTCCTACCCTTGAGCAGATCAACACTCCCACCCAACTTGGTGTCATCTGCAAGCTTACTGACGGTGCACTCAATCCCCTCATCCAGATCATTGATAACGATACTGAAGAGAACTGGCCCCAATACTGAGCCCTGGGGAACACTGCTTGTGACTGGCCGCCAACTGGATTTAACTCCATTTACCACAACTCTTCGGGCCCAGCTATCCAGCCAGTTTTTTACCCAGTGAAGCGTACGCCCGTCCAAGCCATGAGCAGCCAGTTTCTCCAGAAGAATGCTGTGGGAAATGGTGTCAAAGGCTTTACTGAAATCTAGGTAGACAACATCCACAGCCTTTCCCTCATCCACTAAGCAGGTCACCTTGTCATAGAAGGAGATCAGGTTAGCCAAGCAGGACCGGCCTTTCATAAACCCATGCTGACTGGGCCTGATCACCTGGTTGTCCTGTACATGATGGCACTCAAGATGATCTGCTCCATAACCTTCCCCGGCACCAAGGTCAGACTGACAGGCCTGTAGTTCCCCAGATCCTCCTTCCAGCCCTTCTTGTAGATGGGCGTCACATTTGCTAACCTCCAGTCAACTGGGACCTCCCCGGTTAGCCAGGACTGCTGATAAAGGATTGAAAGTGGCTTGGTGAGCACATCTGCCAGCTCCCTCAGTACTCTGGGGTGGATCCCATCCGGCCCCATAGACTTGTGTGAGTCTAAGTGGTGTAGCAGGTTGCTAACCATTTCCCCTTGGATTATGGGGGCTTCATTGTGCTCCCTGTCCCTGTCTTCCAGCTCAGGGGGCTGGGCACCCTGAGAACAACTGGTCTTACTGTTAAAGACTGAGGCAAAGAAGGCATTAAGTACCTCAGCCTTTTCGTCATCCTTTGTCACTATGTTTCCCCCCACATCCAATAAAGGATGGAGATTACCCTTAGCCCTCCTGTTGTTGCTAATGTATTTATAGAAACATTTTTTTACTGTCTTTTAAGGCAATAGCCAGATTAAGCTCTAGTTGGGCTTTGGCCCTTCTAATTTTCTCCCTGCATAACCTCATGACATCTTTGTAGTCCTCCTGAATTGCCTGCCCCTTCTTCCAAAGGTCATAAACTCTCCTTTTTTTCCTGAGTTCCACCCAAAGCTCTCTGTTCAGCCAGGCTGGTCTTATTCCCTGCTGGCTTATCTTTTGGCACATGGGAATGGCCTGCTCCTGCGCCTTTAAGATTTCCTTCTTGAAGAATGTTCAGCCTTCCTGGACTCCTTTGCCCTTCAGGACTGCTTCCCAAGGGACTGTCAACCAATGTCCTAAACAGGCCACAGTCTGCTCTCCGGAAGTCCAAGGTAGCAGTTCTGCTGAGCCCCCTCCTTACTTCTCCAAGAATCCAAAACTCTATCATTTTGTGATCACTATGCCCAAGACAGCCTCCAACCATCACATCACCAACAAGTCCTTCTCTGTTCGCGAACAAGGTCCAGTGGGGCACCTTCCCTTGTTGGCTCACTCACCAGCTGTGTCAGGAAGTTCTCTTCCAGACACTCCAGGAACCTCCTAGAATGTTTCCTCTCTGCTGTATTGCATTTCCAGCAGACATCTGGTAGGTTGAAGTCCCCCATGAGAATAAGGGCTAGCAATTGTAAGACTTCTCCCAGCTGCTTATAGAATATTTCATCTACCTCTTTCTTCATCCTGGTTGGGTGGTCTATAACAGGTCTAAAACAGACTCCCATGTGAACCAAGGTTGACTTGGTTTGCCGCTAATTAAAAGCCAAAAGGATATGCAGTCCTCCCCAAAATAATGACCATCTTCGGTGAATGGAAGAAAACTCTGGTTGCTTCCCGTTTGTTTCCAAACCCTTCCGTTTTGCCGCGTTACCCTTGCACTGACCATAATGCATGGGAGGGCCCCAGAACGGCCAGCAGCTCCATCCTGCTGCACAGGGAGTTTGTGCTTGAATCCTTTCTCTTCTTTTGGGCCAAAGGGTAAATACAAAAAAAGCATGGAGTTATGAAAAATTTTGTGAAACCTAATAGTTGCATTTGGAGGGGGGGGAGGATGTGTTTTCTCAGTGGGAAGCCACTAAAGGTGACAGAGGCGAGCGTGTGCACCCCGCGTTCAGGAGCATGTTTTTATCTTGACTTTTTATGGGCTAAAACCCAACAACAACAACAAAAGGTTTTGACTGTGTCTGTGCTCACTACCAGGAACCCCAAATGCAGCCGCTGGAGTTCGTAGATAATTTGGTTTCTATCAGTAATTGGTTTCAGAGACGCATTAACTTCCATGCGTTGTTCTGGGCCTGGTGATGTAGTGGAAGGTGTCCTCTCTCCTCCCCGTTTGCTCGACCTCTGCATTTGACACCTTTCCGTCACCATTGGGGCTGGGCCTGCAGCAGGAGGAGGACAGAGGGTCTCCTCACTTCCGCTGATCCTAAGTGTTCATGGAAGTGTTCGAGCTCCTCCAGTGCAAATCGGAGGGGCTGTCTGATGTCACCACTGGGTTGAGGACTGGAAGATGTCCAGTCCAAAGTGGTCAGGCTCCCTGGCAGCAAGGGCTGGAGCCCCGTGGATGCTGTTTGCTCTGCGTGTGGAAAGGCAGAAGCACATCTCCAGTCTTGCTGCTTATCATCCCCATGACCTCATGGTGGGGTTCTTGCCTCTGAGCACCAGCTGGTGTAGGAGGAATAGCCGTCTGGGCAGCGGTCACCGGCTGAAGGTACCTCCTCTCAAAGCAGTGGTACAGGGATGGACAGAAGTCTCCCAGGACCAGGTTCAGAGGCCAGGGCAGGATCAGCTCCATCCATAATGCTCCTTAGGGGGATGTGCCTAACCTGCAGTTGGAGGTTGGCAATGGCAGCTGTGCCTGCTCACCTGCAATCCCCTCCTTTGCTTTGCTACTCTGGGTGCGAAAGCAGGTTGTGTTCACTTTGCACAGGGAGCGTTCCCAAAGTTGCTGTGCTCGGCTGCAGGGCTTGCAAGGAGCAGCAAAGGGGCTTTATTTTCTTAATCTGCCTGTTTCACAAGGTAGTATCTGGCTGTGCCTTTAGTAACATTTATTTTTAATGCAGATGGAGTCCTCTGTTTTAATTGACTAAGCAAAAACAACTTGAAGAGGGTACGAACCCATGACCTTGAGATAAATAGCTTCTCACTGAGTCCCCAAGCCCCTAAGCCGCCCTCTCTTTTGAGAGTAGCGTGGTTTAATCAAAAGTCAGAGGTTTTGTTGTCTTTGAGAGCCACAGAAAAAGAGGGCGACGCGAGCGAGCTCTCATCGGTCCTCCATGACTGCAGTCATCCTTGGCCTGTCAAGTTCCCGCTGAGCTCACTGTGCTTGTCCTCTCTTCCTGGATGATGGCTCTCTTGACCCTCTCTGGTCTCTGTGAATGCTGATAAAGGCCTGGTGATCGAGTCAGCTTGTTTCTGGGGGTTGTAACTAGATATACAGTGGCTACGGGCGAATGGCTTACGCGAGGCTGGTGTGAGTTTCTGTGTGCGATGTGCAGATTTGCAGCCTTGATAGGACAGTCTTCACTTGCCAGCTCTTCCCACGCAGCCTCCCATGCATGTCTCCTGTTTCTAGGCTGAAGGCCCAGTGTGGCATCTCACGCACTGCTGCGTGGTCAGTCTTGGCGAGTACTGACTTGTGCATGGCCACTGCTGCCTGAGACATTGTGGTTGCTCACAGAGGTCCCACCTCATTTTATTCTCTGTGTTTCCTTCTTGGGTGGTGGCCAGGCATGTGGCTGTACCTCTTGTGATAGGTGCAGTATTAGTCTGTCTTTCTCTTTCCTCCTCTCCTTCCTTCTTCCTGACTGCAGTCACTAATGCTCCTTGAGCCTGGCTGATGGCTGGCAAGGAGCTGGTCTTGCTTGCTTGCAAGTTGGATGCCGGCTTCCTTGATGTTGTGCCAAGTCAGTCTTTGAAAATATTAGCTGGCACGTCCTGGAGAGATCTTTGTCTCCAAAAGCTTCTGCAGTTCCTTTCTGTTTTTCTCCATCACCAAGTAAAAAAATAAAAACACTTGGCTTTATAACATAAATGCTGGTTTCAAGGCTGGCGACAAAATTCCCGCTGACAAGCTCAGTATGGTAGGGTAGGAGTAGGCGAGGACAGGTATGATGGTGGTGTTACGCTGTTAGGTGCTCCCGTGAATCACACCATCGAGGTGGATGCAGGTTGAAGAGACCTTTCTTGGTCTCAAGTGTTTTGTACCCTCGGTGTGATGTTGCACCCACACTCTGTAGCTAATGTTTCAAACAAATAGGCATGTGCTCTTCCAAAATACTGCGCCTAGGTGCAGCAGGCTGGAGGATATTGTGTGGCAAACTCTTGGAAAGAACACAGAGAATTAGCAGCCAAGAAAACTTTGTGCTGAGAAACCATCAGATACATGGGAAGAAGCATGATCTCTCCCTGTGAGTACTGATGAGGTCCAGTAAGGGTGCTGAGGATGTTTAATTGATAGCTTTGCTGTTGGGTAAACCAAAAGCCTCTTTCTTTCCACCAAGAAACAGGAACGTAGTAAAAGTGAACCAAATCGTACAGGTCCAGGGGTACAGTTTTATAGTCACTGTTGGTGCTAGGCAAAAAATAAAGGAAATGCAGTGCAAGTCCAGTGTATATACTTCTCCACGTCAAGATAAAATGGCACACGGGCTAAAGACTTGCTATCCTTAATTTTTAAGGAGATGAGACGTGACAATACTTGCACTTATTGTACTGAAAGAAGTTGTGAGATAAATCACAATCCCCTTTTATAGGCAATTAATTAAGCTTCTTTGGGGGGAGGATAATCTGCAGAGTTCCCATGGAAGTCTGCACAGCTGGTTTTCCTGCACAAGGTGATGGAGGGATGTCCACTGCCTTCCCTTTGCTTGAGCCTGAGCCCCAGCTGGGAGGACGGGAGTGTGTATAGGGCCGGGTGCTGAGCAAATGGCATGATGGCTGCAGGCTTGTGTCCCTTATCCCCACTGCTGTCATCTTGGGGTGGGGAGAAGGTCCCTCCCTGACATGTAGGGGAAGCGTGTGGAGCTGCGCGTCATCCTGCAGGTCGTTGTGCTGAGATAGATGGGCATTTGACAGCTACGCTGCGGGACGGCGTGTGCGCAGTCCTGCTGAGCCAGGTGGATTAGAATCGCCTTTCCTTCCCATTGTCGTGCTGCTCTGTGCACTGGAGACCCCTCCATCCCCTTATTTTACTTATTAGTGCTGGGCTGAGGCTTGCACACCCCAGGGGTGGTGGTGATGATGTTCAGGTGCCCTTTGGCAGTGGCTTTGTCTGCGGTGAAGGTCTGGTGGCTCAGAGGAGCGAGGAGCAGCACAGAGCACCCTTGCCATCGTCCCTCCCCATCCCAGCCCGGGCGTGGGGGCTCTGCGGTGACAGACTAGTTTTGCTGTCACAGGGAGGAAAAGCATAAAGCATGGCCTGAAACGCTGCCTCTGTTGGGTTTTTTTTTTAATTCTTTTGGTGATAAGGGCCAAAATCAATGAGGAGCCTGGCTTCCAGCTGAAGTTGAGGTAATTTAGGAACTAAAACAGCTTTTTAATGTATTTTCTGTATGTCTTGGTCTCCATCTACGATGGAAGTAATGGTACTTTCTTGTTCAGAAGGCAGACACATCCACAGGCATCTGTGGTCCTCCTAGTTTTGAAAT
This sequence comes from Ciconia boyciana, assembly GCF_034638445.1. Lineage (NCBI taxonomy): Eukaryota > Metazoa > Chordata > Aves > Ciconiiformes > Ciconiidae > Ciconia > Ciconia boyciana. The sequence continues at coordinate 55,069,812 of NC_132940.1, read as the reverse complement.
GTAGTTAAGAGCAGTTATTAGGGCTTGTCAGAATCGCTCCAGAAATTTTTATCTGTATTTGGTATAAATGGCTTCTTTCTCAAAATGGAGTTTTCTGCGGGAAGCGTCAGCTTGCAACTCAGTTCTTGTTTTGTAATGGAAAAAAAGTTTAGGTTTTTTTTTTATTCTTCTATTTGTGCTGGTAACAACATTTGTTGAAAACAAAAATGTTTTCATGAAAAGCAGTTGGTGGTGAGGCCGCTCCACTCTCTGCTGGCTGATTGCCATGCTTCCACGTTAACCTGGGCCCCTCTGCCCCATCAGGGCTTTTTCTGTTTTTGAAGGAATATGCTTCCTCAGCCTCTTGATCCAGCTGTTTGGAAAGAGGAGCAACTACACTGAGGAACTCTTCTTTCTTTTAAGGGCCCTTGTCACTCATCCCACCTGAAGGTATTTGTTCCAAGGCTGAAACTGGGGCAGTTTGCTATTAAGGTATAAAAATGACAGAAGGTAGCTAATGCTCAGTCATCCTTGGATATGGGGGGAAGGAGGAGACAGACATTTCTAAACCAGAGAGGTTTCCTGGTCCTGGCTTATTGTGCTGTTTTAAACATCACGATGGATTACAGTGCTTTCAAAAATACCTAACCTGACCAAGCAGGCATGGGAGTGGGGAACCCACTTGGCTGCCAGGTATTTGTTGCTATTTTCAAGTGATCTGGCCCAAACTGGATAAAACAGAAGCCTTGAACACAAAGGCTGTCTGGTCATGTAGGCTCAAAATTTTAAAAGTTTCATTTACAAATGGGTTTAAGAAGAGCGGTAAGAGAGCCCACCATGGTGTCAAGGGTTTTATTGTGGTGGCACCCAAGCAAGCCTGGGAGAAGGTGACCTTTGCCTTCAAATTTTGGCCATTTAAAACCAAAATGGTTAAAGGAACATTGTCCTTTATAATAAAACTTTATAATAAACCTCTTAGACTTGAACAAATGTGCACAAAAATGCCATCTCTGCCCTAGGAGATTTCAACCTAAAAGCGGGCTGCTGAAGACCCAGGGCTGGGAGTGGGGAGAGCTGGGTGCCTTCCTGACCCCCGTGCCTTGGGGCACAGCGCTCCTCCTCTGCTCCCTTGTGCTCTTGGTCACTGTTGGTCTGTTTTTCTTGACCAAGCATCTTAAGACGTGGGAGGCATGTTAGGGCAGCATTCTGCTGGTGCTGCCTGGTGAGGATGGCCAGTCCTCAGGGGGGGAAAAAATGACATTTTTTTGGTTTTGAATTGCAAAACTTTATCCTTTATTTGAAACCCAGGCTCTGTGGTGCTCTGATACTTCATGAGGACTTGAAAGTGAAATCAATTATCCTTCTTTGATCAAGAAGCTGGGGTGCATTCGAGTGAGAAAGTGAAACTGCCCCCCTCTTGCTTGAGGTCTCTCTGACCAGGCTTAGTGAAATGCAGACAGCAAACAGTGGGGGGGGAAAGAAAAAAAGAATAAAAATCAATGAGGCTGTTTTGAAAATCTTCCACTTCCAGTACACTGAGGGAGTGCGAACAGCATGAGGCCGGTAGTCTGTGCTTGAAAATACAGGGTCCAATCCTGGTGTCAGTTACAGACACGTAAATCCCAGGCAGTGCTGCTGGCAGTGATGGGGAGCTGCTGAAAGGTCGCTCCAGCATGGGACCCGCAGGCTTTCTGGCACAGACATGCTGATTCCTCTCATTCCTTAGCCACCCTTCTTTTCTAGCTGTCCTCATGCTTTTAAAATAACAGGGGTGTGACACGGCTAGTCCTGCTGATGGGCTGGTCCCCAACCATTGCCCAGTGGCTCTGTCTGAGAGCCAGTGGCGTGGCTCCTGGCTGCCAGGGTGCTGTAGGTAGCACTGTCTCACAGCTTCCTTGGCCACTGCATAAATCTGTCCTGCGCCAAATAATTTTTTCGTTTGTTATAATACAACAGTCTCCATCCGGGAAAGCTGGATGCCATCCCTTTGGTGCAAGCTGTATCTCATCCCTTCAGTGCTGCCATGCCGCTGGAGCGGTTTCTCTTTCTTCCCCCTACTCTCCTGCTCCTTTTTTTCCTCTGGTTTTAGTCTCATTTTATGAACCCCAGGACAAACCTGAAAATCGAGTGTAACAGCAAAGATAAAAATGAGCCCCTTGGCCCTGAAGCCAGGTGTCCCACTGCTGCGGCACCCTGGGGCTCCTGCGGGGCAATGCTTTAATGCCAGGCTGCTTTAACGTGCAGGGGCTGCTGGCAAGTTTGCTCTTTTATGGGAGCTAATTTTCCCCATCAGAGCTGATGACCCGTGCTGCAGCCGGCATCAGCCTTCCTCCAGCGCGATGGTCGGACCAGGAGTTTGGAAGCGATAAGTCCCATTATGGCCAATTTTGACACATGGGGTTACGGCAGATTTAAAAGCAGCTCCATGCCGAGTATGATGAAGGAGGGGTATGCGCTTCCTTGCAGATTGAAACTTACCATTTGCATAGTTGCTGCTTTACACCAACACAGGATCTGGCCTCCCAAATGGCAGCAGCCGGGTGTATTAGCCGTTGCTGTTTGTATTGATGACTGTCTGAGCAGGTGCCGCTGCTGGCAGCAGAGTGGAGGAAACGCGTCTCCAGCTTTTGTTATCTTGCATGATCTTTTTATTAGATAACTTCAGCAGTGTAGTTTTGAATCAAGCAGTTTAATTTTAATAAATGAAACCCGAGAAGCATAGAAGCAAACACTGAAAGCTGTTAGTCAGGGCCAGATCCTGCAGGCATCACTGTCCTGGGATAGCAAGATCAGTCCGTGTCTCCAGGTGGCTGTGTTCAAGTATAAAGCTACCCATGCGTATAAGCTGAATTTTAAGTCAGGGTTGGACTCTGAATTGAGGTTTGCTTGTAAGGAGTCTGATTTTCCGGTGTGTGAGGACATGGAGACCTCAGACGGCTCCCTCGGCGCTGGCAGTGGCCAGCACAGCTGAGGATCCGGGCTCTCGCAGCGAAGGAGATAACGTGAGATTTCTGAGTTTGGGGGCTTTGGCCAGCAAATAACAAATATATTGGCACAGAATGGGAAAGATGTAAAAATACACATGTCAGAACAGGGCAGGCTTTTAAGTGTTTTTCATTTAAAATGAAAAGGTCATATTGAATGGGGTTGTCGACTGGGGACACGTACATGCACCTGCCAGTCATATGGGGGGGACCCGTGTCAGTTCGTGCTGATGGCTGACTTGCTGGGAGCTTGTCTGCACTTAAAAATTGATGACTGGAACGGTTAAAATGACAATTTTCCTTGTGGCGGTCAGGCTGAGCCATCTGCTCCACGAAGAAATGGGAACAAAGGATCCGAGCTCAAGGCTGCTTCATCCCAGTTTAACTGGTGTTCACGCTTCGACTTCTACAAGAATAGCCATACTGATTTAAAAAAAATAAAAAAAAAAATAAAAAAATCTAAGCTCTGAATATTGGTAAGACTTTCAAGTGTAAAGGAGATTTAAAAGTGAATGCAACTTTTGAGCAGTCAGAAAAACAGACACCATTCAGGCAGGGTGTTATGTGAGAAGTGTAATTAGCACTTACTGAAATTATTTTCACAGGTAAGGTTTTCTTTGAAAGGGATTGGGGAGTCTGGTTCCTTCAGTTTCTAAGTGACCACTGTAAAGTTATGCTAGGGATGCCTGTTTTTCTGAAAGTGCTGACTGTATTTCTCTGAAACTTGGACTTCTTGCAGAGGTTTTAAACTGTCGATTTCTGAAAAATCTGAACAATATAAGAAAACTCAAACCATACCAGAGGATTGATATTTAAATTCAGGCATTGTAAACTACTGCTTTTAGATTTAAATCTGCAAACAGGAAACCTTACTTTCCATACTCTACTTGTGTGTTAAGTTTGTTTTTGTTTTTGTTTTTGTTTTTAGAAATGTTGATTCTTACTGTTGATAATACAGCATCAGTATTATCAGACAGTGAGTGAACAGATTGTTTCTGATCATCATGTATTTAAGAACTTTAGAGTTTGTAGATCTTAGCCTCTCAACTTATTTTCCTTTCAGCTTGGGATGGCTTTTTTAACTTCTAATCACTTTCGCAGCTTTTTATGAGCTGTTCCTTAAATTTAACTAGTAGGAAGAAACGAATGAAGAAGACAATCTTTTGTGAAATAGGCGCTTTTTTGGTAAATTCGTGTTCTAGTAGTTTGTTCAGAGACTCTACTTAGTGCTTTAACTGTGATAGCCGATCCCTGCTGCTTGGGCATTTGCTTTAAATTACTTTGAAATGATAACTTGCCTATTGAAATGGTGCATTAAAATAAGTGGTCTGTATTGTGCTAAGCATAAAAATGAAGATGCAGATGTGCACGTGTAGGTGTATACAGACTCCGAAGTCTCGGCCACTGTAGCTGGTGATCTGGAGGCACAAGAGTCATACTGAGTTATGCCAGATGGGAGCTTGACAGTGTAAAGCTGGGTTACTAAAGAGGCTTTCCTGCTGTTATCTCTTGCAGGACTGTGATAGAAAGCTGGGATTTCATGTTGCAAGATGAAAATCAGAATTAGCTGCGTGCAGACCACTGAGCATCTGTTGCTGTGACTCTGAACTAGGAGGACCTCAGTTTTGTGTAGCTAAAAGCCTGCCTGTTGTTACTATTTCTGTTGTAAAAGCACCTGGATATTCCCCGTAAAGGTTGTTGGGGGAGGTGTGAAACCCAGAGGTGGCTCCTTAGGGACAGTCTTTGCATGTATTTCTCTGGGGAGTTTAGTGGGGGAAAGACTTGTGCTGGAATTGATGGCAGCAATTTGGGTGTGTCTGTACTGTGCACTTGTTTGTCTTTCCCTACCTAAGCCAAAGCGGGAATGAGCGTGACTGCGAGGGACAGACCCTTTTTTAGGACTTGTCTCTCAAGGTCTTTGGGATCTGTTGTTGTCTCTTGCCTGCTTCCCCAGCAGAGCTGGCCTGGTTAGGGCATTATTTTGCTAAGCCTCTGTGTAGTCCTCTCTGGTGCGAGGCTCTTGGGAGTGCTCCTTGCTGAGGGATGCGTACAGGCAACTGAGAGGAGGGACTTTGCAGAGAGGAGCTCTGCCGATCTTGGGGTTTGGGGGTCTTGCGTCTTGAGAAATGCTTCCCAGCGAGAAATGCTTGTTGAGATCATGTCTTGAAGGTGTCTGATTTGGTTGTGGCATCATGGCTTGATGGCTTGTGATGCAGCAGATGTGCTTCTGGCACCTAGGGTCTGTCCTCTGTATTCTGGGTATTTCTGCACTTAAAGACCTAGACAGACTTTTGCAGCCTTCTGCTAGAGAAATTAGGTCACAAATGGAGTAGTTTGACAGATACTCAAGGTAGATATTGCTGTGACCAGTCAGGCTGTCCCTGTCCTGCCCAGCTGTAGATGTGTGGCCAGGAGGGAGTGCGTGCATGGGCATCAGTGAGTTGCTGCCCGTCTGGGACCATGCTGGGCCCCATGCTGCTGCTGGGGAGGGTGGTTTCACAGCAGGCTTCAGCTGGATGCCTTGGGGAGGGCATGTGGGGTCAGCCAGCTGTCCCCTCCTCACTCACAAGGTGACAGGGACAGCTGGCATGGAAAGTAAAGCCAGGCAGATGCAGTTCATCTAGCCAAGTCTGCCGAGTCCTATAACTGATCTTGTAAACATTTCTTGAGTTAAACCTGGTGAAAGACAAGCCCAAGCCAAGATCTTTTAAACACAGGTTGGGTCGCAAGAAATATTGTCTTACCTGGAGCTCCCGGAGGTGCTGTTGTGGGTTGAATTGAAACGGTGTTGGAACCAGAGGGGAATGTTGTTGTCTTCTGCCTTTGCAGATAAGACTGAAGGGCATTTTGCCAGGAGCCTGTGGGAAGGACCTAAATTATATATAACTCTACATCATTTTAAAATGAAAAGTAAACATGCACAACCATAATATTTGCTTGTACTTGTCTCCTCCTTGATGGATGGAGAGAAATTGCTCTTTGGCTGAGTTCACCAGCAGTAAAACCCTGCAGTTACTCATCTTCATCCCAAGCCTGCAGTGAGTGGGAGAGGCCATTGTGATCTCGGTTGAATTTGTCCTCATCACACCTGCGGTGCTGAGAGTCCTGGGGACTTTTATACCTCTCCATCAGGGCTGGGTGCCACTGCAGGGACTGTGGGACTGAGCTGGGAAGGTGCCTCCTGGGTCAGAGTGGACCTCATCATGCTCTTGTGGTGTTGGCACAATGGAGATCTACCACTGTTTGGGAGAGGCGAGAGCCCTGTCTCTCTCCTGGCTGCTGTAGCCTCAGGCATGGTGTAGGGGGCAAGGGGTGATGGCAGGGGCAGGAAGCCGTCCCACCGGGTCACAGGGAGGAGGGACCTGGCCTGTGAGCCACCAGCACTCTTGCATTTTGCTGCATGTTGGTTGTAGACTTGTGGGCTCACATGCACCCTCACGAGCAGCACAGGTACAATGAACGCAAGCCTGAACTGAGCATTTCTGTCGTTACAGCAGAAAATAGCAGTAACTGTCTCTGCTGAGCAGTGATGACAAGGCAAGCCTGCGCTTGTCATGAGCAGAGATAGGGCCGTCAGGGCGACCAGGATGTGGCTGCGACAGGATGCTGGCCATGGGCTGGCGGGGGCAGGAAGGAGTGTGCAATTCAGATGCCACCTATCTCCCTGGATGCACCTGGCAGTGTGTCCTGGCAGTGCCAGGTGCAAGGCGACAGTTGTGTGGCCTGGCTGTCCCCTCTGCTCTACCTTCATCTTCTGCAGATGGGAAAAATGACACCGAGCTGGTCACTTCAAGGAAGAGTTGTGTCTGCTTTGCGGCTACAGGAAAGAGTGAGGCAGTCTCTGATGGGAATTGGGCAGAGGTCCTCTGAGAAAAGGCTGTGCTGAGGTGGAGGATGGGGTGAACTGGATGGCGGTGTATGTCTGCTTGCGGTACTGGTAAACCCCATGAGCTTCAAATGGAATTAAATGATGCCTCCTAGCTCCCTTGCTGTGCCTGAGGTCATAGAGACGAGCAATGGATTCACCCTGTTCTCTCACTGTATGCCTCATTTTACGTCTCCTTTTACCCCCTGCCCTTCTCGGGGGCATTAAGAGCAGTAAAGGAGCTGTGGTTTGAGGAGGTACGAGTTGTTGACCAAGCTGTGGCAGCTCACAGCTGGTGCTAGTTGTTGGCCCGGTTTGAGGTGGTGATGCTTGCTTTTGGGGGGTGCTGAAAGGAGTCCAGGAGTATGGAGGCTTCTGCCTAAGAAAGCTGGGGAAGAAAATGCTGCATTTCCCAGAAGTTGTGTGGGTTAAACTGCAAGTTTTGGAGACAAGCCGTTGGGAGGCCCATCCGGCGTGCATCACATGGGTATCTCTCTCTCTTCTCAGGGCTGGGAAAGAAACCCAAAGTCGTGACTCCGGCAGAGCCCTGCGTGTCTCCAAAAGCCTCGCTCTGAGTTCGTCCCACCCAGCAAGGCTGTGCAGTGTGAGAACCGGTATGTAAACACATTTCACAGGTACGAGGGGCAACTTCTCAGAAGGATTTGTAGCTTTCCTGACCTTGTTCATGGTTCACCGTGTTCATGGCTCTCTGCAAGATCTCTCCTAATGGAGTGTGGAGGTGGGGTGGGATCACTGGAAAATACAACACAAACTGGTGGTTCCCTGGTGGTGCTTGCACCCAGAGGCTTTGGTGGGGAAGGGCTCGGCAGCAGAGAGAAGCTGTGGGTGTTCAGAAGTCATCTTGGACTATGGCGCTGAGGCTTTAGATGCGCTCTGTTGAGCGGTGTGTTGTGCGACAGCACGCACGGATGGGTGATGTGGGGGGTAATGACAAATGCACGCATGAGAAATGCATATACATACATACATATATATATATACACACATGCTGTACAAATCTAGGCACATGGAAACAAAGATGTGCAATGCATATATAGTATATACTATACGGTGGCGTATGAGAGCTTGGGGGTGTATATACCAAATGTCTGTATATACTATATATGGCGTTAAAAGAATGCATATGCATTCATGTTCTCTTTTTTCTTTTTCTGTCTCTTCTGTCTTTCTGTGGAGCTGTTGCAAAACTACCAGATTCAACCTCCTGGGGAGCCTTTCTGGCCAAGGTTTTACAAGCCAGCACCTGCTTTGCCTGCCTGACTCCTTTCTATATTTATTCCTCTGCACCTGGTTTTTGCCTTTGCCTGCAAAGTGGAACTGTCACAAACATTTGTGCTAACTTTTGGCTGCACAGGACTTCAGCTTGCAAGTCCCAAGTCTGCTTTTGTGCATGTTGCGGGAGGAAGCATATGTGTGCATAGTTGTGCATGTGTGTGTATGAGCATCCCTGGTCCTTGCTTTCTGCATTATGTGGTCTGTGTTCCTGTGATGCTGCAGCAGTCCCTGTGTTCTGTATGCCGCGCAAGTTGTGCTCTCTGCCCCTTCAAGACATTTTTATGAATCAAATATTCTCAGTCGTCCTGCTTAAGTAATGCCATTTAAATGAAATTAGCCATGCCTGAGCCAGTGGCCGATTGATAACCATGTGTACTGCTGTGCAGGAGGCTTGGGTTGGATTTTATTCACAGGCCCCCAAGCTTTTACTTGCCAGGGTTAGGACTGTGGCAAGGAACGGGACTTGTGGTGCCATGTAGTGGGGGCTCCTGGTTAGGCTGTGGTTGGACCACAGATGTGTCCATCCCTCTGGTTCCTCTCCTCTGTGTCGTTTTGGGGTGGAAGGTGCTCTGAAGCAGAGATGCTGAATGCCAGCTGATGCTTAGGTACCACTGTTTAAAGTGAGCACAGTAGCAAGGGAGAGTGTATAATGCCATTTCAGCTGGGTAACCGAGGGGAGATCCTGATGCTGTCCTGGGGAATGTGAATCTGCGGGAATAGCTGCGTGGTGGGTCTCCAATCAGCAAATGCTCCTCGGAGGAGACACGCGCTTGTTCCCAGTCCGACGGGTACAACTTGTGCTTAGTGAAAAGCAGCGCTGGGCTGCCTGCCAGGAGCCGGGAACCGGCTTGTCCTTGTGTGCTCAGGCCCCTGAGCTCCCAGCCCCTTTGACAGCTATATTCATTTCTGGCACGGTAGTCCTTCTAAGGTCACAAAGCCATTAGTCCTGGGTTTCAACCCCAGAAGCCATAAAAAGTACCCTGCCTGACCCCTGTGCAAAGGCAGAGGCAGCGCGAGCAGCCTGCGTTCCCCTGGGTTTCGTTTCCCTGTCCCCACTGCGTGTGCCATTGCAGCCTGCATTTCTCTCCTGTTCAGTAAGCCCTTTGCCTCTCCAGCTGACATAGCTAATATTTCCCCCGCTGGCGGGGCAGGCGAGGTAGTGGCATTTAACTGTTAAGGAGAACCTCGATCTGTTTGTGCTGCGGGAGCCTAGAGCAGTGAGGGCTGGTGCACACCTGGGACGGGAGTTTCTGCTAATGCAGGTGTTGCTCCTCCACACTTTTGTTCCCTTCCTTGTCTTATATTATTCCCTACTTCATCCCGCTGTTTGTCTGTGCAAAAAGCAATGCCATGGGAATTGTTTTCTGCAAGGAGCTGGAAAACTGAGTCAGAGTTTGTAAAACCTGCACCTGCCTGACCCTTCTTAGCCTGGTTTTGGAGCATCTTCTAGCACCGTGACTGCAGTGCTCAGAATATCTCCATTTCTGACCATGGAAAATGCTCCTGGTGACCTGGCTGCTGGCTGGGGCGCATGGCTCTGGGGGAAGTTTTAGTGGGTTTTTAGAAAAATAATTGATCAGCTGCCCACCAAGAGCTAGTCCCAGCCTGCATTACATTGACATTGCCCTCGTGTACCACTTAGTGCCACTTGTACTGTTGGCTCTTTAAAGCTGCCTTTATAACTACCAGCGTAATGGACATGTGCTGGTGCTGCCTTGCAAGATTTATTTTTTGCAGTGGTAGTGATGGATCACTAAGTTAAATGTGGTGCTTATTCAAAAAGGCAGAAAGCTTTGTTTTCTTCTAAAGCAAAGGTTTACATGTTTTCTGTCACCTGTGATATCAGGGGCTAAACTTGTGCTGCCACGGGCCCCGACCTCTGCCTAGTTACTGGAGGTAATTGTACAGCCTCTGTCGCTGCAGGATTTTGGCTCCTCCCGAAGCCCGTGCTTCAGTACCAGTGAAAGCCAGATGTACTATAATGTTGCTTTTTTACAGTTTGTTTTGGCCATACATGGGCAGAGTCAGCTCTGGAATTCCTTCCCTATAAATTCAATAGCATCTTGTGGGTGGTGCTGGGGAATCACTCTGGTCTGGTTGGATCGCCTTGGCGGCCTGTTCGCCTTGAAAACGTCCTGATTTGCACATTCCTGAGAGGCTGCCTGCTCCTGGAGCCGATGGCTGCCGCTACCAGGAGGCTGTCGTCCTGTGCTGGCAGGCGTAGTCACCTCCCTGCTGCCCGCAGGTCAGCTGTTGCAGCAGGGGAACGATGCCCGTGGGAGCAGTGGCATGGGTATAGTGCTCCCATGTGCAGGCAGACTCTGCAGGGCCAGTTGTGCCCTCTAAGCATAACTGTTCTGCCTCCTAAATTTGCTGTATGGGCTTGAGCATTGAACCTCAAGCCCCTCTGCCAGGGGTGGGGAGGCTGGGCACTCCCCAGTTCCTGCCTGCCACGGGATGCTGCGTTGTGTGTCCCCGCAGGGACTGAGGAGTGCTGCCATCCTGGGGCTCCTTGTCCCTGCAGGGAGATCTCGCCTTGTCCAAGCAGCATGTTCCTTTCCGCAGAGCTGTGTTTTTTCCTTTTGTAAAGCAAAATCAAATAACGCTTTTTGCAAAGCACCAGCTAGATGAGCCAGCCAGGGAATCTTTCCCTGCCCAGGTGAGCAGCCAGGGCGGGACCTGGCAGCAGGACCTCTCTAGTGGAACTGATTGCTGAGCCTTGCCTTTTCTGGTGCTGAGCTGGTGTCACTATAAACACAGACTGAATTTGCCTATTTGCCTTCAAAGAGCACTTCAAAAAATAGTTCTGGGACGTTTTCTGCTGATGAGTCGAGGGATGAGAGGGAGGTTTGCTGTAGGGGGCTAGGGGCGACGGCTCCTGGAGCTGCTCCCGTTGCATCTCCCCATGCATCCCTGGGACAGGACAGAGATGTAGTGTCACCCACCAAGCCAGGAGCCACCAAAGTGCAGGTCAAGACAGCGACGTGTGGCCCCGTGTCCTAGCTCTGCGTGGGTCAGCGACAGCGATGTGTTCAGCTCAGGCTCCAGAGGGGCAAGTCATCCCTGTGCCAAAGCCAGGGAGAGAAGGGTCATTTTTTTTTGACATCCTTTGGAGTTTTGATCTCCATATTTGGAAATGTTTACCCATTGCTCTGATCTATTGCAAGGGAGGGGAGGTGACTCAGGGTCTGGTGGAAGCAGGATTTGAATTCCTGTAGTAAGGTTTTTTTCCACCATCCCCCCCCCCCTTTCTTGTTTTGGAAGCTTGTTGTGGTCAGTTTTCAGTTCTCTCTTGCTCCTGGACTTTGTTCCAAATTTGATCTGCTCGAGAGGGAAGTGTGTTATCGAAGGAGCTTGCCTGGATGCTGGTAAGTACATCATTGCTGCTTTAGCAATCAACTTGGGATTTTTTTTTGTTTTGTTTAGTCAGATGGATTGCATCAAAGCGTGTGTGTTGCTGGTGAGGCAGGCATGTAGAACACCAGTCAACAGCAAGGGACCCAGTGAAACCTTCTGTAGCAGGCTTAGTGGATGGGTCTCAAAGGCAAAATGTTTCTTCAGGCCTAGGTATAAAGATCATTTAAGCCAGCTTCTCTTCAGTCATGCTCTTCCTCTTAGTTTCACTGGTTAATGCAGCAAGGCAGCAGAGCATTATAGAGTTAAATGAGTATATATGCATGTGGTCAGCAAGTAAAATATAGCTTAAGTATGATTTCTGTCTCCTAAGCAAGAATGTGTGTTAAAAAGGCTGCGTAACGTATGGATATATTTCTCTCAAATGTTAATATTTAACTCTGTTTTGTTAGGGACCTGAAGAAGTTTAGCTGCTGTAACTGGATGAAGGTTCAGTGTCTGTTTTTTCCTGTTATTCTTTATTTTTCCTTAGCGTGAGGTTTTTAATGTCTGGTATTGCAGCTGGCTGCTTCTCTCCACCCGCCCCCCTGCCTTCTTTCTCTTTCCTGAAAGGAAACTGCAGTTCATCCAGACAGTCAGGGGTGTGGAGGGAACCTGGAAGATGCTCTGCTTCCTGTTTTATTCATGGCAGCTAAAACCATGCTGGGGAATCTGGAGCGGAGATCCACCGTCCCGCATTCCTCTTGTCATTTGGAGTATGTAACACTTATAGAGTGCTTTTAAAATGGCTCTGGGGGTTGCATAGCAGCCAGTCCTGTGCCTTGGACAGAAAGCACTGCACTTGGTCCTTTTACTTGGGAAGGGGTGTTGGTGAAACACATTTTATAGTTCTTACTGCTGGTTAGTGATGCCTGTATTTTCTTGGCTAACTGGTATTTTTAGGCGGATTCAAACCTGTTGTTATCACACTCTCCCTGTTTTAAATTGAAGACCTTTGTTAGAAAGTTAAATCTCTTGTTGGTTTTCTTTTGCCCTTTTAAATAGGGATTAATATCCAGTGTGAGGTTTGGTTTTCCAAAGATGTGGATTTGCAGCAGGTCCTTGAGGTGCGAAACTGGTTTGATTGTCTGGGCAGGGAAGGATACTTGGCTTAGTTTGCATGAGGATGGGAAGTGAACTGAAAAGCTCTCAGCCACAAAAGGTGACGAAGAGACTGCTGGAGCATATTCCTGCAGATGGGACATGCTGGGAATTTGCAGAATTTAGCTGCATTTTAATCCTTGTTGTTTCAACAAGCTACTTGGATTACTGCAGCTTTTGGGGTCAGGCTTGGTACTGGTGCAAAGGAAAGAACTGCTGTCCTAAAGAGTGTACAGCCTGAACGGGCAGTGTAGGTGATGGGTTGGAAAACAGGGCACCAGGGAGGCGTATGGAGCTGTTGCAGCATGTGAAGCCTCAGCCCATCAACTTGCCAAGGAGCCATCCATCCTCTGTCGTGCGTGGTTGTGCGAAGCCATGGAGGGCAGCAAGCCGGCGGTCTGTGTCGCTCCTCGAGTGCTGTGCTTTGCCTTTGCACGTGTGGCCCTTCACGATGGGGGATGCCTCCTCCCCACGCAGCGCTTCCCCAGCTTGGCTGAGCCCTGGATCAGCCCCTGCTTCTGGTGGCAGTTGGATGTGGGGTGTCCAGGCTTTGCCAGCTGCTTGTAGCCAAGCTTGGTGTTTCAGGGACAGTACGGCAGGACTGGAAATGATGATGCTCTGTTCCCCTTGCCGTTTCTGCCCTTTCCCACTCATCAGGACAGGCTGCTTGTTGGAAGACAAGGACGAGCAGTGCCTGGGTGCCGTAACCCAGGGCTCCAGGCAGTGCTGGTTGGGGCCATTAATCTTCATGTGCCGATCCTTCTCTGTGCAACACCTCGTCGCCGCGAGGATGTTACTGGAGAGCTGGATGGACTGTAAAGGATGAGCTTCCCAAGTGCCGCCTGTGTCCCCCTGATGGGTGCTGGGCAGGGCTGGTGGAGCTCAGGAGGATGGAGTATGCCCACGGCTGGGACTGCAGCCTGCTAGGGCTCTTTGTCTGGTATTTCTCCAGGACCTGGGCAGATCCAGTCATCACTGATGCTAACCAGGATCCACAGTGGATTTTCTTCTGCTCCAGAAACACAGCCATTAAGGGCTGACCTGTAAACTAATACAGCTGTTAAAAGATTTTTCCTCCTGCAGCCTGGCACCCTGTAGACGCTTGACTCTGAGAAGCCTTCCATGGTGCTGGACCTCAAGTGTGCTCAGAGAGCTCCATGCCTGCCTTTCTTAAGCTTCTCTCAGTACTTCTAATGATGTATTAAACACAGAGGATTTGCTTTAGCTCCCACGTAAGGAGGATTGGTTTGCAGCCCATCCTTCATCCCGGCTGTTGCACTGATTGATCCAGGGCTGGCACTGCACAGGACATGGCGAAATGGTGACACTGTCACTGTGTGACTCGGGTGCTGTGAGGGGATTTAGCGTGCACTAAAGGGCTGGGTGTACGTGCCCCACAGCAGGTAAGCTACCCCAGATAGCATGGGGCTAGCACACGTGGGCATGGAAAGGATGAAGGAGAGGCAAGATTACAAGCCTACATGGCTCTACACATCTGATACTTTGCATTTCTGTAGGCAAAGGTTTCAGAGCCCTTAAACACTAAATCGTGCCCACAGGCTGAGGAAAGCTGTATCATCCTGGTGTGCAGGTGTAGAAACTGAGGCACCGTGTGGCAAATTTGGGAAAAGTGCAAATCTCTGGATTCCACGTGATGGTTCACGCTCAGCTCTTGCAGACAAGTGGGCGCTTTGCAGCCTTGTGCCGAGTGGTACTGTGAAACCCATCTCTCTTACTCCAATAAAGTTGTACTTTTCTGAGCACTAAATATTTCTGCATCAGTTGCTTAAAGGTAAACCAGGTTGTATTGAGTATTTCATAAAGTTGATATATGTTGGTGATATGTGACATGATCCCAACACGTATCGTTACTTCAGGAATTTCCAGATGGCACCTTACATAATTGTACCACTGCTCCTTCCTAGGATCTGGGCAAAGTGCAGGCTTTTAAGAAATGTCTGTTGTTATTAGCTTTATAATACACATTCTTGTGTAACAGCTGTTGCAAGCAGCAGGAGGTCTCACTCGCAGCCCAATTCTACAGCCAACTTTGAGGGGGGAATTTGCTCTTGTGAACTAGGTATTTGCATTTGGGATGAGATCTCCCAAATGAGAAAAACTTGTTTACCTCCAGTGAGCATGTTGGTTCAAGGACTAGCGTGCCTGGGAAGAGGAAACAAGTTGCTCTTGTTGCTTTACCACAGTCTTCTAATCGTTAACTGTGCTTATTGCTTGACATGAAGGGGATGACTACGTTTTAAAGAAACATCAGGTTTTGAAAGCCTGGTTGCCTGCGGTGGGGAGGAAAGAAGTCCTTGTGCTGTGCTGTCTCACACCCCTGCTGTGAAAATATCACAGGGACGAGTTCCAGTGGAGCTGCCCATTTTTGGCAGCCACTTCCCTCCTACATCCTTGTTCTTCAGGTAAATCCCTCTTCAGCTCCGTTAGCCGTTCCCCTTTCCTCCCTGAAAAGTCATTATCATCCCTTGAAATTAAGGAAAAGACAGGAGGAGGGAATAAATGGATGTTAAGAAGTAGAAAACAATCAATTAAATAGTACATAGCATGTAATTTTCCTTGGAAACTTACCATGAAATTGAGGAGCACTTTAACAACTAGTAATTTAAATTGCATTTGAACACTGCTAATGGGTTGTTTGCATGGGAATTTTGATCATTTCACAGCAGGTCGTTGTCTTTAGTACCCCTTCATTCAGTTTAAAAATAAATAAATAAATAAATCTCATAATGAGGAAGATGCTGTAGACAACCGGTCCAACTGTTGCTACTAAAAGGTGGTACCCTGGAAATCTTGCAAGGCCCTGTTGCATTCAGAGCCGTTTATCATAGAATTATAGAATGCTTTGGATTGGAAGGGACTTTTACAGGTCATCTAGTCCACCCCCCCTGCAATAAGCAGGGACATCTTCAACTAGATCAGGTTGCTCAGAGCCCCGTCCAGCCTGACCTTGAATGTTTCCAGGGATGGGGCCTCCACTACTCTCTGGGCAACCTGTTCCAGTGCCTCACTACCCTCATTGTAAAAAATTTCTTTCTTAAATCCAGTCTAAATCTGCCCTCCCTTAGTTGAAAACCATTGCTCCTTGTCCTGTCACAACAGGCCTTGCTAAAAAGTCTATCCCTGTCTTTCTTATAAGCCCCCTTTAAGTACTGAAAGGCTGCTATAAGGTCTCCCCGGAGCCTTCTCTTCTCCAGGCTGAACAACCCCAACTCTCTCAGCCTTTCCTCCTAGGAGAGATGCTCCATCCCTCGGATCATTTTTGTGGCCCTCCTCTGGACCCACTCCAACAGCTCCATGTCCTTCTTGTGCTGAGGGCTCCAGAGCTGGATGCAGTGCTCCAGTGGGGTCTCACCAGAGCGGAGTAGAGGGGCAGAATCACCTCCCTCGACCTGCTGGCCACGCTGCTTTTGATGCAGCCCAGGATATGGTTGGCTTTGTGGGCTGCAAGCGCACATTGTTGGCTCATGTCCAGCTTTTTGTCCATCAGTTCCCCCAAGTCCTTTTCCGCAGGGCTGCTCTCAATCCCTTCGTCCCCCAGCCTGTATTGATACCCGGGGTTGCCCTGACCCAGGTGCAGGACCCTGCACTTGGCCTTGTTGAACCTCATGAGGTTCACATGGTTTGTCCAGGTCCCTCTGGATGACATCCCGTCCTTCTGGTTTACATCCTTAGCATCAGCTCTTCCAGTGTTAAATTCATGGGAATTTGTCACTTTCTATCTAAAAATGCTTGGTATTGCTAAAAGGTAGGAAAATAACATTATCCCTGTTGCACTCGCAAACACAATGGAGGCAGGGTGGCTGAAGAGGCTCCTCCAGGCTCACAGGGCTGGGGTTTGCAGCCATGGGACCGATCTGGGAATGCAGCCCGTGGCTCCGTCTTTATCACCTTGAATGAATCATAACAACGTTTGGGATCTGATCCTGGCTCGCTCCATCTGAAGAGGAACAACAGAGAGGTGCTGATCAGCTGTAGCTGCAGGGTATTTTTACTTATTAGTCTTGTTTTTCCAGTGTTTAATGCTCTCCTCCACCATTATTTTACTTATAAAATGCCAGTGATTTTCAGCAAAAGGCAATATCAACCTAATTGTGTGCTATTTTGCCGCTGATTGTGCTGGGAACAGACTCTATAGGAAGGCAAACGCAAGTTACTTGTCGCCTGTTGCTGAATGAACATCCCATTTTCAGAGCAGGGCTTTTGCAAATCCGTGGGCACACTTAGCATATGGAAGGGGGTTCCAGTATCAAAACAAATCTGGCCTCCTGTTTCTGGATGTGTAGGTTGTTTCTTAGAAGATGGAACCTTTAAAATCTGTCCCTGCAAACATGACTGTTAAATCCTGCTATTTCTAGAGATGTGAGGCAGCTGTCTGCACTGAGATAAGCTATAAAAAGGCAATATTTTCCAAAAATGGCTTTTTTAGCTATACCTGCCAGACAGCTTGGCCAGTGGGAGTTCACCAGGAGTGTCGCCGCTGCTGCCCTTTTATGCACAGGGTGCTGAGCAATGTAAAAACTTCTGGGCAAGTCTCCAAGGGCAGCGTTAAGCACCAGCTCTTCAGTCTCTCTATCTTGTGAAATGCTGCTATGCAGAAAAGTGCATTCAGCGCGAAGGAAGGGGTGCTTGTTGGTTTGATTTGTTCTTATGTGATCTCCTGTTGTTTTCTAGGTGGTTGCTTTGTCCTGGACTTTTGTTCTTAATTTTAATTGCGTCTTTCTTGTTGCTGACTCAGTGACCATCTCCTTTAATCACAGAGTGGTTTGAGTGCCCCCCCCCCAGATTATTTACTGGAAGGCATTCCTGTTTGCTGTGTAGTCTGAGGGTAGCTGGTGAGTTCAGGTGAAACCAGTAACAAGAATTGTAATTTTTCCTAAAGGTCTGGATGAGGTTTCTCATAGCATAACGGTGTTATCGCTTGTACTTCCTGACGCACGCGCTACCCGCAGTCCTTTGTGAGTTATCAGCTAATTCTCCACCGAGATGTATGAGTATAAGAAAGCTACATCAGATAATCTCGTAGAGGCTGTTAAGACTGTAGGGACAGAGAAGGACGTGGCTTTTGAGCATGCTCCCAGTGAAGTATTTCTGAAAGCTGGGAGGGCACTGGAGATGGGTGTTTCGCAGTGACCGAAGTGATGTGCTCGTGTAGGTGAGGGGCTGGTGTGTAGGGGGAGGCAGGGGCTGAAGTCCACGCGGTGGAGGACTGCAGGGGGCCAGAGAGTAGCAACTTGGGGCGTTAGGAGACCCCGGACAACTCAGGTTCTCATGAGATAAGGAACAGCTGATTCCATCAACTCTGTGAACTGTCTAGCAACTACTTTTGCCCTCTTATTTTTTTATTTTTTTGGTTGAATGAGCATTTTATCACATTGATTCCTGAGAAGTGCTACTCCCGCTATGCAAATCCCCCATCACGTGTGGGTGTTGTTGCCAAACAGCCAGCTGCTTCGATGCATCCTCTCAGCCCTGACATGGACGGGGGTTTTTGCCTTCACTGTTTTTTTTTTTCCCTTGGAGCATGGGCTGCCTCTTAGTCACCTCTTGATGCCCTGTGTGTTGTGGGTAACTTTTCTTTATAACTTTTTTTTCCTTACCCCAGCTTTCCATTTTAAGAGCCCACTTGCCTCTTTTCCAACCTCCTTCCAAAAGGAGATACGCGCTTGGCTGGTGGAAGGCAATGCAGGTTTGATAGATGCTCCCCCAGCAAACAGCCATGTGTGTCTGCTCATCCAGAAACCCACTGAAAACTGAATAGAAATGAGGCATGTGGGGTTTGAAATAATCCCAGTGAGTTATTTCTGCCATGTTCTCCCCTTGCTAGTGCACATGGTGCTCCCACGAGCTCCTCTGCATCTCAGGGTTTGAGCTTATGGGTGAGCAGCACTGGTAAAGGCGCTTTGTTTCCCTACCTTCCTCTCTCAACTATTTTTTGAAGAATGCTGATAAATTTAAGTGATAACCTTGTAACTGAGAGATAAGGAAGAAAAAGTCTTATGGGTAGATTAGTTTGCAGTGGAGGGAAGGCAAACACTAAGGGAGCTCGGTGGAGGGAGCCCACGCTGAGACTGAAATTCAGCCCACGCTGAAATACCAAGACTGCTTATTTATCACTTACCCACCGTAAATGTATACTGGGCTTTACAAGTGGAGAAGACAGTCCTTGTCCTAAAGAGTCTGCAATCCCAGGCACACAAATATGCACTTGAGGGCTGGGGAAGGGAGGGTATGGGTGATTGCTGGAGATAGAAATGCAGATAAAGTGGATTCCTAGAAGAAAAGGACTTCTGAGGTGGGAGTTGTGGGTGATGAGAAGGACGTTTAAGATGCTGGAGGATTGGATAGACAGAGGAGGGTAAATGGGTATGGAAGACCTGATGAGAAGACCTGAAAGGAAATAAGGTTGAAGGGGAGGGTAGAAAGCGAGAAAAGAAGTAGGAGGAAAAAAAGAGCAACGAGTCAGCTGTGGGAGGGGATACTGTGGGATGCTGTAGATGAGAGTCGAGATGACCTTAATGTCTCTTCGTTCTGTGTTAAAAGCTATGCTGTAACTCAGCTACTGGGATTAGTCATCTCCCAGTGTATGAAGTACCAGTTTATTCTCTGAATGGAGAGTACTGGTCCTAGCTGAAGTCCAGTGCTGGAAGATCTCTTGGCTGGGCTCGAATGCCGTGTGTGTCTGGTGGGGTGCTGGGTGGTTACACATTGTGCAATCCCATGTGTGCACCATTGCCAAACTTTAATAGGCAAGTGCATAAGTAACTTGCCACCTTCTGCTTAATGCCATCAAAGTTAGTCCTCTAGAGAGACTTAACAAATCAGAGATTGGCTTGTGTGTCTGTATATATATATTTAATATCAATGTATATGGTATGGGTAGGTTTTCGAGTGCAGCAGGCTGCACTTCAGTGGCATCTGATAAGATATGGGTGGGATCAGTGGTTTATGTTGCGCCATACCCACTCCACAGTAAAAGAGCAGTAATCTTTGCACGAAGGTCCTTGTGCATTAACTTCCATGGAACTGAGGTGGAAAAACTCACTGGTCATCTGGTTCCTATGTGTGCAGCTTTCAGTTCCCTAAAAAGACCTTGGGACTTCCACAGCTTCCTTCAGGGTTTTGTTTCATTCCCAAGGACTGAAGGTGTTGAGGAAGAATTTACTGTCACCAGGCTTATTTCCCTTTCTCTGATTTTTTCTCTCTTTCTGAAAGTATCCTTGATGTTTGGCATTTATACCCTGGCAAGTTCCTGTAGACTGGAAAGTCCACAGAGCTCTCCTGAAGCAGTGGTAGTAGCTTCACGTAGACCCTTTTCCTCCCCAATTTGATCCTCCTCCAGCTTGCTTATCTTTTTTGGGGGCTTGTGTCTGATCCCCATCTGTTTTTTGGGCCTCCTTTCACTGCTGATGCTTTCCAGATCTTCCTTCTGGTTCCTCATTTCCTCTCCAAAGTAGTCTCCCATCCTTCTGGTCCTTTCCTAATTATGCATTAGTTAGACACAACTTCTTTGTAGCTGGTAAAAGGCGTGGGAACATGAAGGGCATCTCTTGTGGAGCTCAGTCCATCTACTGTCATGGCACGCTGTTCTAGCAGGAGAAAAACCTGAATTTAGAACATCTGAAATTGCCCATTATCTCGGCTCATTTCTTGTAGTCCATAATTTGGGGGTGGGGAAGCAAGGGGAAGAGGAGGCGAGTCACTCTTAAAAATGACTCATTCCACAATAGATCAATACAAAATGTTCCATTACATTTTCATTGCCAAAAATGACTCCCCTCTCCCACCCCCCCTTCTGTGAGATGCTGCAGAGGCTGCTTTGCTAGACCTAGTGGTGGTGTCTCTTGGTACATGTAGGTTGGTGGCATAGCCAGCCCAGCAAAAGGGTGTCTGAGTTTTGCTTCAGACCTTACTTTCTGGGTGGGCTGAGGTTGAGCATGATGGAGATGACCTGCTTTCAGAGGGGAAACAGATTCCTGGCTGCCCTGTTTCATGTTGCTTGAGGCATGGAGCAGACCTGTTTGACGAGAGGAGTCAGTCCCAGCCTTCCTCTTTGGGAGGGAGGCCAACGAATGTGCAAGGCATAAGGCAATATAAAGGGACATAATAGAAAGTATCGTGGGATATCTGCCAGCAACCTCTTTGGGCTGTTGCCACTGATCACTCCCTTGGGCTGATGAGACGTTTCAGTGGTGTATCCTTGCTGAAGTTTCTTGCTGTTTGCAGTGATGGGGTGGAGATGGAGATGCTGGGCATTCTCTTGCCTGCAGGTGTTTACACAGTCCTTGGGTTTTAAAGTATGTTTAGAGCAGTGATATTACCCTCCATTTACTGACCAGTAAGGGAGAGAAGCTAAGGGACTTGCCCAAAGCTACACAGATGTGCACAGATGTATATAAGCATTTGTGTGTATGTATATATATGACAAGGCTAAGAATTGATCCAAGTTTCCTGACTCCCTTTGTCCTGTCCTTCTTCCTGGGATCTTCAGGGGCACTTTTATGGGCAGCCCTACTGTAGCAGCTAGCCATAATTGTGCCGGTGCACAGAGGGGTGCTGTCCTCCGGAGCTCTTTCCGTCCGGTGGTACCCATCTGTCGCTCTTGCCTGGCATGGCAAGTGCCACATGCCTGCGAATGGG
This sequence comes from Ciconia boyciana, assembly GCF_034638445.1. NCBI lineage: Eukaryota > Metazoa > Chordata > Aves > Ciconiiformes > Ciconiidae > Ciconia > Ciconia boyciana. The sequence goes on along the minus strand of NC_132940.1, from coordinate 55,048,536 downwards.
ATGGGAAATATCACTGGACTGGCCTCAACAGCCTCTTCAAAAGGCTTCAAAGTATTTCTGGTTATAGCACTTTGCTATAGCACTATAGCATCTTCCAGCCACCATGAGCAAGGCCTTGATCTGCTGCTAAACTTGCAACATTGCTTTAATAAACAAACCCCACTGCTAACAGGTAGGGCTTTGCTGGGACAAATTCAATGTGTGAGGGAAGTGGGCTGAGTTCAAGGGCACTCACTCCTGATAAAATTATCTGTTAGTACAAATGGAACCAATGGCATCTTCTGCTTCATCCTGGACTGGGAGAAGGTCTTGCGAGGAGTTGGGCGATACAGGGTTCTGCATTGTGGTGTGCCGTGATGGCAGGGGCAGGATCCCAGATGCTTGGCATTCCCCGGTGAGCTGTCTAGATAGCTGCTGCTCTGCTTCGAAGCTGCTGTCACAGAAACTGAATGTTACGGGATCCAGGGCACACACAAATGTGATGTGTTTACTGAGCAAATAAAGGCGGGAGAGAAAAAAGGAAAAGCCTCAAAGTGGCTTTGGGTGTTTTTTAAGTGGTAAAACCAAGAAATTCCTGAGTGTATGCAATTAATGTCTGTTTAAACAGAAACTTCTTTGATAGCTGAAATATCAGCTCCTACGGAAGAGCTTTCCCGGTGGGTCTTTTTCATCTCTAACCGCCTGCCCTGGCAGGGTGTGCAGGGGGATGACCCTGAAGGTGCTGGGCTTGGTGTTTTCGGTTAGGCTTGTTAGGTGTTTGCAAAGGGCAATGCCTTCCTTCGTTCCCAGCTTGCTCCCACCTCCCTGATTGCATGGGGGCAAAAGTGGTAAATTCATACAAAAACTCACCCATTTGGGTCACCAGGGTCCAATGCCTGATGTTTTTTTTGGTGGAGTGTCATTTGGCATCATAGTGTGTATATATGGGTACATATGACATATGTTTAAGTATACACAGCAGTTGAGAGGGGCAGGTATAGCACACTGGCATTTCTCAGGGCTTCGGACAAGATATCGAGGTGTTATTATTTACTCTAATCCCAGAGGAATAAGGTGCAGAATGGGCTAAAGGGCTTTTCTTCCATTTGAGCTGTACGCGCTGTGTCTACGAGCAGGCTGCTGTCTCTGAGCAGCTTTGCTGGTGAAAGCCCGTGAAGTTGTTGGAGTAAAACTGCTGGGGAATGGGGTACGTGGTGGAGGCAGAACAGGTGGTAACAAAATCTTTGCGGGCATGACCTGCCCATTAAAACTTCACAGGGTCTTACTGGTGGTATGGATGTCATATCAGCAGCCTGCTGTGGACACGATGCTCTTTGTGTATAGTTAATTTGATTAAAAAAAAAAAAAAAAGGCATGAGGATGTTTCAGAGCACTCTGCTGAGTGGTGACAGCAGGGCACCTGCTCAGAACAGCCTCACTGAGCTTAGAAGAGTGCAGCGAGTACTGCCGTCACCCTCCCGATTAGTTCCAGCAGTGACCTGCGTCTTTCTGCTTGTGCTGGAACATGCAAAGGTACACTTTTCACCTTTTTCCTTTTATCTTTTCCTTTTAAAAACACCATTTAAGTGCCTTTGTGGTGCTTTGGCAGCAGTTGCTCAACCCTGTGCTGTTGTCTACATGCTCGTTGGAGGCTCCTTTGTTATTTTGATACCGCTTTCATAAGTAGACCAGCTGTAAGGAATACTCTGCAGGACCTGCTTCAGTGGAGCTACACCATACCTGAGCTCGGTGGTGCACGGGGCCAGATCCATAGCAGGTGTAAATGGCAAAGCATGGTACCTCACAGCCTGCTCTGTCAAGGCTGTTCTTCTCTGAATATAAAGGAACCGTGTTGAACTCCTCACAGTTTATAAGGCTTTGAAAGCTTGACATGGACATGATGTTCCTTCCCGGAGCTGTAGCTGCTGGATCTCTCGGCGCAGTTCTTTTGTTGCTCCTGAGTGCTGGAATTAATGTGGAGCAAACTCTGAAATGTTTGAACAAGCTGTGATCTCCTTGTAATATCTCTTTTTCTCCAGACAAACACACGGAGACGTTCAGCCCTCCCTCCCTGCTTTCCTTCCTCCTTCCAACCTTGAGACTGTCCCGCTATTGTGGATTGCTTGTGTCATGCACAAGTGTGTTGTATTTGTCCCTCGAGAATGCACCAGTCACTGCTGATTTGTCTCCAAATCATTGTCCCTGCAGTTTTGAATAATACCGACGTTAAGCAGGTGGAGCTGATACAATCACTTCCAGCGCAGCTGATGGCAACTGGGCCAGATCCTTTCTCACTGTTTCCTGACAGGAGAAAATAAAGCACACGTGAAGGCAAAATACATGAGTTTTCCCCTTTGTCTGCCCTCCCCGGCCCCCAAATCATGGTTTCCTCAACAACAAAAAAAGGAGTCTCAGCCAATCTGTTTCACGGAAGAGGCTGAATTTCTTAGAGTCAACATTTCCACGTCTGACAAAGTTTAAAAAAGTTTAAAAAAAAAAAAGAAGAAGAAAAAAGGGCAGAGAGGCTGCATGTGGTCTGGCAGGCAGCCAGACAAGGAGTGCTCTTTGGGGTTATTATTAGGCAGATAACAGTATCAAGAGCTTAAACATCAACCTGGTTCTGAAGGCTGCGGCGCTCTGTTTGAAATGCTGATGCACGTTTGATGCTCGTGAGAAAATGTATTGCACTATCTAAAGCCACTTCCCCCCCCCCCCGCAATAACTTGGGTGCCAGTAGAGCTCCTGGGAAGCGATTACAGGTGCTCCATGGGGAGCTATTGCTAGTTTTGAGCTTTCAAATCCTTTTCTGTTCTTACGAGCAGCTCTTTGTTCCTGCCTCTAATAGGAACCATACCTAGAGTTTGCACTAGGTCCCTGAGTGAATTTCAACTGCCTTGAAGATCTTCTCACCCCTTCTCAGGACCTGTCTCAGCAAGGAGGGAGGAAGTTTTGAGGCCCATGGGTTCTGGTTCAGAAGGTGTGTGTACAGAGAGGTGTTCAGGGGTGTGGGGAAATCTGATCACCAGCACTGCAGTGCCCTGTAGCAGAGGGGACACATGGGGAGGCGGAGGGACAGACTTTTGATGATCCTTGAGAACTGAGATGCGGTACTTAACACACTTGAGGAGCAGGAGCCGATGGAGAGGTGCATGGGGCAGGGCGACACGGGCAGAGCTGCTGGCTGGGAAGTTTCTTCTCAAGTGCTTCAGGACCAGCAGAAGAATGTCTGTTTGTAATGCTGCTAGATGCCATGTATCTGTCTATGTTCCCATCTATAGATGGTATGTGCAAGGCTATATATAAACGCTATGGTGGCTGGTATTTTGGCTGATACACTCACAGTTTTGTGCCACATTGAGAGATATTTTTAAATCTCCCTGTTCCAGGAACATCTATACCATGACAGATGTCATCTGGCGTGGGGAGTGGCTTCTGAAAAGGGAGCACAATGTTATTACTATGAGCCTTAGTAGTCTATTAGATTATTTATTGCTTCACTGCCACCATAAGACATGTGAGGTGCGTTATTTCTGCCTGTCAGAGTTTTTTCACACATGCAGGCAGGCAGCATCTGTCACTCCTCCCTGCGAGTCACTAGCTTTCATTCTCAATGAACTTTCTTTCCAGCTGGAAGGAAGGCAAAATAAAGGCTTCAGGACTACACGGAGCTGATGAGCAAGGAGTTCATTAACAATTATTTACCTTGGAGTTGTTCCTCTGACAGCTGTCTTGAATTTGGGTCCTTCTTGGCCAAGACACAGTCACCTCATGCTTGCTGTTGTTTTATTTCAAGGCGAGTCCGTCGACCTGTTGTGTCAGGCCCTGCGGAAACCTGGTATGAGTCAGACCCGTCTCGGTTGCACGAGACAAAGAGTAGGGTAGGAAACAAATGAGAAATTACTTGCTCAGGACTTTCTTTTGGGAGTAGCTCTCAGGTTCTTCAGGCCTCAGTTCATCGGCCAAGGACCTGGCAGCGCTGCCTCATCCCCAGGACCTGTCAGACTGTGGGCAAGTCCCATTTTTGTGTGTCCTTGCAGAGCTGTGGGGTTTTTGTGGTGGTTGTGAAGCACTGGCTGTGCCAGCCATGTTATGATGGAAGTGCTCAGAGGGTGAATGTGGGCGTCATCAGCAAGCTCTGCTTGTACACGCAGGGGTAATTCACCGTTGCTCATGCTTTGCACCGGGTTTGGGTGGAGACTTTCAGACTGGAAGGGCTTGGAGAACATGTTGGGGTTTGTACCTCCATTGCAGAGAGTTCCTGGGCCCGTAAAGAAAGTAAGGCAGTGAAAAACGAAAAGGCAACAGAGATGTGAGAAGTCACACCTGAACCTCGACCTGGGTCTCTTGTTTCAGGTTACCCTGAGAGGTATTGGTGCTCCGTTCAAATCCTCCTCTGTGTGCTGGGGTGGGATGCTTGTCCTATAACCGAAAGCAGGGGAGCCAAAACTTTCCCTTCTGTGTTGGAGGCTTTGGATGTGGGTCCATCTTCCACGTTCACTGGTGAGGGGAAAAAATGATCAGTGGAGCAGCAAAGGTGTGGAAAGTGGGATTAGAAGCAGTCAACTCTTCTTATGAAGATTGACCAGGTAGGAGGAGTCCCTGTGGGGCTCGTTACTTGTCTGAGCCCAGCAGATGTGCCATGTTCCCTGCCTGTTTTGCCTGTGGCTTGGTAGGGTGTTGTCAACACTGGCCAGGCATCCTCGTCTGCCAGCTCTTTGCAGAACTACAGCGTCATTGGGGGAAGGTCTGCTGTAGAGGTTGGAGGTAGCCTGTAGCTCCATGGAACTGGCCTAGTGAGTTGCCACTGCCATGACATTGGTGCTTTGGGAGGTGTTGAACAGCCAAAGGGTTTCTGCTTCCCATTCAAGAGCAGCCCAAGAGCAGAAGGGTGCTGTGGGTTTACGCTCACTGGAGGCACAAGGGACTGTTGGATCTGGGCCAAGGTAGAACCTCAACTTTTTGTATCACTTTGTTTAGTCCATCATTAATGTCAGAAGCAGAGGGATGTTTGTAGGGTTTTTCTGTAGATCTCCTGTTTCTTGTATCCACTCCACAATTCTGGCCTGGACCCACTCACTCTTGCCAGGCTAATGTATGCAAGTGATAATTCAAACGAGATTAAGCCTGGTACCTCCCTTTAACCTGGAGATGGACCTTCAGTGTTTTCCTGGGAGGAGAGGAGTGGGAGGGACATGTCTTGGGGCTGTCTCCTCCCTGCTGTAGCTGGGGATTGGGCTGACAGCAGCAACACCGGGCTGGTTCAGACCACGTCTGTCCAGCCCAGGGTGCACCTCTGCCTATGGCCGGCAGCGGATGCCAAGGGAAGGCTATCAGCTTCCCCACGTCACTAGCAGAGAGGCACGGCTGCAGCGAGCCCTGACCTTGCACGACGCCCTTCCCGCTCTGACCTCGCAAAAACCCCGAGCATCCACTCCACGGCCCTGCCGGCGGATGAAAACCAAAATACATAGAAAGCTTTGGCAGCATGGGCGTGCGTTGGGAGAACGGAGAGGAGGGGGGTGGAAAAATAGCTCCGGTGTCGCCTCACTGGGTGCCAGGAAATGGCCCAGCATTGGGGTGAAAGACGAGCAGGGTCCGGCCGCGGCGGGGTCGGAGGAGCCGGCAGCCTCGGCATGGCGGCACATTCTGTACATTCTGCAGCCCCGCAGCACGTGGGGCTGCCTGGCAGCCTTGCGTTGTGCTGCCAGGCATGCAGCTTAGCTGGTATTTCACTATCCTGATACCCGCTAAGTCTCTCTTTCTGGTTTTTTTTCCCGCCCTCCCCACTCTACTTTTAACTGAGGTGCACTTGTTTATCCATTAGGGCTCTACAGCCTATAAACAGGATGTCTCTCTATTTCCTTTCAGCCCAGTAACACTAAACCGCTTCGAGTGCAGATAACATGTTAGTAACTCTCCTCCTGGCTGAATGAGCCTTGTGTCGGTCATAGCTAGCTCCAGATGAGACAGCACACGCATATATATATATATATATATATATATATGTATGCATATTTATCTAATACATGGATGTGGTATGAGTTGGCCATGGTGAACAAATTCACGTTGCTGAAAAGGAAGTAAGTGCATGTTTTAGGCAGGGTGGCTGTAACAAACACCGATTTAAACCGGATCCTGAATTTACGTTTTGTAAAAACAAGCTATTGTATAAAACCCTAAGCCTGTGAAACCTTTTGGGGGAAAAATTTCTCCGGTTTATTTTGTTTAAAAGTCGCTTCCTAAAGATTTTCCCACTATGCCGGAGACCTGGATACTGACAGCCTGACAGTGAAATGGAGCATGTGGAAAGGGATTGCATTAACTAGTGCTTGTAATGCTGAGTGAAATTTTGAAGGGGAAAAATAAAAATAAAAGAAAAATAGTAACACTGTATTTCAAGAAATTGTTTCCCTTCAGAAAGGCAGTGTTCAGCCTGTGTGAAAGCAGAGAGCGTAATAGTCATTCTTCTGAAGTACTTTTTGATCTGGGACCTTGCAATCACAAATAATAGTAACAAGAAAAACAGAGTTTTAATTTGAGATGTTCAGTGTCTTAGCTTTAATGTTGAAGATGTTCAGTGATTTCTATTGATTGTGATCTTGTTGTAAGCTCTGCCCTATATCAAGTCTTTTATAGCCCCTGCTCCCTTAAATCTGTAATTTCCTTTAATAGCTAATCTTTCATTTAAAGTAAACTTAAGGTTCTGGGCCTCGTGGTTGTGTAGGAAAGCTTTGGAAAAAGGGCTCTCTATACAGAGTGCCAATAGGGGGAAAACTTTAAACGCACTAATTTTTGTTGTCTTAGTTTTTAAGCCAGTCTTACCACCTTTGAGGCTGGACTGATAATTTTTGAACATTTGAGGTTGGAAAGCAGGTCTCTAGAAAGGAAGTGAATGATGTCTGATTTTTCTTGGGTTGGTGTGCCCTTAGTTCCAGCGAATTGTCAGTGAGAGCTTATGCTTTTGTAAAGATATTAAGCTTCTACCCACCACTTTAACTGGGTTGTCAGATCAACACAACATCTCGTTTACGGAGACGTACTCTGGATCTATTACTGAGCCATGGTTCAGAATAGCTATTGAGGAACAAGTTGTTCTGCCACAGCTCTTCTGCGAGCGCTTCATGTGCATGCTGCTTCATTCCAAAACGAACATGCCTTTTTTCACTTAGTTCAGGCTATTTTGGAAGGTGGAGTAAGCTAAAACATGGAGGAAAAAAGCTCTGCTCTTCCTGAAATAAGGTGATCTGCATTGGGCATCTTTTCTGCGAGCTTTTTGTTGTTTGAAGTTGCTGCCTACCTGGGTGGGCAGATCCCAAGCCATGTGGCTGGCCCTGAAATTTTAGCAATTCATTTCATGGTAACAGGGAGTCCTTAGGAGATCAGCTGTTTTCTATAAAAAGCTGGATGATGCTGATTTTAATAGAGGGGTCAGCGTGCTTGCCTTCTGTGCCCTGGCTTGGCACATCGTCCTTTTGTACGAGCAGGCTGGGTGAGTGACGGGGCATACTTGCACCTGGTTGCATAAGGAGTTGACACAAATGAATTGGGTGATGAAGCTGATGTTCCACCTGCCGTACAGATGCCATTTAAATAAAGATGTCCCCCTGATCCCTAAAGTATTTACTCATCACAAGGGCTGGCAGCGCTGGGTAATATTTAAGCCGTTTCACTTAGCTCATGGAAAACAGGACTAGATTTCAGCATTGCCTTTCTGGGTGGACATTGTGACATTGTGAGTGGTCATGGGCCTCTTGGCCAGTGAGAAACCCTCGTGGAGCTGGTGGCCAGGGGAGCAGGCGGTGCTGGAGGGGTGGTTGTGAGCCTGGGCTTGTGAAACGGCCCGTCTCTACAGGCTGCTGGGGCAGCGGGGGATGTTGAGATTGGGTTTTGCTTTCCCACGGTGCTGTGTAACCTCTCCTGCCTCCCATTTAGTGTGGCATTACCCAACTGCCATTGCTTCTCTGGTAACATGCTTGCATCCCCCCCCGTCTCACATTTCCTAGGAGAAAGCGGAGCCGAATGGTGTGAGATCCGTAACTGGGCTAATAGCTCGCTCACGTGTTGGCATTCAGATGAGAGGGATCAGTTGGATCAGTGGCAAAGCTTCCTCTTCCATCGGCCACACCTGGGTGCTGCGGCAGGGCTTGTCATGTATCTTGCACAAGCCGTGTGGCACCTCCAGTGTGCTCCCTCTCCCCCCTGCCCCCCCCCCCTGCTTTTTTTTCCCCCCTTTCTTTTGGAAAAGGACAGAGCAGGACTGAAGGGGAAAAGTAAAGATGAATTTCAGTAGTCCCCAATGTCAACAGTCAAACTGCTTGTCCCCACCTCCAGTCCCTGTAAGCCATAAGTCCACCACGGTAGGGTGCACTGATGGAGAGCCAGTGGTTTTCCTTACCTAGTGACAAGGGATCCTCTCCTCCTTGTTCCTTTCCTTTATGAAAAAGCATTTGCTGGAACAGAAGTGACAGCAAATCTTTGCTTTTGGGTACCAGACCTTGGTCCAAAAGGCAAGGTGCTGGTTAAGTAGTAACAGACACGTGCAGGCTGGGTTTCCACTTAGATTGACCATGGCTCCTGATTGACTTATGGTTCCTGCTCCACACCTTCCCACTGGAAGTAGGGCAGCGCTGTGAGGAGCTGGGATGCTCTTGGCAGCTGACAGACAGACGCACCAGTGGGTAAGAGCAAATTGCCATGAGGGTACATAAAACAGGCGAGGGTTTACTTCTCACCTGCAAGCTTGTGTCCTCTTTATGTAATTGGTGACCGGAAGTTAGTAGTTTGTAGACTTTGGACAGATTATATGGGGAGAACATCTATGCTGGGTCCCAGCTTGATTTTTTTTTTGGGCGGGGGGGAGGGAATGGAAAGTGTGTTGGGGAAGGATTTAGAGGAAAAGAAAGTTGGAGTGGAAATTGGTGAGGCTCTTGGAGTACACTGGTGACTGCTGTGGTCTAATCCTGCCATGTTCTTTTCCTGTTCTAAATAAGTCTTGGATTTTACAGACTTGAGCTAAATGTAATCATGAGGAACAGCTTTTAGTCTGGTGGTGTGGGAGGACCTACCTTTTTTCCTGAGGTTGCTCTGATAACCTCAGCTGCTTTAGGAGTGGTATATGGAGTACACCAGGGGCTTGTAATCAGGGGGAGGCTTACCATCCAGTTTATCAGGATCAGGAGGAGACTGGACTTGTTGGTGAGCACTCAAAATACTGATGTATGCTGTAGGAGAGAAAGCAATGTCTCTGTAGAAACTTCTGGGACTGGGAGGAGAATGTCTGAAGAGGGAGGAAAACAAAAAGTATTGCATCTATGCGTAAAGGATGAGTATTAGAACACCCCCTTCACTTCTCCCTGCCAGAAGTCACTCTGAATATAAGGTGGTTCCCCTCCCTGTTCTTCCTGTGTCCAAGCAGTTGCTTGCTGTCCTGGCCATCTCTTGAAGTGGCCTCCATAGTTAAAGCTGCTCTGTGCTCCATGCATTAAGGTCAAGAATGGTGCGTTTCCCTCACTTGTATTGTGTAGAGAAGCTATCCTTCCCCATTGCTCACCTTGGCAAACATGAGGTGCTCTCATCTGACAGGACCGACCGGTGCGTGGTTCCTGTTTGAGCAGGAAAATGAACTAGGCTAAAAATGATAACTATTGTCATCAGCGTGCCTGGGCAGGGACAAAAATTACCTTTGTCTTGTGTCAAACATTTGCTGATGCTCCAGTAGGTTGAAGAGATGATGTGGCACGATAATCTCAAAGTGCTGCTACCTTAATTGGATTTGTGACTGACTTTTGTTGACAACACAAGGGACTTTATAAGTTAAAAACTTTAGTCCTAAACCTTGCATTCCTGATCCCTGTGTATTAGCTTGGAGTGGCTTTAGAGAGGTCGTCTGGTCTGTGTTCCTGATGCCTGAGCCGCTCTGCACCTTGTGGCATTTGAAAGCAGGAGGGACATTGTACACGATGTGAAGAAGCTTGGTGAAAGATACAAGAGAACAGCTATTTCTAGTGCATTCAGCAATGCTGATTGAAAAGTGGTAGAAAAGAGAGAATGTATAGTCCAAGCATCTTGGTAGATAATTTCTCTGCAGTATTTAAACATTTTGGGGAAAGAAATATATTTGAAAAGTGCTGCTACTGCATTAAGAGAGTAAGGGCAGTATTGCATCAAACTAGAGGAGAAAGATGAACTGATTAGTTTCCTCACCATTTCCCCCCCTACACCCTCTTGTTAACATTTAAAGTGGAAAAAGTAATCTAGTTTGAAAAATGTCACTTGGTAAAAGGAAAAAAACAACCAACCAAAAAGTCTAAGCAAGCATTTACTATGTTGTGTGGTGGGTGGGATTGTAGGACCTACACAGAAACAATGCTTGGGAGCTGGACTGGCCCAGGAAGGAGCGGAGCGGAGTGATGAGCCGGGGCTGGATGTAGCACGCTCAGTGGTTCTGGTGTGAAAACAAGGCATTGTAAATAGTTCCTCCTCCCCAAACTGAGATATGTTGATTCAGCCTACCGATTAGTAGTACAAGAGGGAGAGCAATGGTTAATTTGATGGAAGAAAATGAATTTTAATGTGAGCAGGGGGTTAATTCAGAGTTTGGAAGGAGGGCATTGCAAATGCTGGGGTAGTGCAAGCCTGTCAAAGTGCTCCCCACCATCACTGGTGGAGCAGAGGCTGCTGCTGTGCAGGGTTCAAAACTAGTGCTTGGGTGGAAAATGGGAAGTGTTTTCTGTGGGGGGAAAAATTTAGAAAGAAACAGGAAAAAGCACGTCCTGTTTTTGACAAAAAATAACTCCTAAACACCTTCCCCCCTGCCCCCAGTAAAACCCACAGACCTCTCCAGAATCTGAACTTTCTAGTTCCTCTTTGGTTTAAGAAAAACAGTACAACACAAAGCTCCCTCCCCTCCAGAACACCAAAATAGTGACTAAAAATCAATATTTTAGTCAAAATATTGACTAAAAATCATGCACAAATATTGTTCTTGGTGGTGGGAGATAAGCAGAGTTCTCCTGGGAAATAAATTGATGGGAGACCTCCAGGTGCTGCCCAGAGCTCAGATGCTGTCTGCTGCTCCACGGCACTGTGTGGGTTTGCTGGGAAGAGGTAGATTAAGTTTCTTGAGGACTTTTTGTTTTAATGCTGGTGGATGCTGTGTAGTGCCCACTATTTTAATGTAATGCCCTTGGTCGGTTGTGCCTGTTGTCCGTACTTTGTGTATTTTGGGAACCTAACAGTGCTCTGCCTTCCTTGGGTTTTTTACCCTCCTCCTCCTCTCAGCTGTGTAGCTGGGTAATTCTGTCTGGTTGATAATCCCTGGCCTCAAACGCTTACCTTAAATCAGCAGGAAAGCATTATGTCCTCCTCTTCTCCTTCCCTGATTTCCTCATTGCCTGTGCCCTGTGGATGTGCTCCTGAGATGCTGGGTGTGGGTTACAAGTTCCTGAGAAAATCTGTGGGTAAATAATTAACGTGGCATAACACTGAGCTCCCCCTCTCCTCTCCCCTCCCTGGCGCTGACTGGTGACAGTGAATATTCCCATTTTGAGCTTGTCCTGCCTGTCCCAAAGAGCAGATCTCCTCGATGGGGTTCTCTCTCTTTCTTTTTTTGTTTTCTTTTGCCTCCTCTTTGTAAGAGTAAATAATGCACAAACTGCAAACAAGAGGTGGAATTGCAGGCGAGGAGCTGACCTTTGTTGATCTGGTTACATCCCTGCTCAGCGGAGAAAACAGCTTCTTGCTTGAAAGAAGGTAAAGTGAGTTCTTTCGGCTCAAACTGGTGCAAGGATAAAGCCACTCTATGCAAACAGCTGCACTTGGTTGGGGTCTGGTTTGAGCTTGCAGAGCAAACTTGCATCAGGAAGCAGCAGCACCCAGAGCTCCATGGTGCATGTGCCTGATATGTGCTCACCTCTCCTACCTGCTTCCTCCTGACGTGAGCAGGGTGTGTGCTGCAAAGAGAAACATCACTCCAAAAAGCCTTCCATAACCAACCTGGGCTGAAACAAAACGTTCCTCTGTGTGAACAGCTCTTCCTCTGGCAGCAGGTGGACCTGAAAGTCATTCTGGCTGCTGTAAAGCATGAGTTTCATGAGTTGGACATGAGGATGGGAAGGAAGGGACAATGAGTGGGAGTTAAAACCTTGGTGGGAGTTATGGCCTTTAAAGAAGTGGCTCTGAAAAGGAGTTTTGAGGTATGTGTCTATGAGTACTTCAGTGCAAGCTCCTAGCATGATGTGGTGGCAAAAAGGGTCTGGACTGATCAAGTGCCTCTGCAGCAGGATGCAGATACCAAGGATTGTCTCTCTTGATATGATATTGGTATGATATTTGTATGAAAATGAGTGGAGTGTTGTGTCCTGTTTGGCTGTGTCTGGGTAGGTGATGTCTGATGACTTGGGTTGTGCGTGTGTCAGTATGATGGTTCCTCATGGGTTTGTGACTCCATGGATGACAAGCAAAGGAACTGAGCTGTCCTGCCATCCTCAGAAAGCGCTCCAGTACAGTGGGAAGGGAGGGCGTGGGAAATGGCTGTGGAAGAGTCAGTTTGCACCATCCCTTCCTGTTTGCGATACCATCTCTAAAAGGCAAGTGGTGGTAGCTCTCCAGGAGGTGGGGGAGTCGGAGGACTCGCAGTAATATCGGAAATCCTTTCCCCTAAGCCTCTGCATCAGGGCACAGGACAACAGTCCTGGTTGCATTGATTAGAGGTCACACACTTGAAAGCTGCAGTGAAGTGTAAAGTGCAACCGGTCTGTGCGTTGTATTCTTCATTGCGAAGACCCCCTGAGTTGCACTATGAATAAAAGCAATACTTCTGGTAATGAAGAAGTTCAGGGCAAGTGGGTTGTTGGGAATTGCCGTGTTGATTGTCAGAAGCAGTGTGGCCTCCCCAGCACCCAGGGCAGTAGGTATGGATTAGACTGTGAACGTAGTTGCTTGCTGTCCTGGAAACTTTGGGATTATCCCATTTTTTTGGTATTTGTCCCAAAGCCCTTCATGAAACAGCAAGAAGTTCCAGCTCCTTTGAGCATTTCATCTGTACACCAAATCCCTGCCATGTCCAACTGTGTCAGCCCCCCTTGCTCCCTAGGGACCTGGGACACTGCCAGCTGGCTTGGATGTCACCCTAAAGTGCCTCTGCTCTGGGCTGATTTAAAACCAAAGGTATATTATGGGCTGGAGCAACGGCTCTGCAGATGCTCTGGTGTTAGGCATGCTGTCAGGCTGTGCAGTGACGTGCACAGGTCAGAACCTGTGTGCTGGGGCTCTGGGGAAGCGAGGAGGTGTGTTGCTGCTGCAACATTGCTGGGGTCCTGTGTGGTCCCAGGCTGGGAGCTGGACATGGAGCATGGTCCGTGCAGGGCTTGGCCCATCCTGTCCAGCCTGCTGTCTTCCTACAAGGTGGGCCTCTTACTTGCTATCTTTCCTGCCCTCTTTTGAGGCAGGTAGAAGGAGAGGAAAAGAGATGACAATTTGTATGTTTTAATAGGACCAAACCTTGTGCCCTGTGCTGTCCCTCCTGGGGCACCAAACCATTGGTACCTGTCCTTGTGAGAGTCCACCTGGCTCCAGCCAAGGGCTTTTTTTTTTGTTTTGTTTGCCCTGGGTGCCACTTCGTGTGTAAAATCCTAGGAATCCTATAAAACAGCCGCCCTCGAGAGATGGAGAAATATTTTATAGGGTAAGTTCTGTTGTGAACCCACAAAATCCAATTTCAGCTCTGTCACAGATTCCTTGTGTAATTTTGTGCCCCTTCAGTGCTTCCCAGAAGGCCAGTGTGACTGTTGTTGTGTTGTGGTGGGGTTCATGTGGAAATTAGTAAGTTAAAAAGGCCAGGCTCAAGGTTAGTACCAGAATCAATAGTCTCAGGTAAATTGATCTTGAAGTTTGGAAAAGCACCTCTCATGCTTCTCTGTGCCTCAGCTTCCCTTTCTGGTAAGTGGTGCTGTGGAAACCTCCTCGTGGGTGCTGTACAACACTAGCTCAGCCTCAGTCAGACACGTACTATGACAATGATGGCTGTGGAAAGACCTGCTGCTGGTGAGACCAAAAGGAAGAAAATGGGAAATACCCAATGTGTCTGCAAAGAAAAGGAACCCAAAGAGTCCTTTGATCTCAAGCTTTTGTGGGTTTCTCTTTATTTTGCTTGCTCACCCTCCTTGGAGGATTTCTGGAGGAGATCCAGAATTCAACCTTGGTGAAAGCCACCTTCAGACCTATGGGCCACGTCCCCAGTGGGGCTGTGTGTGTGTAGGGAGAGCTCTGGCCATGGGGCAGGCACTGCTGTTCATGTGACTGCCTGGACCAGTTCCTAAAGCAAAGTACCCAAAGAACGGCCAGGCAGATTAAGTGTTTCCCCTACCGAGTGGTATTTGTTGTGATGTAAAGCTGGAATGGTTCCTAGAAAGCATTAAAACACAAATAATATTAACCAGAACTGAGAGAGAACAGGCAGTCGCTCGGAAATGAGAAATATGTTACGGTGAGAATGGGTCAGTAGGAATGAGGCCGCCTGGTTTCTACTACTAAATCCCTCGGGAGCCTCAGTGAAGCCTGATCCAGTAGGACAGGGCACGAGCAAAGCACTTGTCCATGCCGGGCTGGGACTGGGAGGCTTCAGTTGCAGGTGATGCTGCTGAAGTGGAGCATACTGGGCAAGGCTGGTCATGCCTGAGGACCCTGCGATCATGGGCTGGGGAGTCAGTCCCTCTGACTCAATGTATTTGCCTGTCAGCTGGGACTGATCCAGCCCACCCACCCCAGGGACAGGCTGGGACTGATCCAGCCCACCCACCCCAGGGAGGTTTAAAAAGAGCATTTCTTTGTAAGGCGTTTGGGGATCCTGGGAGGTGTCATGCTAATCACATGCAAAGGGCTGTTCATTGAATGCACCAACTGTTTGTTTATTGAGATATTTACCTGGATGATAACATCTCCTCCCCCTTCCCTCCAATATAAAACGTGCTTGATAACTCATGTGAGTGCTTGTAAGGCCAAAGGGACGGTCAGCCCTTTTAATCTGTGCTGTCATGGAATAAATAACCCACCGGGCTAATTCCCTGCAAGTTTGTCCTAATCTCACCTCATCCTCATCTGTGTTCACATGCGCAAGTGCATGCCGTCAGCAGTATGTAATGTGTCTCCCTCTCTCACAGCTTAAATGAGTAAATCCTACGAGACCAAAGCTTTGGAGATGGAAATTGCATCACGTTGGTGGTCTCGGGCATGTGTTTCAGGCAACTGAAGCCCGGCTTGAAAGGATGGTGCTGGCTTCAAAGGAAATACATTCTCTTCTATCGAAATTTCACACTATAATTTGGGGAAAAACATGTTTTTCAGTTTTGCTTCATGTTAAATAGATGTGTGCAATCACGTTTGTGTTTCAAAGTAGTTAGTTTCTACCATGGTTTGTGCAAGACTTTCCCACAGCAACCATGAGAGAAAGAAACTACTGAAAACCACTGATTTTTTAAAAACTTTTTTATTTTTAAACATACTGGAAAGGTGGGCAAGGGACTCGACATAAGCATAGGTCCTGAAAGTACCTGTATTTTTCTCAAGTCTTACCCTTTATTGATACTCAGTTGAACTTGATGGTAGAAGGAATTTGTTGGTTTGAAATGGGAAGTCGCAGCACCCTGCAGTTCTCCTCCTCCTGCCTCTTTGTCACTTCTGATTTTATTTGCTCTATTGTCACCTTTGGAGGAAGATGATATGTTTCCGTGCAGGGGCTGAGGGAGAGAGGGAGGCTCCTGGTGCGTGTCTGTAAGAGAAATCCATATTTAAATGATACAGGCAGTAAACTTTTCTGTCGTCTTTTCACTTTTGGATGGTGCTTGGTTTTATTCTTGTGGGAGGCACGTTGGGATGCTGCACTTGCCCGGGGCAGGCTTGCAGGAATGGCTGTCCTTCTCCCTGCAGTCACTATGTGGTCTCCAATTGTTTCTGTAATTTGTCTGATCAGCAGATATTTCGACATCTGTGTGTTTTGAGAGGGGAAGGCAGGCATTTAGCCTTCAGTTGGAGCAGGGCTTGGCATCACTGTGCATCTTGTATTCAATGCAAGACTTGCACAGAGACCCTCCAGTTCAAACCCCCTCGCCCCTCTGTGTGGGAGTGCAGGTTGGGACTTCTCCCTGGCTCTGCGAGGCCCCGTGCTACTGGAGATGCAGGATCCCATTGCACAGGGTCCAGGAAGTCCCAGAGGGGGGTAAAAGCCCTGAAGTTGTGCTGCATCAGGGAACGATGTTGCTTGGTGCCCCTACGCAGAGCAGCCCTGGTAAGCAGTGCCTTAGGTCTTGGCTTCGGGCACAAAGCTTACAGGACAGGCAGCTCCATTGCTCCTGGAGCCTGTTTCACCATGTTGGGGAGAAGTAGTTTAAAAAGGCCAGTGTGGGTTTGAATCGGACACCAATCCCAGGCACGGAGAAGTTGCAGGTGCACTGGGAGTGTGTGGTTTTCTGTCCTGATCCTTTCCTGCTGCCCGGCAGAGGGCTCCATCTTAAGGCCTTGAGATCTTGAATCTGGAGATTTCTCATCATAATGTGTTCACCAAGTGGCATCCAAAAGAAAGAGGAGAATTTCAAGACATAAACATAAAGTCATCCTGCACTGCTGAACAGTGTTGAAGGCAGAGTTTGGTTTTGTTCAGTTGGGGCTTCCTCAAATGGAAGGTTGTGTTGAGCCATTGAGCTGGTGGAATCCAAAACCTGGACTCAGCATTTGATGTCTTACTGTGAAGTGTTTCTTCTCCCATGCCAACTTCAGCACTGAAGAGCTTGTTGATCCCTTATCCAGGAGCTTTGAGAGCAATAATTAATGCAAGGGAAGGGCCAGGGCTTGGAAAGGATAGTGTGCACCACTCTCCTGGGTGAGTAACCCAAGGGGTGGGTGGATGTGGGAGCAACTAGACTGTAATGTGGGCCACTGAGGAAAGGAGAAGGGCGAGGCCATCTAACCTACAGGGGTCTGGGCTCTGCCCCAGGCTAGCAAAATCATCATCACTGTCAACATCTGTCCCATCAGTTTTTCCATTAGAAACTCAGTTCTTTGTGGGATTTTAATATCTTGGCTATTTTGGATCACACTGAGAAACAGCATGCCCCCGTGCAGGCACTCAGCATGGATGCTTTAGTTGTTTGCAAAGCCGGCATGTATAATAATAATTTATTGCACTGCCTTCAGAATGGGCAAAATGGGAAAACCAAGCCCTTACGTAGTAGGAGTTCTTTTCTATTGGACAAGCTGTAGGAACAATGTGCTTGCAATTAACTGTAATAGCAAGAGAGTAGCTGTGAGGGGAGGGTTGGGCAAAGGGGCTTTTTTTGGCTGAGGTTCTATTTTTGAAACACAAGAGCTCCTTAATGATAGGGCTGGTTCAGATGCCTTTTGGTTATTGCTGTAGCCCTTCAGCCCACCTTGCTGGGCAGGACTGAAGACTGCGTTCTGTCACTTTTTGCATCTTTCCTTCCTCTTGGCTCTGTGGTTGCCTATGTGAGACAATGCTGCACTAGCTGCCATGGCCGGGGGATATGTTGGGTTGCATGGTGGTGGCTGCGAGCATAATGTGGGCCAGTAACTGTGGTCCTTTGCGGGCAGTTGGCTGCAGCACTGTGCCATAACCCTTCTCCTCCATGGCACAGTGAACTGGGAACATCTGGCCTGGGAATCCAAGACCTCGCTGGGTTTGGCATGGAGTGTCCTGGGACGAAAGGGATGCCAGTGGAGTCCTGATACACCTGTTTTTCTGGTGTCTACTTTATATTGCTCTCCTGGGCCACAGAAGACCCCAGGCATCAGAGTCCAGAAATTACATGGAAGTTTAGCAGTTGCAGGTGCCCAGTGAAGAACTGTGGTGGAAGACTGGGAGGAAATTGCTGTCTTCCTCATGGGTATCATGAAGGTGTTGAAACGTGGTGTCCCATTGGAAGCTGAGAGGCTTCTTGGTTGTGGCTCTGTATGTCTTTGTACACGTGGACAAAACCCTGTGGCGTCTTGCGCCATAACCATGCCCCACCAGGCAAAGTAGTGGCTCAGAAGGGACCACTGAAAGGTCCTCCTGGTACCTGCTGTGCGTGCACAGCCCAGGGCTGGTCCACAGTGTGGTCCAGAGCAGGCGCAACTGGGCCCAGGGAGATCTCTTCTTGGACAGATCTGCAACTCCAGTGTGTTGTAGTGTCTCTCATCAGCCTTTGCATCACTTACCAACTCTAAAACCTAGAGCTGACCCTTCATAAAGTCCCTGTCCCAGATAAAGCACTTCCAAACCTCAGGGTGGTTATTTAAATGTCTGGGTGAAACATTTTGGTCCATAGGTGGGCACAAAATTAAGGCAGTCTGGTTTGCAGCTAGGCTGAGGAGCCCGAGCTTTCCTGAGGGCATGAGCTGCACACGTGTGCGTGTGTGTGTGTGTGTGTGTGTGTGTGTATGCAGCATCCCTACCAAACAGGATCTGGTTTAAGAGAGTATTTCTGTACAGGAAAGCACGTAAGTATATGCTTAAGTCTTATGGAAGTCAAAGCAACTTAAGCGCATATTAAAGTTAATCATGTACTTAAGTGATTTTCTGAGTTGGCCTGGATCTGGAATGGCACATAAGGCTCCCTTGAGTTGGGATTCACAGCCCTGTTTCTGTAGTTCCTTCCCAAGGCAGGTGCTGATTTATTTATTTTTAATTCGTTCCTTAAAGATGGCCTGTTTTGGCCTTACTGCTTTGCAAGTTATTGGAAAAGATGATGTGAAAAGTCAAAGCGCTCTGAGCAACACAGTCCTTTCGAAATGACTAAGAGAATTTGTACCATTCATTTCAAAAGGGCTCCGCGTAGTGAGAATAATGCCGTAACAAGGATGTTTCACTGAAGGATACTGTTGGAGTCGAAATGCCGTCTGGTGTGATCAGAATGACAGCCTGCTTGAAATTGGTGTGGTGTAATGTGCTACTACAGATTACTTTCCTTTAATGTCATTTTTTTTTCCTTCCTGAAGTCTTTTGGTGATGAATGGGATGCTTGCAGCATGGATTTGAATGCGATATTGTGTAATAAGAATAATAAGCAGGTGCGTTGTATAATATTTAAGTGGAAAGCTAGTGCCTAGAAGGGAAAAGTAATGTGGTTACTGCTGCATCTTTTCCCCATATGAGCATTGTTCCCCAAGCACTTACCAGTTTCCCTGTGTGTGAGGTTTATTCAAGTAAATTTCTATTCAGGTGGATGGGACACTTTGCTTCTGAATTGATTTTTTCAGTAGAACTTTTTACATTTATAACAATAGACGGTGCTAATATATAGGTTCTTCATAAGAGGACTAACGTTTTGCCTGGAAATAACAGGATCATTTGATGAATGCTTGAGTGTTGCTAATGAAAAAAAGGGTGGGAGAGGAAATTACCTTTAATAAGGAGTTTAAGTGACATTTTTCTTATAAAATGCCACCGTATTTGATTTTCACAGGAAAGAGAAACCAAGGTGTTCACAAGGCAGGTGTGGCGCAGCTGGGTGCCTGAAGACTTGCCTTGGCTACTTCTACGTGCCTCGGTACTTAACCCATCCTTGCCCTACTGCAAGTCGGTGCTTTCTGGAGCCTGGCAGCCCTGGCCAGCAGCGTCCCTTGCTGTCCAAGGACAGCCCAGCAGATGCAGTCCTCCTGATGTTTCAGCCCATGTTTGCAAAGCGCTGTCTGTTCTTGTGTTTCATGTCCCCACTCGGCCTGGCCGGGAATGAACCCTTGTCTTGACCTGCCGCATCCTCTGGTAGGAAGGCTGCCAAGTGACTTCCAGCTGAAAACACAGTTTGTTAGGAAAGGGAGCGAGTTACTTTTTGGCTTGCCTTGTGGACCTCTGGCCTCCAGACTAGGCAGATCCTCTTTCTAGTCCTCACTGTAGTAAATCCAACCTTGCCAAGACCAGCAGTGATGTTGGATGCTTTTTGGATAGAGTCCTCTCTCCAGGGTTGGCCCATACAAAACCTTCCATCTTCAGATCTCTCTTCAGATCTCTTACTCCTGTGAAGGTGCCCAGATGACCCCCTTCACTAAGAAAAGTCCTCAGCTAATGTTTAAAATCCATTTTAAG
This sequence comes from Ciconia boyciana, assembly GCF_034638445.1. NCBI lineage: Eukaryota > Metazoa > Chordata > Aves > Ciconiiformes > Ciconiidae > Ciconia > Ciconia boyciana. The sequence goes on along the minus strand of NC_132940.1, from coordinate 55,028,483 downwards.
TCCCACTAATACAAATGATACTTTAGCAAGAGGAGGACAGGATCTCGGGGCTTTCATCTCCACATATGATGTGGTGCTGAATGCTTGTTTGCACAATGCTGACATCTCCTAGCTGTACTGATGAATGTTTCTTTGCATCAGATGTCCATTTGTTTTTATCAGAGGACTAGTGCAGAAGTGGACTTCTCAATATAGAAGGAGGACCGTAGACTGTCTTTTGGGAACCAAGGAAGTTGGCAGAAACTGGAAGGTGCCAGCTTTGAACAACTGAGTGGTGCTGTTCAGGAGCGTCCGGTCTCTCAGAGAAGCAGCAGTTCACAGGTCCCCTTAGCTCCTCATGGCTTACACATACTGAAATGGGAATAAAAAACAAAGCTTGAGGTGTCACCCCAGAAGGGTAGTTGGTTCCTCATTTAATGAGGAAAGACTTGGGTTCTTGGGAGCATGTGTCTGTGATAGGCTGGAAAATGGGGCAAACCTGAGTTCTTTCCTCGACTGTAGTACTTTGTCTTTCTGACAACTCACTGCTGCTCCGGGTGCCTAAACTTCCTTCTCTGGAAATGCAGTAATAGTTTACTGTAGGTGTGTTATGACATTTGTAATGAACATGTTCTTGCATTGTATAGATATAAAGTTTTAAGTCTTGGTGGGATCGATATATTAGCGCGTTTAACCTGATAAATTTCAATAATGCTCTGAAGCAAATTCTAGAGCTGTTTTAGTCCACGAGGGCTACTAGGCCCCGTGTTGATTTCCACTCTGAGCTGCAGATGGTTATTTCACTGAGACTTTGATGCTCTGGAAGGGGATCTGCTCTGAAAGGGGATCACCCTCCTCCTCGGGGTGTCAGCAGCACCTCAACTGTTAACAGGGAAATACAGGCTTATGTCAGAGGAGATGAGGGAAGAATAGGCTTGAACAGAATAAATTTTTGGAGGAGTCTATGCAGGTGGCCCATCCTGATTTTGCTCAGTTGTTTGTTGTAAAGTCTCTAAGGGAAGGCAGTGCTCAGCATTTGCCCGATTTTGGCCATTTGGGGTGTCTGAGCAGATGGGGATTTTTCTGCTGGAGCTGGAAGCAGAGGTTTTTCAGAGAAGGAGCAGCCCCACTTGACACCAGTCATAGCGTTGATCCCCATCTGCCTGTGCAGGGATTACTTGCACCCAAAAAGCTGTGATGTAGAGGGTCACAAATTCTGGGGCAAAAGGGGAAATCTTTCTCAATGCAGTTGTCCTATGTAGGATAAAGACTGTAGCATCTGTTTGTAAGGGCATGATCTGAATTGTCCAAGTGCAAATTTCCGTGCAGCGCATTTTGGCCGTTTCTAGAAGAGACACGCCATGGGCTCCACCTCCTGTTCACAGGTAGCTGGGTGATGCTCTGTTGTTTCTGCCTCTGATAAAAGGTTACGAGTGGTCTGGTTAAAAACGTGATTGATTGCAATGAGCTGAAACTTTTCTGGAATTAGCTGGGGGGCCTGGAGGCCAGTTACTGCTCTGTACAACCTCACTCCCTTTTCCAGCTCCTCTGCGAGCTCTCCTCCTTCAGAAGAGCTCTTTTGTGCCTCGTGTCTTATGGCCACAGCATCTTCCTTGCTGGGTGGCACTTGCTCAGCTCCTTGTGGTCCCATGTGCTTTCCCTAAGCCCCAGCCCATTTACCTCCTGCCAGGCTGTACCTGGTGCAGCCGTCATCCACATCCTTCAGGCATCCCCTTCTTTTCCATCCAGGAGTGAGTGTGATGGGGCAGTGCGTCTCCGAACTTCACCTCTTGGGTTGTTTTGTTGGTTGGGGTTTTTTTTGGTGGTTGTTTATTTTTTTGTGTGTGGCTTGTTTTTCTTGAGCTTCCATTTCTCCTGTCTGCAAAGTGGGGATAATTCTTCCCTTCATGGGGCTGCGAGGCTGCAGGGAGGTGGTGTGTTATCACAGCTGAACATTGGCTGAGCTGTGGCAACCGTGTGTGCTCCCAGCCTGCTGCAAACGTGAGGCAAAGCCCTTCAGCTGAAACCACCGAGAAGTCACTTCAACCGAATTTGTTAAGTCGCGGTGACTTTTGGTTGCAGTCACCTTGGTATTTAGAAAGTGCTCTGGTGTCTGAGAAAGAAAGTGTATTGTGGGGTTTATTAGTTTTAATTTAAATGTTTTCGAAATAGTGGAGACTTCTGCTGGGAAAAAGAAAGGAGGTTTTGGTTTCCTTATGCTATCAAACCAGCCCTGGACATGGTGCAGACAGCTGTGTGGTTGCTGGGGACTTGCCACCTTAGCTGTGATATTTTTGCAGACGCAGCTTCAAATACAGTTCTGTTGAAGCCCTTTGTAGCCCTAGAGTGAAGGGAATTATAAAGGGTTTGCACAGCCTGGCTTGGAGTTTCTGAGCTTATGAAAACAAGCAGTGTAAAATGTTCTTGGCAGGCTTTTGAGAGAAGCTGTCTAGACACGTGCATTGTCATATAACAACGGATCATCTTTGTTTGGGTCAGGCATCATCATCCTTCATTACAGCAGCAAGAACATACCTGAATCCACTGTTCTGTTTCCAAAAATGGTGAAGATTTTTTCTGACAACTAATAGTCACATCCCTGTTAAGGAGCTTCGATCCCTTATGGAAAACGATTCTGCATCTGTCCCAGAGCAAGAATGGTGCTCAGATCTGTTGGGTGCTCCCAGTGTTGCTTTTACTGCTGTGGTGCTGCAGCCATGAGGACCAAATTTGTCCTGTGTGTCCCCATGGGAAACACTGGAGGAATCTGCGTCTCTTGTCTTGGGTGCAGATGACCACTGTTGTGTCAGGAGGTTGGCTCTGGAGCATGGCAGCTCTGTGGTAGCTGCAGGAATTTGTTGCCTAGAGCATATCTCTATGGATGTCCTCTGGTTATTGGGTTTATATCCACATAGTGCAAAGAAGGCGGCTTTGGTTGATGGGCCAGGTTTGGGTTGATTTTGAAGGTCAAGCCTTCTGCAGCAGTAGAAGAGCTGTAGGTGTGGCTGTGTTTGGCTGAGAGGAAATCTTTGCCTTCCTGCAGTCCTGTGGCTCTGCTCGCTTTCTTTTGGTGTTCAAAGACAAAAGCAACAGTGAAATAAAAGAAGTAAAAGAAATCCCAAAATCCAAAGCTTCTGGGCAACTGGGCTGTACACCTGTGAGGGCAGAGAGGAGAAACACTGTTGAGAAAAAGCAAGTGTGAGTCTTGCGTGTGATTTTTTTGGCCCATAAAGGTCTCGTGGTGTTCAGTAACTTTGCAGTGAACATAGATGATTTCCCTGGAAACGTCACCTTTGGATTTTATCCCATCTTGATGGAGATGAAAGGTGCCAAGCTTAAAACCATGGCAATTTTCATGGTAGTGAAGGTAAAAACAAATGGTGAAAGAACATCTCTTCCTTGCTGAATATGGACCTCTTGTCTCTGTACCCCCCAAAACCGGAGGGGAGCAGTGGGTCCCGCTGTTCATGCTGAGATGGTGGGAGGTCCCGCACAGGCATCAGGGTGGGCTGCTCCTCACGGCCCCCCTCCCTGGGCTGGGGGCTGCCCCTGCTCAGGATTTTGGGGTGTGAAGAATCACTCATCCTTGGAGACCTGGAGAAGCAGCTTTGAATGCGTATTTTCCCTGCTCCCATTCTGTCTGTTGGCTCATGTGCATGCACAGAGGTGATTATTTTTAATTTTTTTTAATTTTCCATTCTACTTCCCAGGACTTTTGAGGCCCCTGCATAGCCCCTGGTCTCTGTAGCTGTTCCTGTGGAAGTCCTGTGGTCTCCCCTTGGGAAGGGCTGGGCTTGCAGCCCAGCTGATTGCCAAACCTGTGCCTAGTCAGTGGTTCAGCTGCAGAGATTTGGCCCTCTCGGTGAGCTGCCAGTGCTTGAAAAGAAAGAGGGGCATGTTCTCTATCAGGAAGGGGGAGAAAAAGGAGAAGGGAGGTAGTTTTTCTCATGAATTTATTGCTTTTAATTCTTATAAAGAAGAGAAAGTTGGTTCAAAGCTCAGCATTATTGACCAAACCCTCAAAGGCAACGACTATTGTATCGAGACGCGACAAACTGAGGCTTCCCACTGGCTCCTCATCCTGTTCTCATCCCAGCTGATAGCAGGGCTGCTGTGGGCAAGCATCGGGGCACACAGTGTGATTGCCTTTTCGGGAACCATTGGTTGACCAGCTCACCTCCAAGAAACACGTGCACGCTTGTGCTTGGCTCTTGCGAGCAGCCGCATGGGTCCACTGATCCTCCCCACCTCTCGCCCCTCCACCTCCTCTGTCAGCTCAGCGAGGACTGGTGCCTGCTGAGAAGTTCCAGGCATATTAGTAATTTATTGCAAGACTCTTTTTCTTCTCCTTTTTTTTTCTTAATGCCGTAGCATTTAGGCAGCGGGAGAGAGGAAGGTTTCCAAGCTGTCTGCTTGGAGCAGGGTGGCTGCAGGGCACCTACTCTGGGGCAGGAGGTGACACCCTGCGGGGGACCGATGGTGGCTGGTGCTGAGCCACAGGGCACTGGGTAGCTTCCCATGGGTAAAGGACAAGTATGCTTGGCAGGGGGCATGTGTGGGCCTGTTGGCAGCAGGGAAGGAAGCATTCACTCTTACTCCTCATGGCACACAACTTTTTTTTGCTAATCATTCCAGCCCACAGGAATTTTTTATTTTACTGATTTTTGTTGGTGGTGGTTCTTTCGTTCATTTGTTTTTTGTTTTGTTGGGTTTTTTTTCCTCTTTTTTTCCTCCTTTAATTGTTGGAGCTGTTTTTAATCCCTGACCATAATAAAGCCACACTGTTAACACAAGCAGCGGGGTAGCTGGAATCGCAGCTGTACTACAAGCTCTGCTTTTAATTTCAGGCTGTTATTAATGAGGCTAGAAATCTTCCCCTCCCCCAGTTGAGTTTCAACTGTATGTCTTTATCCAAGCCACTCCACTGGGTGCTTCAGAGCATCCCTGACTCCATCTGAATACAACAGGTGAAGGTTGAAGACAGTATTTGGATGTCATGAAGAGGTTTCTGGCCACTATCCTTCCCATTCCCCGGTGCAGGCAACTCTGCACTGGTGGATGGTTGGGAGCAGGCAGCTGCAGGAGATGAGACTGGACCTCCAATGAGAGGGTGGCAATGGGAGATCACAGCCCAAAGGTGCTCGTGCTGGGCAGGGGATGGGACTCATCATGTTTGGGAGAGGATGGAGGATAGGACAGGGCAGTTGGGTGGGTTCGGGTTGCTCATGAGCTGCTGCCTGCTGCTGTGGTCTTGGGGCCAAGCATCAGGGGCTCTGATGGTTGGTATTGTCATCCAACGGGGCAGCACCCGTAAGTCTCCATAGAGAGGGAAGTTAGTGCGGTGCTGATGGGGAACATCCCATTTCTCCCCAGGCAGCATCCTGCCCTCTAAATGCATTTGCAGAGGGACTGAAAGCATTGGCATTGTCCTCTTCAAAGCACAGAGAGATGTCTGTAAGGGGGGAGGCAGCATTGGTGTGTCTGTTCTCCTTGTCCCAATACACAGACACACACGATGGTCAGTCGAAGCTGAAAGATGAGAATCTTGAAGCTGGTAATAAAAAAAGAAACAACTCTGTCACCCAACCTGTAATTTGGGGCATGGGGCTTGTTGCTAGAGGAGGCTCTTGAGGCCAGTGACCTAAGATCCAAAGGTAGACTGGATGCTTCTGTGTATGTGAAGAATTATTTCAGTGCTAATGACTATTGGCAAAAGAACAAAATAAAATTGGGAGCAAGATTAAACCTCCTGCCTCAGGATTTAGTCAATCTTTATATTTTGGACACTGGAATGAGATGGTATCTGGGGCAGAAGACTGCAAACCTGCCTGTTATGGAGGACTTGCATCATCCTTCAAGGCATCGAGAACCAGCCTGGGTCGAAGGCTGAATACCCTTAGGGAACTGGGCCAAGTCGCTGATTTCTTTAAGGTTCCCCATCTTCATCCTGGCTAGCTCTATTGTGGCCTCACTTGGTACTCTGATGCCTGGCTGAGGAAAGCAGACAGAAGCACATTGCTCTGAAGTAGCTGAGGATAAAGAACAGCATAGATGGTTGTGCAGATCTCTTCAGGTCTTCTGTATGGGAGGAAAAGCCGGGACTGAACTGGACACAATCCAGACATTGGCAGTACGTCTGTGGGCTTCCTTCTTTCCTGGGGCTGTTTGCCGTGCTCTGACGGTGATTGATCCCATGTTTGTCTCCCCATCCCTGCAGTTGTTGTCACTACTTTCCTTTGCAGGATGAAATGAGAGCTGCTCTTCCGATGCTGAACAAGGCTGAGAAAGGGGAGTCGATGCAGATTCTTCCTGGGTATTTGTGATCTAGGATTTCCTGCCTTTGGCGGAGGAGCGTGTCTTTCTCTTCTCCTTTTTGCTCCTGCAAAGTCCTGGGTGCCCACAGGAATAGTCTGTTGTTTACAGTAGAAGCAGCAATGGCAAAAAGCTTTTATTTTTTAAAAGGTAATATTGCAATTGCATCCTGCATATGGAAATCCCAGTCTGCTGCTGAAATTGCTGCAATAGACTTTATCTTAGAGATTATCAGGACTTTAGAAAAAATTCCCAGCTATTTGCATCTCTAAAGCATCGTCCCACACTCCTGTTTATAGCCTGCGCATGTTAGAGAGGATGTATTTCTCTGTGGCCAAGGGCACGTAATCCTCCCAGCCCCAGGTGCGCTCACTAAAGGCCAGGTTGCCTTTTATTTCCTGTGCAGATATGACTTGAGTGCTGCTAACCTGGGAAACAACCCTTTAGGACTGTAGCTGCAAGAGTCTTGAGTTTTTAAATTAGCACCCCTCTTCCCTCCAATGTAATTAAGAAAATTACTGCCTGTGCATGTGTACATGTGCATGCATCTCTGCAGGAGCACTTACTGGGCTGGTCTAGTTAAGCTTGCTCCTCTTTGTCCTGCATCTCAGGAGCGTGATGTCTGAGCCCGATGCTCTGCGGTGTATGCACTAGCCTTTTTCCTAGATGGATTGATCGGATTTCCAGTAAAGACAAACAAAGTCAGAAGTCTAACAGCGCTGAGCAGGCAGCGCTGCGCTCCCTGGCCCAGCCTGCTGTGCTCAGCTCCTTATACGGCCAAAAAAAGGAAGAGGAAAAGAGGGCACAGCGTGAATACCAGACATACGATGCATTCCTCCCAGCTGCAAGCTCGGAATTTGCTTTTCCCTGGAAAGTGGACCCTCTGCACATCCATTAATTCAGGCTCTGTACTGTTTAGCAGGGAGAGGGAAGCCAGCATTGAGCTGGCTCTGAGCAACACTTAATTGTCTTGTGTAAAGGAATTTCTTTTCTGTGAGGGTTTTTTCTTTCTTTGGTGGGGGACAAAGGAGAGAAAGGGGCTGGGATGAGGAAAGGGAGAGGAGGCCAGGTTGTCCTGAAACTTGCTATGACTTGGCAAGCTGTAAGCAGGTAGACTGCAATTACATCTATTTTCTTGTTCTAAGAATCAATCTGATTCATCATTAGCCTCCGCCTTTAAATTATATTTTCCCTGAATAGCATCTTCCAGTTAGTGGGAGGCGGAGGGTAGATAAGGGAATCGATCCTGGTGCTTCATTCATAATCTGGCTTCAGCCTTCCCCCTGCATGCAGCCTTCGTTGCTTGAATAGCTATGGGCATGAATGGCCAGCTGTGCTCAGGGGCTGCTCTAATCCAAGCTTGGAGTGCAGGTACAAAGCACAGGCCCTGTATTTATTAGATATGAGCCCTGATATCTCCAAGCATGCCCGGGTTTCCGAAGAACTGGTTTGTTAGCTTGGGTTTAGCATCCTCTCGAGAGTTTGAATGAGGAAGGTCAGGCCAGTCCATCACCTCTCCTGGTTTGCCACTGACTCATGGTGTGCACAGGCACATCCTTCAACGACACAGGAGCTGAACCGCCATGGCAGGTGTTGTGGTTTCCTAGATTGTTTGGAAGCCAAATTGTGGACTGGAAGCCACAGCAGAGTGAATCATGGCGCTGCCTGTGCATGGGCGGCCTGCCTGCCTGCCGGCACCTGGGGCCACGCTAGCAGGGACACCTCCAGCTAGCCTTGTTTGCTCTCGCTTCTGCATGGAGAGCTGTTCCAAGACCATGGACGTGACCTGTGCTTCCTGGTGCATCTTTCCGTGGATGCTTTCTGTGTTTCGTGGGGCCCAAGCAGGTAGGAGAATTGGGCAATTGTCACGCAGCCAAAAGGCATTTCTAGTAGGGAAAAAAACAGCTTAACAACTTTGAGTCATGTTTTATTGCCTTGGGATCAGAGTGCCTGGAAAGCAATTCTCTATTGTCTCTTCGCAGGCCTTGTGGAGGTGATGATGCTACTTAATTTCACAAGCTCCTTTCATCTAGCTCCTGCACTGTGCTTTCCCATCTCGAGGATGGGCTGTGACAACACTTGACTAAGGCAATCTGTGTAGCTTTGTGAGGATCCCATCTGTTTCTCTACTTGACAGCTGGCTTGTTCGATGTACTTGCCTTCTTGCTTTCCTGTAAAACCAAGCACGTTATTAGGACCCAAAATAGTAGCTCCTCTGGGCCATGTTGTAATAGGAGGGTGTTTCATGATGACAAGTTCCAGCATTGCATGAAGGAAAAGCCCTTTTATACATGCGAGGAAATAGCAACAATCTGCTTGCAGGTCATGCATGGCTCAGCTCTTTGAACTTCTGCATTATCAAGTGTATGCTGTCTCTGTTCTCAGAGACTGTACTTTGCAACAAGCACTGTAAATTATCCAGCGAGGATAATAGAGGAGTTTGATGGTAGAAGAAAGAGGAATGAATGGCAAATTTATGCTAATGAAAACATCTGTTGAGTGTTCTTGTTACTCTTTCCTCATCCATCCCCACATGCATCCGGAGGTTGTTTAAAGCCAGGTGGAGTAAAGAGACTTTATTTTTTCTCTGAGTGGACCTTAGGCTCTTGGAAATGGATAGCTATGGGTGAAAGGCAAAACATTTGGGGTAGAACTGGCAGGTATTGTTTTTTGGCACCACTTCACATAAGCTCATTCTTGAGTGCTTTGCAATACCTGGGATTTAATGGTGCTCCTTCTACGTTAGCCAGAGCTCACGGACAAGTTGGACAGTGGGCTTGGTGAGCATTGGATTTGGTAGTGCCTGAATTTCTTGACTGAGCTCTTTACAATGATACTGAAATGGATGACGGCTACCAGGTGCGGAGACTGGCAGGCTAGGAGGATTGGGTGTGCTCATAGCATCCCATGGGAGGTAAGGCTAGTGATTGCTTGGGGTGCTGGACTTGCAGTTGGGTTCCTGTGTGCATCTGGCTTCTTCCTGGAGATGGGGAGATCCAGCTCCCTGTCTGCTGCAGCTCCACAGCAGGTGCTGGATGGAGCGTTGGAGGGGAGCTGCGCTCGGGCAAAGCCCCAGCTGCGGGTCAGGCATTGTGGCTGCATATTGTGGGAAGCCAGTGAGGCTGGTGGGGGAAATGGGTGTCAGGAATCCACTACTGCGTCCCCAGTGGGTTTATTGCCTGTAGAAGGTTTTCAGATGCTGCAGATGCCTGACCTGTGTGCATGGTCAAGGACCATCATGCATTTTGTGGGTGCTGAAAGGTCACAGCCTCTCTCTTGCTTCCATTTCTGCTAGGTTTAAATGGGAGTAAATCTCCCCTAGCTGCTTTTCTAATGCAACAAAACACTGGAACTGGTGGAGAAGGAGAAAGAGACAGGCAACTGATAAATATTTCTGGAAATGTTGTGGTGTTTTTGTTTCCAGAATGTTATTTCTTGCTGGGGAAAAAAAAATGGTAATTCAATAAACACAAAGTAGGCAACATGTTTGCACCCTCTAAGTGCAGGGGAATGCTGAGCTTCTGTTGCTTTTTCTTTATTTATATTTTTTTGTGGTACTGCCTTAAGGTGTCTTACCAGAAGTAGAGGCCATCATTATTAGAGAATCCTGTAAAACAGCTGTAATGATTGCACAATGTTCTCTATTGCTATCAGTTTTATAATTATTCATAGATTTTTTTAAAAAGCCATGAGGGACTGTCTCTGCATGCATCATTGATTTTGCTAATAAAATCTTATATTTTAATGGTACGTTTCATTGGAAAAACATCAACTGCTGCATAAAATTAAGACTCATAGTATCGTGGGATAGGAATGTTTCCTGTTGTCTTGATGGAGAGGTTGATCTAGATGGATTTATTCGGTTGCTTAACAGCTATTGGGGAAGGGTACAAAATCAGATACCTCATCTCCTCTTCTCCATCTTCTCTGACCAGGGGTTTGGAGTTTGGTGTCCAGTTCTTAACCTTTGCTTTCTCTGCAGGCTGCCGTGATGGCCTGGGTCCGTCCATGATGCAGAAGGATGCTGTGTGGCTGGCGCTGAGCTCAATGTGACTATAGGAACATAACTAGCCATGTGGCTCCAGCCTGGCATCGTGCTAGAGGTCGTGCCACAGCGGGTGCTTGCATATATGGAGCACAGTCGTCCCTTGCCCGATTCCCTTATTTCATGGGGCATCAGCTCCCCCTGCCCTTAATTTAATTTTCTTCCTTCCAACCCACGAGAAACCTGATGCAGCTCCTGGCCGGTGGCTCTGGTCTTTGCCAAATTGTGCCTCTGCTTTCTTAAACGTCTCTCCCAAGCTCCCAGTTCCCCTGGGCTCCTGAGAACCACAGGGTGCTCCCTGCCCTCCTCGCTCAAGGGGTTTGTGAGGACTGAGGGATCTGTGGTTTGCAGAGGGGGTCTCAGTGTGTTGCTCTGGGCTGCTGATGGAGGGTGTGCTGGAGGAGAATGTCCCACAGATGTGGAGGGGATGCAGTCCTGTGCCCACACATCTTTACTTGCTGCAGGGAGAGGGGATGGTGCTTAAAACCTGTTTGAAATGATTCCAGCACAAGGTATGGGGAGAGGACAACCATTGGACCATGGCCACCGTGTTGTCCCCAGTGGTCCCTCCGTGCCAGGTTCCTACCTGGCTGCTGTGACCACTGATCAGCTGCTCAGGTGGAGCATGTTGTTTTTATTCAAGCTATTAAAGGGCCACAGGCAGGTTAAACTGCCTTCATCTAGTATCAGCTAGGACATGTTTGAAAGCCCCAGGCTGAGCTTTCTCCAGCCCTTGCTAGCTGAGCTCTGCAGGAGGCTGGATCAGCAGAACATGGTTTTAGATTCCGCTGCAAGCCCAGAGCACACATAAGGGCCCAGAGCACACCAGAGCGAGGTGAATCTGGGTGCTGCTCTGGTTTGTTTCGCCAAATGCCACCCTGCCATTAAATATCTTTTCCCCTGTAAGGCAGCAGTCAGTGTTGAACTGGCAGTCAGAAAGCCACTGCTGAGCCAAAACTCCAGTCCTGTATTTTGCAGTAATTAGCAGGTTTGAGCACGTCCTTAGTTCAGCAAAAAAAAAAAAAAAGGCCAGGAGATGACACAAGATTGCATTTTACTGTATTTGTTTATTTAGAGAGCATGTGTGTGTTGTATTTCAGGGAATGTTTAGCATTCAGGTTTGTAGAGCTGAATCCGATTTAGTTTTAGAGGAGACAGCCCAGTTGTCCGTAGCAACCTGAAATTGATTTCCCCCCCCTGCCTACCGAAAGCTGTTCCCTCTTGAATCATCCCTTTAATTTAATACAGCGAACAGGATGTCCCTGCATGCGGAAACTTTTTTTTTTTTTTAACAACAAGTAACCTAGGAAAAAAAAGAAATTCTTATTTGAGCAACAGCCCTGACTCTGTCTTTATTACCACTTGGCATTAGTCCTTTCCATGCCATTTCTTTGTGCTTCGTTTCAGGCACTAGAGGCCATTATCAGTATCAGTTAATCACCGCTGCTGCCGCAGGGAGACCTCCCCCTGCATGCTCTGGCCACCTCGGCCGCCTTGTCTTCTTGGCAGCAGGTCCCTCTTCGGCGTGAAACCCTTCAGGCTGCCCTGCTCTCCCTGGCCTCTGCTGTGTGGGTTGGCCTGGTGTGTGCGGTCATGCTGGAAGATATATTCCTTGTGGTCTGCATAGCATCAGTCCAGTGCTTTCCCCTTATGTGCAGTGGTGCCCGCATGTGGCTCTGGCGATGGCGTGCACCGAGGAACGGGGAGAGCGCTCCTTGCAACGGCGATGCGCTGCGTGGCTTTTCATTCTGACTCAAGGAGAAGGGATGAGGCATGCTGCTGTTCAGGGCAATGACATGGTCGTTAAGTGTCCTCTCCACCTTGTGCTAATTAGGGTGCTTAGGGCCGGGAGCTGCTGGTGGCTCTGCTGCAGAGACCCAGCGCAAGAGAGGTGGCTGCTTTTGGCATAGTGCTGTTGGTGTGTATAGCCTGGGGCGTATACAGACCCCAAGATAACTACATGCTCCGTGTTGACCTTGCTGAATATTTTAAACTCAGAAAGCATTATAATACTGCTACTTACAGTCTTCTTTGACTTGTACCAGTTTGGCTCTGGTTTCTCATGCTAGGTCTCTGCTTCTGTCAAAACCTCTTTTTCTCCAGCTGAAGTGGTGGAGCTGCTTCAGAGGAGGCTGGTTGGAAGGCGTTTGGGAAGAATGGGAGGACCTGTAGTACTGTTTTGCTCCTATTTATAAAAGAAATCTGTGTCCTTGCTGTCTCTCTGGTGCCTGAGGACTCCAAAGAAGTGACTTTCCCTGTCAGAGGAGTGTCAGGGATGAAAGATTTAGGGCATTTGTGGTTTTGCTATCTGGAAGAGCATTTGACTACATTTTGGAAGAGTGACAGCTTGCACGTGGTCAGCAGAGACTGCAACCTGTTCCCATGGTTGCTTGCCCCTGGTTCTTGCACACCATTGCGAGACAGCACAGACTTTCTCCTGTGCTCTTAGTTCTTGCCCTGCTCGTTAACAAAGCTGTGTGGTGGAGGAGGTGTTGCTGGGCTGGGGCAAGGTGTGCCGTGGTAGCAGTTGTCCCACCAGAACTTGTCCCCGTTGACTGTTCCACACGTAGAGAAGCGAGCTGCTGCTTGCATCTACGCTTAGGCCATTAGCACAAATTGCACCAATCTGTGCTGTGAAATGTCTGCCTTTTCCTGGCTTGTTTTCTGAAAAGGAAAAAAAAAGTGCACGAAATCAATATGGCAGAGCCTTGGGTTGTGTGTTCACCTGCTGTCGCTTCGAGAGGAAACCATGTCACTCAACACTTGTTGAGAAGATAGTTATTTAATCTTTCTGGTTTTTTTCACATCAGTCAAAAAAATTGGTTTATTTAATGTGCATCATCTGAACATTTCACTGAATATGCTACCTGAAAAGGTTAATCTCCAATTCCGTACTGCTTTTACTGTCACATACAACTGCTTCAGAGACAGTAATGAGTGTACCTCTAATGATGATTTTTCAGATGCAGAGGTAGCAGCGGCATCTACTACTTTCAGGTGCCAAAACTGAGACTTAGAAGGTCTGTTTTTTCAGAACACTTCATGTTTTGTAGTGCTGTACATGGTTATAGTACAAGTCTCAACTAGATATTGAACAGAGAATCTCAATCCATGACTGCTAGTTCTTGTCTCTTCTGGATGTGGTCTTTCTGTGCCTTTATTTAGCCAGAAAAGGCACAGCAATAAATATCTGGGAAAAATTTCATATATGTTACTTTGCTCTTACCCTTCAGGAGGTTTATGGCAGAGGCATAAACAGGATCTAATCTTTCAAAGTGACGCTCAGCTGCCAGACCATGAAGCATACTTTCTGGTCTCCTTACCGCTGCATTGGACTCCACTACATTACATCCCCTCCCCTTACCAAGGGAGGGGAGCCTGCCTTGCATGCTCCCCATTTTCCAAAAACTGAATGAAGATGAGGAGGCCACTGTCCCACATGGTTGCCACCTCTTTTTCCACATGACCTGGCTTTCATACACCACTAGCAAGTAGAGCAGACATTGCTCCAGGTCTCAGTGAGCTTCCATGTGCCACTGTTTGCATTCCTCCTTTCAGCAGGAGCACTGCCTACCTGAGAGCTGGGTTTAGCGCTAGGTATGACCTGACTGGGATATGCAGAAGTTCCTTGACTGTTGTCTGTAACTTCTGACAGTGGAATATTTGTAAATTTAAATGCTTCCTCCCAGAAGTATCAAAGGAACTAGGGCCACTTTTCAGCATGAACATGAAAGGCTTTCGCGCACTAGTGCAGCAAGGATTGCCATGGAGAACAAAGGCTTTTGCTAATCGCTTCTAATGCCTTTCAAGTTTATGCCTCATTTTTTCCCCTTTTTCAGACAGCCTCCCAGAGTACTGAGACTTCAGTGACTGACTCACCAAATAATTAACAGGAGGAGGACTCCATCTCTGAAACTTTTGAACACCTCTTTTAATTTTCTTAAACCAGCCAGTACCCTGGCCAGGTTCCAGTTTGTGTAATTACATTTGACCTAACTTAATCCCTTGGCAGTTTCAATTGCATGTGGTAGTCTTCTTGGCTCCCTGTCCTGGGCTGCCATTCAATGCTACTCCATGGTTTTCAGCAGCTGTCATAATTCAGCCGTAGAAACGGATGTATTTTCCTGGTGGAAGCACTCCTCGTATCTCTGTCCCTTGCTAAACATACTTACCTTACTAGTATTTTGGCAGGTAATGTGTCTGATGCTGCAGATGATCTTGTGGAAGTCCTTGGAACTACTTTCACCCTCAAAGATGGGCATATATTTAAACTCTTTTATTAGTTGGCCATCATACCTTTTGAGATTACTTTGAGTTCTTCATCTTCAGTGAAAGGCATTTATTGCTCGGTCTCCTCAGCTACTGTATGCTGCTGTAGGGACATTATTGGTGCAGGTATTCCTCTTTAGCCTTGGAAACAGCACTTCTGTTATCAAACCTGTGCTAAATAGGAGCGTGTCACCTTCCTGTGCTGACAGCAGTTGTGCTGGCTGTAAGTGTTTGCATCAGTAAGAGTGGAAATGATCAAGGAAAGCAAAAGCCCAGGGCAGCTGAGAAGGATTGCAGAAGAAAAAAAAACATCCCAAGTGGAAACTTGGAGATGGACAAAGTGCAGTAGCGAAAGGGATAGTCAGATGGATGGTGCATGCAAGAGAGAAGACACTGAGTTGTTGCATTGGCACATCCTTGGATGTGCAACAGGCATCTTGTTTTCAAGGCAGATGGAAAATTGAGTGTTTCTTGGCTTCAGCCCTTGGAAAAGGCATATTTGTTACAAAGCCACTTGATTCTTCGGGGCTAGCAGCAGCCCCTGTTAAGGGGAGACAGGAATTTAGATGAGATGGGGTGCAAAAGGTGATCCAGTGGTGAAAGATGCTGTTGTGGCAAATTGTCTGCTCTGTTTTTCTGAGAGCTTCCAAAAGTAGGATGGCAAATGTATTATTGCTGCTCTCCCTTGTTGCTTGTTCTCTCTCATGAAATTTGGGATGTTTTTGTTATTCAGAGCTCTCTCCTGTGTTTCCAAACACTGCTCATGTAAATTCTTTCTTTATTCTTTCCTCATTGTCACCAAACCCTTGGGTTCAGAAGAAAGATTTATTTTTGCTAGATAGAACATCCTGAAGTTCAGGAGGTAAGGACTATGTTGTGAACACAAAAGTTACTTGATCTTTCATCAGGCCTGACTTTTCTCCTCTGGGTCTATCCCATAATTACACAACATTCAAGTCTCAGTGCAGACAAGAAGTCTTGCCTCTGTTGGTTTCAGTGACACTGTAAAGAAAGTCACCAGTGGCAACATTAAGATTTGTCCTCTGTCACAGTGAATAAAGCTTTGGAGTCAGAGCCATCTGATTTTGATGTGTGCTGGGTATTGCTTATAGCTTGGCAGAACTTTCTGCAAAGTCTGTGAGCACTTTGTTTCCTAGAACACAGATTTATCAAACCCTTATGGTGGTTGTCAGAGAAAATGCGGCCAAGTTTGAGTGGTGGCACATGATGTATCTACAGTCATTGATATTGCTTTGAAGATCTGTTTGAATGTTAAGTAATGGGGCAGAAGAAATTGCATTTCAGAGTTGTTGGTTTTTCCTTACTACTGGACCCTCTGACTACCATCCTAAAGACAAACCTTTTATTTTTCTTGTTTCAGAATACTTTATAACTGGGTGTGCCTGAATGCATCAGCCTTTGGATGTGAGCGTCTTCTCTTGAAACAGCCTTCTGATATCCTAGCTGCCTGTTCTCTTGGGGTAAGAAAAGAAATACTCATGCAGAGACACAAGATTAAGAACGTGCTTTGAGTGGAACCAGAATGGCAGAGGGAGGGCAAGCCACACTGGTGCCTCAGCTTGTAAATTTTGGAAATTGTGAACTTGTTGTGGAGAGAGGGAATAAACTGTAAATCTGACCACTGTAAACAAGACAAATTATGAGCTTAAGTTGCAGCAAGAGAAATTTAGATGAGACATTAGTAAATGATCTCCTGCATTAAGAATAGCAGAGAGCTGGAGTGGATTGCCCGAAGAGCTGAGGAAGTTTCAGTCACTGGAAAGGTTTAAGAGCAAGTTAGCAAAGCTCCATCCGATGTGCTTTTAGGAGAACTGATCCTTCCATGTGGTGGGGAAGTGGACTAGATGACTTCTGGAGAGTCTTCCTAACCTGTTGATGGTTAGAAATTGGAGAATGTGAAATTCTTATCTTAACAACCTTATTCAAAACTGATAAGGTAAAAGGCAAAGCTCAGTGTATCTGTGCAGAAGGAGCTGCCTGATCTGATGATGAGCTTTGATGCAACAGCAATTAACTCTGGTGCTCAGTGTCTCTGTTACCTGAATGGTGATGTTCTTCTGGAGGGAAGTGTAAGCTCATGGAAAAGGAGTTCAGTCCTTGATCTTTGGCATGTAGTGTAAATTTGTGATAAAAACAGGAGGTTCTATCAATTCTGGTTCCTTTGTAGCAAGTTCCTGGGAGTTTGGGTCTCTTCTGTGATCCATGTAAGGGCTTTACTCTTACTCTCAGGTGGGTAATCTCATCTGTTTTATTGTGACATGAGAACACAATGCTACAGATACAGGTATACTGAGAAAAATATGAATATCATGTGGAACACATAGATAGGAACCAAATGATTACTTTTCCTTTTTGTTTCCAGGGGCTTATGAGGTGGTGGAGAGTTTCATTTTTCTTTTCTTGTTCTTCTGTTCCTGTTCTCCATTGTGTTTCTTTGTCCTGTCTTGACAGCGAAAGCGGCAGGCTTTTTGTGTGTTTAAAAATGCTAGCTCACCAGCTGGGTCTTGAAATTATGTCCTGAAGATGGCTGCTCATTTAGTTCCCTTGCTTGTCCCTTGGGAGCTGCAAATGACAAATCTAGCCTGGGCTCAGGCAGCCTCTGAGCCATCACCATGAGAGGAACAGGGTTCAGGTGCTTCATCGTCCTTGGTCCAGTTAAGAAGGGTAGTCAGATACCTGTCCTGTGTCTTAGGACTCCTGAAATTCAATGGGAATTCTTCAGCCTCCTGTTGGACTTTGTTTGGGATTCGTTTGGTTTCTCTGATAGTTACCTTTCATCCTTAATGTCAGCAAATACTGGTGTCTCCCCTGGAGTTATACTAGTGTCTTATTGTTCGTTATCATCTTCTGCCTAGCAGAGATAAGCTGTTGTGTCCCAGGGGTATAGGAACATGGGAGAAACTTTCAAATAGCTCTAAGAAATGCAGATTATGTCGAGAGAGAAATAAGGGGATGTCTTTCTCAAGTCACCTTTGTACATGTTTTTTTTTTCTCTTTTCTTTTTTCTTTTTCTTTTTTTTTTTTCCTCTTGAGCTTTTCAATTCCTGCAACTATCTACTCAAATCTTGAAAGCAAAATGCGTTCATGGAAAGATACAATTTACTGTGTGCCCTGTGATCTTTTGATCTCAATCAATCAAATAAATCTAAGACCTTGCAGTTCACCTTGTTGCAAGGACGGTTAATAAGTTGAGGGGTTGTGCCAATGGCAGTGATGGTTTTCCAGCCTTCTGCTTTTTTATCGTTGTTGTTATTTTTTATGATTCTGACCTTTTGGACTGGTCAGGGTAAGATTATTTGCAAAGAATACTCCATAAATATGCCCGTCAGGACCGGAGTTAACATTCAAGCGTTGCTGCTTAGCAAAAAAAACCAATATGCCAAAGTTCAATTTAGATTTCCCTGCAGGGTTGAAAATAATGACAAGACTCACTTAACATGGCAGAGATGAGTCCTGCCACCTTTATGGGAGTGGTTGCCTTATGGTCCTGCAGCCCATTGCAGCTATGTGCCTGCTTAACTTGCTGGCTGCGCCTGAAGATTTGGCATCTGGCATCTCGTGCTGGAGCAAACGTGGGGCAGAGGAGCCCGGAGGTGTGTCTCCCAGCTCTCCGAGGTGCAAGCTCAGTCGACTATGTAGTTTTCTTTGATTTTGCAATGGAAAATTCCTTTTTTCTAGTGCTATGCTCCTTGCTTACACCTGTAAATGAGGTTTTGTGGAGGTACTCTAAGCTCTGTGTCCTGCAAAACAGTCCTTGCACTCCATCCTTGCACTCTGAGTGCAAGCTGGTGTGCATTGCAAGCGTTGCTCAAGAAAGTCCCAGCACGGCTTGGTGTGTTGTGAGTAGTGCCCTGTGAGTTGCTCATTGTGATCTTTGAGTGCTTTGGGAATCCCAGATTTTGGTGGACAGCCGGTTGGGTTTTCCCCGCTGTGACTATTCATCGAAACAGTTCCTAGACGTCTCCCACCTAATGTTTGCCGCTGAGGAGGCTTGCAGCGTCCAGCAGGAAGAATCTTGCTTGTCTGTCAGAAAGTATAATGGTGATTATCGATGTTTCAGTGGTCCTGTCAGCACAATTGACTTCTGTGGGTGAGAGCAGCATGAGGAGTGAAGCTGGGAGCCAGCAGCTGCTATTTAAGCATTAACCTGCAGTGTTTGAAAGCCACACCAGTCTGTTGGGTAGAAATGGTCTCTCTATAGAGCCTGGTCATGGCTGTAAATATAATTTGTCAGAAGCATGTGGCTCTTCTGAGGTTATTTTTTCCTCCTTTCGTAGATGAGAAAGTGAAGGTGTTGAAGACCTCTTACTTTACCCACAGGAAAGTGCACGGCAATGGAGCCCTGAGGTTGGGTCTGAGACCCATAGGTTTGGCCGAAAAAAAAAAAAAAAGCTACATGTGGTGAAAGGCAGCTTGTTCCCTGAAAAAATTATGCCATCAATTGAGAAATCAGACTTGGACTGGGTGGTGAAATAACGGTGCAAAATGCAGTGCAACTTGTGGAGAGTCATGCGGCACCTCAGTGACAAATCCCCTGCCACAGCCCAGCGGCTCTGGGTCCAACTCTGCGACGCTGTAATTTGCAGTGAAACAGATGGGTCTGGTTCCTTGTCAGCATCGTCTGAAAAGTTTAAAAATAAAATAAATAAGTTAGTGTTTAGTCCCATTTAAAATCCAAAAGTTGTTTCTCCAGCGCCTGTAAATAACTTAACCCTTTGCTGGATTTACCTGCCTTGCACATAAAACTAGAGGTATTGGGAAAAATAGATGATCGAGTGTGGCAGAGCAGTGGCATTGCTGTGTGCTGCTGCACCCTCCCAAGGCCAGTGTCCCTGCCACGAGGTGGGGAGAGGTGTCCCCATCCCCATGGATAGCTGCCATCCTCGAGGTGCCAAGGGGAAAAGCCCTGCAAGACGCAGGAGTTTTGCATGGCCCAGACACCGACACTCTTTTTTCTTATTCTGAAAGGGACTGGCAATTAGCAGCAGGGTTAATAGCCACCTTGAATTAAATCCTATGGAGGCATGAAAAGTAGCAGGGTATATTTGGAAATATCTATTGCATATATATATTCCTCTTAAGAAACATGTTGGAGATGCCGTATCCATAAATACTAATAAGGCTGTTTGATTCCAATTTTCAGGTAAGATTAACATTTTATTGAGTATTATATCTGTCACATTCAATGCTTTAGTGTACCATCCTCTCAGGCTTATTAGCATAATTGCAGTGCTTAAGCAACAATAAAAATTTCAACAGTAAAATAGCAGTTAGCACAGGCAATTTGTTATCAAAAGCTTTTATTTAAGGACAGCTTTTGAGCATATTTATTATCAAGTTAGGGCTATACATTATTTTTATTTAGAAAAACAAAAGGGAAGCATTGTAGGATTTTTTTTTTCTTTTTTTAATGGCTAAATCAGAAGGCCTGAAAACTGGTCACAGCCTTTTTCTGTTTCTTAAAATTGCTCAGCAAATTCGCTTAGGGTGGGAAGACAAGATAACGAAACAAACCCCGGTCTGGAGTAGGGTTGTGATGTTAATAACTCAGCAGAACAATATCAATAAGTCCTGATGCTGTCTCGAGTGCCCTTTTAAAATTCCCTTACCACGTCCCAGGCTCTGAAGGCACCATGTTCCCCCTCTGTAACTGATGGCACTTTCATCAGAGCAGTGCAAGGACAGGGGTGGCCCAGCCTTGCACCCTGACAGTGTCCGCAGACGAGGGGAGAGACCGGACAGGACCTGTGGGAAGATGGGACTTTGCTGTTGGTGATGGTTGTCTTCGAGGTTGAAGCGGAGGATTACAGTGTGTGACAGCACTGTGCGCTCCCGCTGCTTTTGTTCTCCCTTTGAGGACATGTAGGGGAACTGTCCTTTTCCAGAAAATCTGTAGCGGAGATGTGAATATGCATGTGTTTGTGTGCATGCACCTGCTTGTGCACATACACACAGAAAATCCCTGTTGCCAGCATGGCAAGATTTCATGTGTGTATTTTAATTTTCAATAAAAGGCATTTTGGGGGCAAATTTTCTATGTGCATTTAAAATATGAAATTGTACCTCATAAATACAGAAGTGAGTTTTAAACTACACAAGAAGTCCTCAAAAGAAGAGGTCCATCAAGAAAAGCACAAGCATTTGGCAAGAGGAAGACCATTGCTGTGATTGCTCATGGGTAAATGCAGACTTGAATCTTTTGCAGTCCTCCGAGGTGACAGCTGACAGGGACATGCAATGTGTTGTATTTATTCAAGTGAAATGTGCCTCCTTTTCTGTATGATTCCTTTGTGGGTGGAGGGTGTTTTCAGACCCCTCTTTGCGGAGTTGGCTCCTTCATACCCTTCAACTTCTGCTTGAATTCTTCAGATTGTCATTGTCTGTTGTCCTTGTTGTTCCTCAGACCTCTGTTCACCTCTAGCATCCCTGTTCTCCTCCCTGTCACTGAACCTTGAGGTGTTTCTCCTCCTGTGTGTTTTCCTCATCCTCGCTTGTTCTGGGAGACCTCCTCTACCTTGTGCTGCTTTTTCAGAGGTTGGTCTCCCATCTTGTCGATGGATGACTAATGGTGGACCTGTCCCTGTTTGCCATTTCGGTGGTGCCCAACGCCCATGGTGAAGGGCTGCCGCAGCCCTCGCAATGCCTTGATTGGGCTCGCAGTTGTTTGGGGTTTTTTTTGCCTCCCAGTTTGAGTGTTATCTCAGCTCACCCCATGAGGAGAAGTGAAGGTAGCGCTGCCCCGGGGCAGAAGCTTGTGTTCATAGTGAAACAGGATGTGCAAGCAGGTTGTAGGAATTGGGAAAGGAGCGCATGGAAACAGGTGAAACTAAACTGGGCACATATTAGAGAAGTGATGTGCTTCTGGGGTTCTCTTCACAAACACCCTCTTCTGTGAATATGTGAAATTTGAAAGGAGCTGGTTGTTTCAGATCCCGTTTTTTTTTTTGGTACAAAAACCCATGTTATTCTCCAGAGATAAACTGTGTGTTTCAGATTCTTGGGTAGTCATGAGTATTGCACTGGTACACAGCTCACTCTCACCAAACTGCCCAGTACTGCACGGTGTTTGGACTTTCTGACAGCTGGAGAGCTTGGTGATGTTCCTGGGAAGATGGAACACATAGAAACTTGACTGTGGAGAGCTAAACTTCCTGGGAACTTCATGCTCAGTGGAAATGTGGCTGTGATTTGAATTGCAGTTGAAATATGCGCTCTCTGCCTCTGTGGTCACGTCCAGGAATGGGGACTTGTTACTGCTCTCCCAAGAACAAGCAGGTTCCTGCACAGTCCTGCAGGTCCCCACTATTGCTCCTTTTGGCTCTGCTCGTCTGGCTTTAGTAGCGTCCAACACGTTAACTACCTGAGCATCTCCTGCTTGCGTCTAGCCTTGTAGCTAGGTAGTGGTGTGTGTCTTCTGCTGCGGCCAGGGAAGCACCCTTCTAGGTGCTGTGCACAGGCAGAGGGCTCCCACATCCATGGGAGGAGCTGGGGGACTAGGGAAGGTGCTTTCTTGGAGCGTTGATGTGATTGAGGGCATTTCCATGTGACTGCTACCTGAGATCTATAGTCCTCCAACAGTTTAGATAGGAAGGACCTTGCAGGTCTCTTGTGCAGCCCCTGGCTCAAAGCAGGGTTAGCTTCAAGGTTGGGTGAGGTTGCTCAGGGCTTGTCATGGCAATGGTGGTCTGGTGTGATCCTGAGGGATGGTGATGCTGTATGCCTTGGTGAAGAAGAAGAAACCTTATGGAGGGCTTTGGAGGCTGTAGTCTGGTGTCAAGGTAGTGGAGCAATGAGGTTTCTGGGAGGGGGTCTGTATGAACAGTCAGCCAAGAGCCAGAGTCTGCACTACAGTGGCACAGGTCCTACCTCGAATTCCCCTTGTGAAGCAGGGAACACCATCTCCAGCTCTGCAGGACCAGTGCTGCTCGAGGCTGGCTGCCACCATAGCCACTGGGGAAACCACATAGCTCTTGTTCATGATGGACGGGGAGCGATGATGGGCGGAGAGGGTCGGTGGCTGGAGCTGAGGCCATGCATGAACACGTCTTCCGCAAGGAGGAAAGTGTCTCCATGCTTCCTGCAGGGAAAAAAATCGGCCAAAAGAATTTAATAGTGATAAATGTCATAAAAATACTTACGCTGGAATTTGTAAAGCCTGGAACATCTGTTCTTGACAGTGCTTTGATCATGTTGTGAGGCTTTTAAAATGATACTTCCATGAAATAAGTGAGATCCTTATGGCTGCAGGATTCCTTTCAGTGCCCTTTTTTTCATGGAGCAAAAAGGCAAATTTCACAGGGAACATTACATGACTTGAAACACATACTTTAATGGTTAGTATCAACCAAACAATGTTTTATTAGGTGCTAGAAAAATGTTCCAGTTACATACCCCAGGAAGCAAAGCACTCCCATTTACTTTTAAGCTTATGGGAGCTGTACTTTGGAAAAAAAAAAACCAAAAAAAAACCGAAAAAACCCCAAATCAAGAATTCATTGCTTGTATATTACTGTATTCAAAACCAAAACAAACACAGTGAAATGAGCTTAAACATTTTGAAGTTGTTGTCAGAAAAGGGCCTTTTTGGGTTTTGTTTCCAGCCAGAGGTGCAGACGAGCCGGGATCAACGTATTTTCTGAGGGGCACACAGCGAACAATTGCGAGACAGCGACAATTTACTTTCCTCGGTGCACTGCTGTGGATTGAATAACTTTTTAGTCATCTGCTTTTCTCTGAGGAATCATCTTTTCCCCTTTCCTCGTCATTTTGGCAGGCTTCTGCCTGTTTCCCTTCAAGCAGCTGCGCGTTTGCGGGCTGAAATGTTGTGATGCTGAATGTCTCTGGTGTTTTAAGGAGCGCGGAGAGCTCCGATTGCAGAGCTGGGTTCTTTGCAGCTCGACACCTGGCAGGAGGATTTCTGCTCCTCTGCCTTCCTGCTAAGCGTAGGAAAAAAAATCTCCTGGGCTGTGTTTGCAGAAGCGGCCTGTAGGACGCGAGGAGCAGCGGGAAGGAGGGAGAAATTGAAGAGGAGATGTGGAACGAGGGGGTCTCCTTCTCTGCCACATTCATGTGTTCATACTCGGCAAATCCTTTCCCGCTGCTGCAGCCAGTGAGTCCGGCAGCTCCCAGTGGGATGCCGGGGCAGCCTCGTCGCTCCCATCGCCCCTTCCCTTCGCTGGATGGATGAACGGGGCCGCTGTGGCCCTGGGGCTCTCCCCAGCAAGAGGAGCCTGGGGCGGTCCACGGTTTCTTCATTTTAAAGACCACCTAAGCTGTGAAAAGAGAAAGAGTTATGGTCATAAATAACAGAGAAGGAATATGACTGTGCTTTCTAGTAACGTTCTGGGTGTCAGGGGTTAATTTATGAGAGCTAAATTGTTTAATTAATTTCTGCAGCACCCAACAGGTGAACAGGCGGCTTATTACTGTGACATATCCATTTATAGCAGTTTTCCTTCGCTAACACCTGCGACTCAGTTCTGTTACATGCTTATGCTGTCTGTTAATTATTTACCAAGGATTGACAAGTACAGAGTGCAAAATAAAATGCTTTTATGCTGAAGACTGCATTGCACACCTAAGAGTCCTAGGATTTATGCCACTGTAC
Organism: Ciconia boyciana; assembly: GCF_034638445.1. Lineage (NCBI taxonomy): Eukaryota > Metazoa > Chordata > Aves > Ciconiiformes > Ciconiidae > Ciconia > Ciconia boyciana. The sequence continues at coordinate 55,004,250 of NC_132940.1, read as the reverse complement.
TACCAGGTATAATCGCAGGATCATCCCTGGGCTTCTGATGGAGGACTCCTTGGGCGTGCATGAGCAAGAGGCAGCCTCCCGCCCGCCAGAGCTTGCATGCGGAGGGGCTGCGTTTTCAGTGAAGGGCTTGCTACACAGATGGCAGTGGTGTATGAGGGGATCTGTGTCCTTCGCTTCCTTGCAGATCGATTTTTGCCATTTTGATTGACTTTCTTCCCCCCCCTACAAAGGTTCATTCTTCTTCATAAGTGATGCCGGAAGCAAACTGTTTAAAAAAACCCACTGTGTGATGTACTTTTTTTTAAAAAAACAGTAAAATAGTATAAAAGTCAAGTAGCAGATCGAGTTCTGACTCAGCTGGTAACTTACGATCCTATGCTATTTCTGTAACATTTTTAGCTTATGACCAAATTTTTCTAATATTAGGACATTGCCATAGAAAGTGTGTCAGAGTCCCAGGCTGCCAGAACCTATCACTGTACAGAATATATAAATTTCTGAGCAAGTGTGCAGGAGCAGTCCAGTAAGTTCTTTGCTGTGGTTTTAAATTGCTGCAATTTCTTTTTTTGTTTGTTTTTTGGCTTTTTTTGTTGATTCACTTACCAAACAGTGCCGTGCAGAACGACATAGCTGCTTTTTGTTTCTCATGCAGTCAGGCACCGAGCTCCCGTCCCCAGCTGTGCCTCTTGCAGACTGGAGTTGCTTTACTAGTAGATTTTCAGTGGTGTGAACTGCTGTAAGTCCATTCAAGCTGTACTAACTATGTGGATTTTATGGAAGCTGAGAATCCGGTCATACAGCTCGTGGTTTTAGTAAGGAAGGAGTTCTGGAGATGGTCGTCCTGTTCTAGGCAGGCAAGAAAGTACACGCAAAGTTTCTGTAAGCTCAGGGAAAGCGTGTGTGAACAAATAAGCATCTGTGTTGCAGTACGAGAGAGGGCGATTACTGAGGAAATCTCAAAGTTTACAAGTAGGATTTTTTTATAGGTTCAAATCTGCTGTGGTTTCGGAGTACCTAAGGACACTTAAAATAATGAAACTCCAGACAGTCCAGCCCAAACATGCATGACACACAGCAGCAAAGCAATCGTTGTGTTTAGCACTACCAATCAGCTAGCTAATGCAACAGCTGCTCTGGGATTTTGCATTTAATTTTTGTCTGGATAATAATGAGGAACGCCGGGTTAATGATCTGTGTCCGGTTTCCCTCCAAAGTGCTTTATTTGCACTTTGTGGCTGCTTTTCATGGTTCTTTGCAGCAGCCCCAAAATGTCAACTGACCTGAAGAAATTGACAATGGATGCTTAAGAAATCCGAAAGAAAAGCTAGAAAGGATGTTGCTTTCTAGCTTTTCATTTGGACACCTTGTACTCAGACTCCCTTTGATTAAGTAACCAGCAAAACCTATTCACATGTATTCCAATTAAAATTTAATGAAGCAAGAGGATGTATTCATACATGCTGACTAATGCGGGAGGAATAGATTCCAGTAACTCGGCTCTGCAAGCCCTTTGCTTCACGTTCAGGGCTCAGTTTACTAGAAAGCTCCTCAGCAGCCATGGAGCTCCTCTGGCATGAACAACCCTCGCAGGTCTGCTGGGTTCATGCAGTTATAGCGAGAGGCAATGATGGCTTATACAGAAAATAATGTGGCTCTTTTGTAGGGCAGAGCCTTATCAACGAAGCCTGGTTTGGCTGATTGCAAGAGGTGAGGCAGGGCTCCTGCCCTAATGTGCTCCGTCGCAAGAGGTCAGGGAGTCTCTGGATGCGTGTGTTGTATCTGCCCTTGTATCACAGCTCTCATCAAGCAGCAGTTGGATGAGTGGAGCAACACATAGAGAGAAGGGAAGCCCTATTGGCCCTAATTTTTAAGTAGGGAAATTGGTGCTCAAGTGGAAGCTGTATAACAGCTCAGCCGGTGTCAGAAAATAGACAGGCTTTCAGTGCTTCTGCCTTTGCCAGGTTTACTGGGCAGTTGCTTTGGTATTTGCATTTCCAAAGGGATATGGTGCTGCTTTGCAGAGCATTTCACTTCTAAAAATGTTGCTCCCACCAGTGGGGAATGCACAGACATCTGCATGGACAATGAAATGACCTGCCAGGAGCAGTGCGGAGACTGGCTTACTTTCACACTGTCTGTGTCTCTTCCCGAGCGTTTCCACCTCTCAGGCTGCTGCAGAGCTCCTGCATCATCTTGCGGCCAGGATGGGGGTTGGAGTAATGGTGTAAAAAGAGCTCATCTGCTCATTGCACAGTGCCCTGCGGCTTCAGGTCTGCATGGGGACTGATGTCCCACCTCTGAAGTGGCATGTGGCAGTGGGGTGATGCTGCACAGCTATGTTAAATGGCATTTTTGGATAAGCTATGAAAGATCCTGCTGTATCCACTCTTAGTAATGGGTTGGGCGACAGAACGGAAATGCCATGGTGGAATTTGCCTTTGCTGCTGACCCTTGCACGACACACAAGAGCTCCTCATCACCAGACCTTTGTTTTGCCTTATCCAGAATACAAAGCAGTGCTTCATTGGCATGGCTGGCTGTTTTCCTTCTGGCTTGACTCAGTGGCAGAACTGCAGCAAACTTTCCTGAGGTATAGTGAGTTTTCCAGTTACCATCCGCTTCAATCCCCATTCCGTCCTGCAAAGGCTCTCACTTGCTCTGCTGCAGTGAAGTTCTGAAGAAGCCTTCAGATGGAGATGCGACTCTGGAGCTGAGACCTTGTGCTTTATTTTTGGCCTGGAAAGCTGCTCTTGGAACAGTAAGCATGAGATTTCTCTTGAAACCTTCTTTGTGTGCCTTTCTGAAGAAATAGCTGGAAGGAGAAGACCTGCCAGTTGAGCTGTAAAAGAGAAACCTATTGGCTCTGAATACACTGGGGACATTATTTAAGGTCAGTTGATCTGTGAGAAGGCATGACTTATCTAACGCAGCCTAAGGTTAGTTATGCAACAGATGGGCTGTTCTTTGTTGTGAAGAACAACTTCAGTGTGTGCCTGTGAAAATCAAAGGTCTTGCTGAAGGCATGTTGTGTTCTTGCTGGAAGCTATTGGGTGTCCTCCTCTAGTGATTTTCCTTCTGTAGTAGATTATCATCGCAGAAAGGTTTCCAGCGGAAAAACGCATTCAGCAGTTGCAGGCTGCAAAAGTTGAGCTGCTAGTAGATGTGTACTTTGGCGGGTGGTGGTGTGGGACCATGGGCATATGGTGTTGTTTCAGACCAGCCATTACTTCCTTCTCTTGCCCACATACATCTCTGTGTCATAGAGCAGATCACTGGATTGTCTAGATACCTACATAGGGCAGTATTTTTGAGGTAAACACTGAAGAGGGGTGTTTTCTGACTTCTAAAGAGAGATGTAATAATTTGCCATTTATATTGGTTTGAAATACAAGGTTTGCAGCGTGCTGGCTGCACTGACATCTCCTTTCTTGGAGAACCTTTCTTCCCTCTATCATATTAAAACATGCTGCCCAGCCAAAGTTCTGTTATCTCTCCAGAGAGATTCAGCATCACTCAGCAAATCAAAGAAAGGGGATTTTTCTTTAAAACTAGGATTGGTCTCCATGTGGGGTGGGTAGGAGTGAGCAGTTCTGGGTAGCCAGTTTTGGGCTGGAGCCTTTGTGCATGGTGAAAAATGCTTTATCGCTTGTGCAATGCTAAGCATAATATTCAGCAAGATTGTCTGACGTGCTTGTGGACTGTCTTCTTTCTGTGTTTTTTATTTGTGTGGTGTGTGTTGGGAGGTTTAGTATTTGCAGAATGAGGATATTTTAACTAGCTTTGCACAAATATTGGTCTTGCGTGGTTTGTTAGCTGCACACTCCTGGGCAGAACTAGGGGATGATGAAAATAATCAAATATCCAGAGGTTTTTTTTGAGGACTTTATGTAAGAGATGGAAAAATTAAACCTTAAAAGGAAATAACTAAGGTGTATAGTCATAAAATGTTGTTTTTCCTAGATGTTCAACTTTATATATAGATGGCTTGGTTAAATCCAAATTGTCTGCAGTGGAAAGGTGATGACTGTGATATGGTGTGACAGTGGGGGTGCTTGGGGAGCAAACTGGACTGGCTGCAGCGATCCCTCATCTGGGTGCCTCAGAGATAATGATGCTCCGAGCTCAGGGAGAGTGTTTGCATCTCCCTTGATGCAACTTGGGACTGAAAGGGTTTTTCCTAGTTGCCTCTTGCTCTGGAAGTCTTTTGGCTGTCCAGCTCTGCGTTCCTGTAAAAGCTCCCTTTGAAGTATGCTAAGGCGTTACAGTTAATGAGAGATTTCCTTTGCTTTACAAAATCAGACTCCGCCTTCCCCCTTCTCGGCATCCAAAATGATTAGTACTTTCTGTAAATCCAGGCCTACGGATTTTATGAGGACCCCTGACATCCAGGGGTGATTGTGTTCTCTGCGAGTGTTTCCTAAGTAGTAAGAAATCAATGCATCAGGGTGGACTGTGCCTGACATCTATTAATTACACTGTGCCCTTACATCTGACGTACCAGAAGAGGGTCTGAAAGGCAACCCCCTTTGCCCTGACTAATTGATACCAAAACAAATTGGGGCAAGTGGATGTAAACTGGTTCCGAAAAAAAAAAGGGAACATTTGTTTGGTAGTTGGAATTGGAAGGAGCAGTTGCAAACCGAAATAAGACGTACAGTAGCATGAGATACTTGGCTGCAACAGACCCCATAAATGGTCCCACCAGCCCTGCAGTGCCCCACTCTAAATGCTTGGGAATAAAACATGTCCTGCTGTTAACGCTGCATCAAATGAAGGCATTGTGGTACATGCTCGGGGCCATGGGCTGGGGGATAATTGCTGTTTTCTTCCTGTATACCATAGATGAGATTATTTTGAAGCTTTACCATCCTGACTTTTGCAGCACACATTAAGCTGAATATGACATTAGTTTTAAGAGTTGTGGCACTTGTGGTTACAGCTTTGGGATTCCTTATATTTACTTTCTAGGGAACTAAAATTCAAAGCAGCTTTTATGGCTGTCATGAGAATACTGTCAGTTTCGAAAGAGGTGGGTAAATGTGCATTGACCTTTAACTAATATGGCCATATCCTATTTTCTGTGTGTTTCCAATTAAGAGAAGTATGTTACGACTTTTTTTTTAAATTGTTAAAATAGGAAAGTTATTTAACTGCAAGATTTCTTCTGCTTTTTCCCAAAATAAAGATAGTGAGTTGTTGTCCAAGGGCAGAAGTTTTTATACAATTGCTATTATAAGCTGGAAATCAAGATTTAATAATAGCACGCACCATCTGCTACCAGTGGTGGAAGAACAAGACCAAACCCTGGACTGCTGTAAGCAGTTTTAATCTGCAACTTGCAGCAAGGCCACAGGGCTTCACATCCTTCTGTGGAGGAGAGGACGGGATTCTTGGTTGCCACTGCTGATCCTCTCCCTAAGCTTTTGGGTTTTTAGCACTAGAAATCCCACATGCAACGTCTTGTTGCTCAGTGTGGTGAGTTGTGCCTTCAGAGTAAAATAAAGGAGAGTGTTGACTGTGCCAGACTTGACCCAGCTCTGTCTGAAGCCAGCTGCAAACTCCTGGTTGTCACTAATGAGAGCTGGACCCGCTCTTTCGGAAGACCATGGCGGTTTTTTTCACGTTTTGATGGTGGTGGGAGGTGATGGGCGCATCTGGCTGAGATAGAGGAGGATCTCTCCCTATGTTGCTTCTTAGAAGGCACGTCCCTCCTCCTGTTTTCCTGGGTGTGTGTTGCAAAATAATTTTATACCTTTGCTCCTAGGACTTGGGATCCTTTTCATAAGCTGCGGTGGATCTTTTGCTACCTTAGAAAAAAAAAACATTTTTCCACTTTTTAAAGTGCACTTTGCTAAACAGGTATTTTTGTCAAATTGTAGTTTCCTCCAAAACATTTTTCTTTATATAGAAAATGGGATTCCACCTCTCCCAGACCTTTGCTAACAGCTCTTCTGCTAGCTAAATATCACTGAATTAAAAAGAAACAAAAATAAGAATATGATGTTTTTGGATAAAGATTTTAGTTGACCGTTTTGGTCCCAGGTAGAAGAAATCCTCCTCTCTTTTGAATATTGAGATTTTCTGGGGATTACTACCCTGTTATTTTACCTTGCAGAACATTGTCATACTGCAGCATTTCTGGAAAACTGTTATACATGTATATAAACATGCTCTGTGCTGGCTTTTGCCTTGCTCCCTCGCCCAGAGAAGTGCTGGGGCACCTCTGTAGGACCCTTGGTAACAGAGCATGCTGCTGGTTTTGGCAACTCAGCTTTTGGAGCTGACCTGTAATGAAATTGGTGCAATGGGATAGTTTCAGGTCAGGGTGTGTAGGAAAAAGGTACCTCTGCCAGCCTTTTGACGGTTGCTTTGATTTGTTGCTGGGCACAGTGAGGATTCCTGGGGTATTATCTGAGGATTAAGTGCAACATTAAACATTGGAGCTGGCTTGTCAAAAAAAGCACAGTTTATCAAAACATAACTTATAACCAACAGTTTACTACCAGCTACAGTAATTAATATGGAACATGACGGGGCCCATCATTAATGTGCTTTGTTGTCTCAGCTTGCATTACTGCTGCTGGCAAGGCCAGCTTCAGAGGCTAATGAAGGACAGGGAAGAAAGAAATTTGTGCTGTTGTTAGCTGATGGTAATATTTCTCCAGGTCACACGCTGTACCGTGCATTGCATCTGATCACAAATCTCAGCCAGACATATCTGTCCAGTAAAAGCTGGTTTTCCAAATTCTTGCTTAGAGAGGCAAGAATTATTGCTTGCGTCAAGGTCACTCGGAGCCGATGGCAAACTCCATTAATGTTGGGATGGGGGAGAGGGTGCGCAGGCTGGTCTGGAGGATGGGGAGAAAACTTATCACCTCATCTGCAGTGGTCCAAATCCTGCTCAGGTTATTGGTGAGGGAAGGCAGTTGGTGTCCAGTGTTGGTGGTTAGTGAACTTGTCTGAGGGAGGAGGAAAATGGAAGAGGCTTTTCCAACATTTTCTAGTGGCCAAGCACCCCGCTGAGGGCAACGTCTGGTGCTGTGTTGCTGATGGGATTCTCTGTTGGTGAGGAGCTTGTGGTTGTTTGGAGATGGGTCCCACTTCCTGATAGCCCATCTTGAGCTGCCTGAGAGTCATACGACTTCAGCAGAAGTTTTATTATCACGCTAGTTTCCAGAGAGATGTTTGGAGCTGTTCCCAGCATTGGGTTAAGCTGCAGTAGCAGCGTGAGCTCCTTTCTGGTGTTTTGGTGAGGGATAGGCCAGCTGACGGCTCTCCTAAGGTGCGTAAGGAGTTCATGTTAAAATAAACAAAGCCGTTCCCATGGTCTGTTTCCTGTATCAAGTCTGTCTTTGCCTAGATTCCAAAGAAAGATCCCACAATGTCATCAGAGTTTGAGAAATACCTGGGCCTTGGAGGGGCTTGGATGCAGAGGGTGGTCAGGTCTCCTGTATGGAGATAGCAGTGGGAAAACCATGTGCCGTTGAAATTTGGCACGCTTGAGCTCCATGGTCACTGTGATCTGTTGTGACATTGATTTAGAAGAATATTTTTGATTTAGCATCCACCCTTAATTTAAACATTTGGTCAAACAGCACTTTCTGACCTACAGCTGCCCACAGTGGCAACACCTAACTGGGGCGCTTTTATAGCAGGGTGTTGTATGTTAGTTGTATTGAGCATTGCCCAAACAGTTGAGAAGGATGTTTTAAAGTGCCTTGCATTAGTCCAGATTTAGCTACTGCCATTTCCTGATAGCATCAGGGATATCTGCACAGAATCCAAAGGAACGAAACTAGAACGTTTCAGGAGTTCTGCTCCAGCTAGAACCAAGTAAGCAATATTCTCACGGCTCTCTGTGTATCTCTTCCAAACCTGTCCTTTTTGGCGTGTTTGATGATAAAATCAGATAAATTCACTTCATGTTAAGATGACAGGGTAAATGGTGCATTTGCCACTTTCATTTCCATGGCCTTGGTTATAATGGCTTTTTCTGTGAGCCCTTAGTCATCCCTGTTGCTGGCTGTAACAGGTGGAGGGATGTGCCTTGTGGGGGATTATATACGCCCGTCATGGCCTTTTTTAGATCGCAGCGCTTGACCTCCTTACTTATCTCATAAAGGAGCCTCTTGAACATTGGCTAATCCCACCAGGGTTTATGCAGACTGGCTGAAAGCCAAGTCCTCCCTGGATGGGTGCAAGATGCATCAAGGAGTTGGAACATTTGTGTCCTGGCTTGCCTGAATTAATCTTAGTCGAAGCAGCTGGATGACTAGGTAATGCAGTGTTATGCCATCGGTGTTAAATTAATGCCAGATAGGGCATGATGATTTTATGACCGTTAAGAATATTTGTTTACAAACTACGAGGCTGGTCCAGAGAGGTGCAGAACAGGGAAATCACTGAGAAGTGGAGAGTCCTTAGCGTGAGCACTTAGTAGGTTCAGGCTCCAGAGCTGACCAGATGACTTGCCACAGGGTTGAAAACCTTGATGTTGGTGATTTACTTTTCTTCTTCAGAGATATTTAGTATTCCATTTTTTTTGACATTTTTATTGTTGGATTGATGTTTGTTTTTCGCAGAAGGTGAATTCTCTCTTTGGGACCTTCAGTATATTTGACAAAGATGCATGTCCCTGAGAGCCACAGGGACAGCACAGTCAAGGCTTCTGGAGCAGAGCACATGGCCAGAAACAGCTCTCTGGAAAATGAACATTTCTGTCTCAAATATCAGTGCTCTCGTCTGTTGTAGAGAGGGTTAAAATGCTATAAAAGGCATGTTTTGGTTTGATCCTGGAGCCAGCAGATTACCCATCTCCAGTAGTCGCAGTGTTCTTCCTGTTTGGAGGGTTCTTAAGAAATTTTTGCTGGAATTAGATTCATGCTCTGCAGCCAGGGGGCAGGGGGAAGTTCTAAATATTTTGAATACTTTCAAAAATAGTAATAATCTAATCACAATGAATAACACAATAGTGATGTGTAAACAGTGGTTCAAATGTCGCTCAGTAATCTTTACCCGCTGTGTGTAATGCCTTGGGACCCTTGGCATGGCTTGCAACTGAATTCTAGTTGCTTTTCCAAACACAAAATTGGTCCTTTTCCCCAAAGAAAAGCTTATGTTTGCTGCTTCATGTGTCTGTATACACAGACGCATGCACAGGTAGACTTGGTAACACTAATGCCGTCTTCTGTGATTTCATGCTGTATTAGTGAGGAGTGTGTCGTCGGCAAGCTTTCCAGTATTTGTAAAAGGTCTACACGGGGTAATAAAATCTTGTTGTTGGGAAAATTGGTCTAATTTTGAGATTGAGAGGTGTGAGAATAAAAAATGCTTTACTGTAAATTGTAGGTAGAAAACAACAGAAACTCAAATATTAGAAGAAACTGGGTATCGCACAAACCACACACTTTCACATCACTAAAACAAGAGCTGTGCTCACACAGAAACATGAACCTCTTTACAAACCACAGAAAGTAAAAGGGAGCACTCCTGTTTCATTATTGATCTAATTGCTCTTTTCTTGATATGAGAATAGATATGAAATGCTCTTGAATATTCCAGCATGCACAAAAAAAGACCAGCACTTTTGGAAACTTCTAAAGGCGCAGCACATACTGATAAATAGCAAGGCCATTTAATTCTGAGAGTTACAACTGCCTATCTAATGTCACCTAATTGTTCTTTTGGAACTGAATATATTATAGCTTTGATGAGAACTTTCCACTCGGGAGTGATGTTAAATGAAGAGAACCTAGCCCATATTTTTATGGGACTAATAAGTTTTGGAAGATGAGTCGGTGCAATCTTTTAAGTAAGTCCTATTTTAAGAAAAAGATCCTCTGAAGATTGGGTGTTTTGAGGAACCTCTGTGTTGGGCTCCTCCAAAGCTCCCTTTCAACCCAAATTGCTCTGCAATTCTTTGTGGTCTTTGCCTTTATCTGTAATCTCTTTCCTTTCATTTACAATCCCATTTAAGACCAAGTTTCCCGAGTAACCTGTAGGTTTGGGCCTGCGGGACTTGTGCAAAATGTGTGTGGTTAAAACCTTACGGTGTTTGCCTGTGAGAACAAACATGCATATGAATGAGGTTCCTGGATCGATCCAGCGAAGGCTGGATGTGTTTCAAAGATTTGAGAGTCTAGCGAGGCATGCTTCTCTGTGGGGGAACTGTGAAGGTGAGTGTCAGTCTGTGCTCACCTCCATGTTTTACAACACTCTTCCATTTATGATCTCCACCAGCTTTGCTGCTCTGCCTGCTCCTGCCAGCAATTGCACCTCCTACTCCTCTGCCGGGCTGAGCAGATTCTGGAGTCAGGCAAGCTCTCTGTGCTGGCTGCTGGCAATGCCAGCTCCCCGCCTAAGCTCTTCCCGAGGCTGCAGGCAGAGCTGAGGGATGAGATCCTTGGTTCTCCTTGGGTTTTGCTACCGGCTTGCTCCAGTGGCATTCGACACCTTCTCTCTCCCTTGGTTTCTACAACTTAATAAGCACCTGTATCGCCAAATTTGAGATTCTCAGCTAGAGCTGCACAGTGGCTGTTTTCTTGTAGTGGGTAGTTCATCCTAAATACCCAAGGGTGAGAGGGAAGCAAGATGCAACCTTTAATAAAATGTTTTTGAAGCAGTTTAGTTCCTTTTAAGAACTAATTTTCGCTTCCTAAAGTCTGCAGCACTTCAAAATGGTCTAGAGATTTGCAGAAAAGGTCACTTCCAGCAGTAACTAATAAGAGGTGGAGAGGAAGAGCGACTTCTCTTGATAGCTTGTTCTTAAGACATCTCAATGATTTGGTTGATGAATCGGCAATGAATTTTTGCCTGAATCCCCTGGCAATTCACTTTACCTGTAAATCATGTTCAGCACATAGTAACTTTCCTTTCTTGTTTATTGATTTGTTGATTATTCTCCCTCCCCAGGAAAACCAAATTATTTAGTTCTATTTAAACCAAGATGAGGGTGAGTCTCCAACTGGCAAGAACATGAATGCATGGTTGGAGAGAGGTCAGTTCTACAGGGACGTAGCTTGGTAGTAGTTGTCCAAATTGATGTATCACCATCCATGTTCCTTCTAAGGGCATTTTCCCTTCAATTGTCATGCAGTCTCAAGGCACTGAAGACAAACTTGCACAAACCCATCTGAAAGTCAGTCTCTCAGAAATGCTAGGAACTTACTGGCTTTGGGTCTCTGTTGCTGAGCCAGTAGGAGAGGAAGTTGGCTTTTGGTTTAGGCAGATCAGGCCAAACCCTGATTTGTTTGCATTTGTGCACCAAGTTTTGGTTTGTTTTGTTTCTGGAATGGCAGCTGTATATAGAATACAGTGTGGGAAAAGATTAAGTAATCTCCTTTCAGAAAAGCTTTTTCAGACATTTGCCCAAAAAAGTAAAAAAAAAAAAAAAAAAAAGATGATTTTGTTCATTGTTTCCTCAGAGCTCAGAAAACTATTATTTTGAGTCAAGGTGAATTGTCGATGTGTTCATAGGATTAAATAGCTGTTTCCAAGATGCAGGTAAATATTCTGCAAGCTTCCGGATGCTGCCAGGACGAGAAGTAAACATTTAGCTCTGGAAATGTGCAGGTAACTTGCTCAGGGCCTCTTCCTTAAAGGATTTCTGTACTTCTTGTTTGTTGGTATTTCAGTAGCATGTGAAAGGCCTGAGTTTGGATTGAGTCTCTGTTGACCAATGCTGTAACAACAGTCCATGACTATCTCTGGTGAGGTGATAGCATGGATTGTAGGCACAGCAGGTGGATAGGAAGAGTGAAGGGGCAAAGGAGAGAGGATGAAAATGGTGCTTCTCTCAGTATTTCGGCAAAGCTGGTGATAGGCAAGACCCGCTTTCTGAAGCAGTGTTGAATAGTAATGCTTAGCTTTCTTCCAGACTGTTCCTAGTAGTGCTTGAATATCGCTGTGCCTACTGGATGGGAGCTGGGGAGAGGAGAAATGATTTGCTCCAAACTCCATGTGAAGATAGCAGCTGAACCAGGGGCTGGAAATCCTGATCCCTCAGTCCTGTGGATGATAAGAAGTTCATTTGTAATCCCCAGGCAGGTTTAGATATTCTCATCTTCTGCCTTGCCGCCGTTTTCTGTAACCTTTTGAACCAGAAGTGGGAGAGCACCAGCATACGCAAGTTTGATTTCCATCCTTTTTACAGCCGGTCACTTTTAAGTACCACATTGTGTGAATCTGGTGTTCAGGTGCTCAGCCCACATAATGCCATTTTGAATCATATGAATCAAAATTAAGCCAACTTCCGCTTTCCAGGAGAGTGGTCCAGTTCCCACCAAAGGATCATGCCTACCTGAACTCCTGCACAGTTTCTGCTCGATGATGTTCTTCCCTCCATCGTGAACTATGGTGTGGTGCTGAGCTGAGTACCCACCCAGAGATGACCACGTTTCTGTGGCAGACAAAATTGTTCCTGCCTCTATGAGCTTGTAAAGCAATTTGGGATCCTCTAGGACGGAAAGTACTGTTGTTTGTTTGTCTGAGCCAGTATTTTCACCATGCTTTACTTCCATTGCTCCTGTTAGATGTGTTGGTTTTCATTATATCTTCAGATAAGGCTCATGTGAAATGGGCTTCTGTTTTGTTTTCTCACCAGAGGAGTGATTCATATTCAAATTGAAATGTTGTATTGCTCTAAGCCAACCTTCTCCCCTTGTGCTAATGGGAGGAGAGGGAGATGCAGGCGTGGACCAAGCAGGATTATTTTTCTTCTACTGCATTTAGAAACTTTCCAAATGGCTTTTTAGGAAGGCATGGGGACTTAATGGCCTGGCATGGGACAATCCTGGTCTTACATGTTTTAAGAACACGAGATGAGCCTGAATCTCATCACTTGTCTGTTTAGGCTGCAGAGCCATATGCTACCAGCAGTATTGTCCAAAAAAAAGAGAATTTACTATCCCTTTTAAGTTGAGTTTTTTCGGGGTTTTTTTTTTTGTTGTTGTTGTTGGTTTTTTGTTTGGTTATTTTTATTTTTTTTGTCACCTTCGCCAATGTGGTCCTGTATTTTCTCTATTCATAACACTAGTTTTTAAGAAAGTTGCTTGCACTTGTCTTGAGGCAGTGACTCCGCAGGTACTTTCTGCAGTACAGCTAAGGCCATCAGCTCACGATCTTTGCTGCTGCCTGATGCTTTCTTCAGAGGAGCTGGTTGCCACACACAGAAGAGGAGAGCTACACAGCCTAGCACACGTTTCTGACCTTGTTAGAAATGGATGCTGGCTAGTCCAGTCCAAACTTGCTCAAGAAACTTTATCACAGGTACTCTAAAATAGAGAGAATGGATGCTGAGATTCCAGCTGGGGGTTCATATGTATTCAGAGCTATGTTGCTCTGTCACCTACAGCTCCAAATAAATGTCATTGTAGATCTCATGGAGCCTACTGCCTGTCCCATAAACACCCAGGTTGAGATAGTAGTGTATTTCATGGAAATCTATAAAATTTGGGTGAGTATCCTCACATTAATTAAAGTGACCTTAACTAGCCGAGCCTACTCAAGAGGAGATTTGCCATGTTTTAAACTTACAGCTCAGCTCAGTCTATTTGCTTCCTTGGTTCTTCCAAGTTGGACTTGGCCGTGTGAAATGATCGTTCACCACTTGCCCTTTTCATTCCTACAGACTTTGTGAAACTGGTCGAATATTCCTAAGGTGCCCTGAAGTTTTCAGGTAAATGTGATACATGAAGAGACATTGACACTTTTAGCAGCACCCAAGGAGCACTGAGCCTTGGAGGATCTGTTGACTTTAATGGAACATCCATGGTCATGTCCTTTGCATTGCTTTGACAGTTCAATTACACCAACAGGCTGAGGGCTTTGCGAGGATCAAAAATGTTCTGCATTTTTGTTGGCATAAAATTAGAATTTACGTGAAAGTGTTTCCAAGGAAGAGGAAAGAAAAGAGACACTGACAGGTCTTCATAGCTGATTGTAGGTTTGCTCACCACTGGAGAGCTAGTGAGACAAATGTGAGACCTTGGTTACACGTCACCTAAATGCTTTCCGACTTAAGAGCATTTGAGCTGGAATCACTTGCAATTAGCATGGGCTTGGCAGAAACTGGCACTGCCGCTGTTTGCATAGAAACTGCACAGTCCAGTTGTGCCATGAGGAGAACTGCCGTTAGCAAGTAGCACAGGTGTAGTCTTGAGGTGGTGTCTGTGCAGTGACTGCTCTTACGGCAGCTGATGTCCTTGATGGCACAGTAGCAACTCTAAAAGTGCGAGCATAGCTGTCTGTCTCCTGTACCTGGTCTCTCTCACCCAAACGTTATGGTCTTTAACCTATTTATCATCATAACCACATATTGTTTAGGCAGCTGTTGGTGTCTGGGAGCTTTTAGTTGCATTGCTTGTGAGAACCTAGGCCTGTGCATGGTCCAGGGAGATGTGACCGTTGCTCTGCTCTTCATAGTCTTCTTGGATGAGGCAGTTTCCACTACAGTTGACTGTGGTCAGGCTGATGCATAATGCAACCTGTTGTAGACTCAAACGACCCGTCTGGGATCAATTGCCCAATTGACACAATAAATTATATCTAAGAGTTTGTTAAATTAAGTAAATAGTGAGGGCCAGAGGGCACCTGCTGGTCCCCATAGCCTGTGTTGCTGCTCGGAGGTTGGGCAAGGTGTCTCCTGCCTCCTTGATGGAGCCTGGGAGCTTGTGAGTGGGTGGTGTGGGAACTGGGGACAATTGAGGATTCGTACAGGGATGCAGAGTTGCTCCCTGGGGCAGAAAAATAAATGTATGATTCTTGGCCCTAGAATGAAGAAAGCAAGACGCTGTGGACTTGTTGCAACCTGTGCAGTCTGTGAATGTTTTCTTCTTGTCAGATGCTGCTGTCACATAAGTAATTTTATTGCCAAAGGGCAGGGAATGAACTAATGAAGTGGGAGAGAGGGCTACTTATTGCAGGGCTATGTGTTGTGAAAATCAGTGTCCCAAATGTACAATTATTCACTTTCTGCTCTTGCAGTGTTTATTTATCTGTATGATTTGGGTGGGGAGAAAGGGTGGTGGTGCAGGAGGTACATCTGTCTTGTCCAGGAGAAAGCGCGTGTTCAAAGGAGAAGGCATTATGCATACAATGCCTGAAATTAGCCCTTAAAATAGCACACTCCACATCTTAGTAATGTACTGAATATACCTTGATAAGAAACAGTCTGATTGAAGTATTGAGCTTATTGTAGTGGATCTGCTGTGACTCATCAGGAAATTGGAAGTCTTGAGACAAAACTCACCCCCCTTCACCCTTTTTGGAAGAGATGGGAATTAGTCTTAGACGGGAAGTAATTAATTGTTCTGTGATTGTCGTAAATAGGTACCAAACAACAAGCTTGTACTGAAGTATTTATATCCTAAGCCCTGTCTTGTGAGCCCCGCTATCAAGAGTCTCCATCAGACAGAGACAGTGAAAAAACAAGTTCTCTGGAATGAGCAGCACATGTGTTTAAGTGAGACAGGATGGAGGTGAGCTGGTAGGCTGCATGCTGTAATAAGCCATTTACTAGGATAATGGCTGCAGGCTACAAATGCCATTTCTACTTAGTCTGTCTATTCAATGCAAACATTAAAAAAAGAAAAAAGAAAAAACCTTCTACCTCAGTAAAGTCTATAAGACTCTTAATGCCCAGTGTACTTCATAAATATTAACTCAGACAATGTCTCAACACCCCACAGCGGCAGATGACATGTACACGCAGCTTTCTTCATCTGCCTGAGAAAAAGGCTGTAGGAAGGACTTTAATTGTTTGAGGCTTCTGGTTTTAGACTGGGGCAAAATCCTGGGTAACAGCCTGGCTTGCCACTGAATAGGACAGAGCTGTCCTTCAGTCCTTGGCGGGAACGTGGGAATTCTGACTTTCAGGGACTAATCCCATAAACTTAGGGTTTCCTTTGGAGAGATTTGCTGTCTGCTGTTGTGGGCAGCACTGCACTGCATGTTGGAGTCACAGAGGCCGCGTCGGCACAGCTGGCAGAGGTGGATTGTGAAGAGATGAATATGTGCAGGAATATCTCTCTAATTTAGTGAGTAGCTATAGCCATTATGTATCTGTCTGATTGTGGGATATTGCTGGAAATCCGTATGTTGGGAAAAGAAAGAAGAGAATCAAGATGATCAAATACCTGTTTAAAAAAAACAACGCCCAAGGAAAAGGAGCTTGATGACTTTGTGTTTGTCTGCAGTGAAGTCATGGCAACAGAGCACTCATTTAGCAAAATTAACTGTTTCTCTATCTTACAAAAAAAATCAAATGAAAATGATGCAAGGGAACATCCTTTTATCTCAACCAAATGAGTCCATTTGTGCCAAAGCAAAGGAGTCGTCCTGGGGAGTTTGCTCCAGAGAGCACGTACTTTATTAGAACAGAATGTAATAGTTGTCCCAAAGCCATAACTGTAAGAGCCTGGTGCCCTAGGCGAGCACTTTCAGTAACAGGAAAACCAAAGTTAGGTGCCTGCACCCGTACGATGTTGAAATACACACTTTGGAGCATGATTTTAAGCTCTCGCTTGTTTGGGATTTCAGCTCAGTTAAGCTCTGGATACAGCTTTCAGAAGGGCTATAATCTCTTTGAAGTTCCTTATGGGTAAGGCTTAGTTTCAGAATTATTTAGGCACCTAGGGACAAGATGCTGATGCTGCTTTACTTTGGGTGTACCCAAATACTTGTAAAAAACCAGTTGCCTTTAAGTCCCTTTGACTGTAATTGAGACATAGGCTTCTTTGTGCCCAGGTCTCCTTTTTAGCTTCTAACCTTAGTAGTATTTGAAATAATTCTCACACAAACCCCGGAAATAACACTTCTGTGCTACTTCTGTTTTGGTGTTTGCTCCCCATCTCTTTGTGCAGACCTCTCTGTGAAGCAGTATGCGAGGGTGAACCACACGGTGATTGTATTGATAGGCACGAAAGCTCATTTTACATCACCAAGGTTCTCATATTTGGAATTCAGAAATTGCTCATCTTGGTGATGAGCGGGGGCAAGCTCCAGGGAAAATATCACTAACTCAAACGTGTTGCCTGAGGTGCCTGGAAAGTGGTGTTTCTCTTAAGTAGTGTTTTCCAACCAGACTGAATTTTACTTTGTGGCTCTCCTGGAGATGGTTTTAGGCAATGGCTTATGGTTTCCATGAAAGCATCTGACAGCAGAGATACAGAGCTTTTATCTGTACGAAGGAGTGAAACAGTTTGGGGGAGATTTTTAAGGATGATTCGACTTTGATGTGGTTTCTGTCAAAAATGTTGGGGAAGCTTCAGACTAGTTGGAAACCTGACCGTTCATTGACATCAGTGCTCACCAGGTGAACATGAGTTGTTTTCCCTTGCTTCTCATACCTGGATGAAACTTGTGCCTTTCTCCTGCAACTTAAACTTTGGTTTAATGAAAGAAAAGTGAGAACTGAGTGTAGGTGGATGAGTTTTGGTCAGCAAAGGAAAGCCACAATAATTTTATAGACAGGTACATTTCTCAGCTGTTGTTGTGGAGGTCCTCCATGTAAAAAGCCAAAGTTTGAGGGTTTTTTTGGAAGAGGGACCTCATGTAAATAGTGGGGCTCTTCACACTGCTGAATCGTGCTTGTCAAATGGGGTGCAGCAGCTGCCTGGGGGTGCGTGATGTTTCCCAGCTCAACCTCAGGCTGGTGTATTTGCAGCAGTGGCTGGCTGTTTCTTTCCACTTGTTTCTCTTCTCCAAGGCTGGATGTAGCCCTCGCTTTAGCTGTTAACAATATGAGAGCGGAAGGGCCAGGCTGTAGCAGCCTCCTGCCGGAGTGATGCCCGTGGGCTCGGATAAGGCTGCCTGGAGGGAGGAGAACAAGTGCGCGAGGGCGGGAGTGCAAATCCAAAGTGGTTGCACCTGAGATTATGCCTAGGGGCTTTTAAGGAGTAACAACTCCCATCTTGGGCTTTTTTGGGGGAGGGATGAGATCCCCAAACAGGAACACTACAAGTTAGGGAGCCCCAGCCCTGTGGGTTGCCCTGGCATGCATGGGGCGAATAAGCGCGGCGGAAAAGCCTGAGCATCTGCTGCCAAACGACTGGGAAGATGCAGCCCACGAAGTCTGTTGTGTCTGAGATCTCTGTAAAGTCTCTCGCATCCTTCCTCAAGTTTTCCAGTGGAGGCTGTCGCAGTAATGAGAATGTCTCCCATCTGCTCCTCACATGGCTTGGCACATTTAGCTAGAATATATATATTTTTATTATGGGGTTAGCCAGTGGTAACCATGACAATTAGACTTATCACGCAGCATTTTTTTCGCTCCTCGAGTCAGTTTGAAATGCTGACAATTAAATAGATACAGTACACTTTAGAGATCCATCAGTCTCTTTGTTGTCTTGACAACCAGAGTATATTTAGAAATGTAACAAGTACATGGAGTTCAATTGCACTTTTGCTAAAACATAGTTTTGTAGCTTGAGAATTTAATCTGTTGTTTGTAGATTCAGGTGCTTATTTGAGCTGTGCCTGACTTTCTCTTTGGTCTCTCTGGGAAGCTCCTACGCAGCAACGGGGAGACTTGGCTGGTGGAAGGAGGGTCCTTGTCAGGCAGGGAGCCTGTTGGAGAAGCTGTGCCTGGCAGGGGCTTGGCCGAGGGGCTGGCAGCCCCTGGCTACTTGGGTACTGGCTGTCCTGTACCCCTGGGTACTTGTGGTTTGGCTGTTGATTTGCAGTGCAAGGGGAACATGTGTGATCATTGTCCCAGATCTGCTGTTCCTGCAGTTCCAGCTCAGCAAAGGGTCCTGGGAAGCAGTAAGCAGCGTGTCCGGGCATCCTCTTCCCCCTCTCTCCCTCCCAGAAGAGCTGCTCTCATGGTTCAGTAGCACTTTGGTATGGGAGGACTGTGCCATGGTGTGCAATGATGGCAGACCATGGTGGCTTGCCTCCTGCACCTGAGCTACCCGAGCTTTGGTTGCAACTGGGTGCTGCTGTCTGCCGCTGAAGGAATAATGGAAACTGTTTCTCCATATCCCTTCTTCTCTTTTGTCTTTGATTTGCTGGGGGCTTGTTTGTTTGAGTTTAAAAAACTACTATTACTAAGAAAATTTTTTTTTGGTCCCTTCCCATTTGACTGGCAAAATTGAGCTCATTCTCTCCTCATTGAGCTGGAGTAGCAGCACGTGGGCTAGATGTCTGGAGCTATGGATTTTTAAAGCTGCATGCAGGGCTAGAAGAGCAGACGGGAATGTGATGGAGTGCACCTTGCGGGGCTGTAAATGTCCCTGTCTCCCACCACCCCTGTGCACACACTGATGGTGGGTGCGTGTTGTGTGGCTGTGCTACTCTCTGCTCTTTCCCTTTTGAGCCAGCGGAGAGCTGTGGTCGGCGCAGGCACGTGCAACTGGGGAGCATGGTTTGGGTGTTAGAGCCGTACCAGTAAGCGTAGTGACGTGCCAGCCCAGAAGAGCAGCTGGGACATGTGGCTCCCATCTGCTGCCATCCTGCAGCCTGATGTCTGCGAGACGTGGGCTGGCACCACAGTGCCCTCATTACTCACTTAGCACAGGACCCGGCAGTGCCACCACCTTGCTTAACGCGCTGGCTTGCAAAGCTGTTTGTGAAGTGAGAGACACCCGAACACAAGCATCTCAGAGTATTTTCCTGCCTTGAGTGATAAATGAGTGAAATTAAAAGCAGCCAAGGAAATAGCGCAAATGTTCACCACCACTCTGTCTGGCTGAAATGGGTTGCAATGCTGGTCAGGGCTGCCCTTTCCGAAGGCTCGCAGATCGAGGAGCTGCTGAAAAGGGCTTCTTTCCAGCGAGGTGTTGGAGGCCCTTCCTAATCAGCAGCTGAACCCCAGGGCAGGGCCTGGGATGCTCACGGATTTTCTGCAAAACATCAGGCACGGCTCTTCTACCTCTCCCTGGGTGAGGCTTGGCTTATAACTGATGCTTGGCAGTACAATTTGGGCAGGACAACTGAAAAAACCAAACAAACCAAGACTCTCCCTCATCAACAAAGCTGTGGCAATGCAACAATCTGAACAGGAGCTTGGTTACAGTGGATGAGGTGGCCTTTTGCCCAAGGGAACCAGTTCATTTGGTGAGGTGGTTTAAAGAAGACAACCGTGGGTCCATGGTATGGATGTAGTGATGGTCAGTAGCATCCACCCTTTGGCAGAGACCTCTAAAACAGGTTGTAGCGTTGCTCTGCTTCCGGGGAGCATGGTCAGCACGAGCTTGTTGCTGGGATGCTTTAGTACAGGGGAGTAAGGAACGCTCGAGGGAGAGGAGCCCAACCTGAGATCAGCCGTTATGGCCAGTGAGGACCAACGAAGTGCACGTGCATTTCTTAGGGTTCGTGTCGTCTTGTCTGTCCACTATACCTGAAATATAATTTAGTAAGGTTCAAAAGGAGGAGAGGATTGTTTTTTTCTAGCATGATTTTGCTTCCCTCATCCCTGTGTTTCTTTTTAATTCAGTATCTGTCAAATAACATGGGTGATTTTTTTTAGTGTGTGCACAGCTCAGTTTCATTTTTCTGTTTTCTTTGCTCCGTCCATTTTACCTATTTCCCAATGAAAAGCCAAAAACATAGTTAGATCTCCACTCCAGCTTTGTTTGTAAACTCTTAACGTGCCTTTTTCAAGTGTTTAATAGCTGTCGGGGTTTATTCTTAAAATACAACCACCAAAACCCAAAGATGCTAATGAGTCTTCAAGAGTGCTTTAAAGAAGTTGTCCAAATCAATCTGACAAAGATAATGGTCTTCTATTAGAAGATATTTAGCTGGAGGTTGGATGAGCTGTAATGTTTATGGGTCTCTAGATTCGTAACCAGACAAAATCAGAATAACTCCTTCAATTTCAGTAGAGCTGTATCTGTTTATTACAACTGACGCTTAGGCAGTGCTTTAGATGCAAATTGCAACCTCTCTGAAGTTAAGTGGGGTTTTGATTTAATTCCTGGAAGTAGTAATGTCAGCAAAGAAGCGAAGAGCTGGGACCCGCATATCCCGAAGTCTGTAACTTTGGGTTGGTCTCTTTCCCTCGCTGTCAAGATCAGATTCCCTTGATTTGGGCTAGTAATTAAAATGCAGCTTCTCTTAAGCATCTCCCAAAGGCAGGCAGAGAGAGTGGAAGTGCAGCCTATGCAGATTTTTGATATCTATCTATATACATATATACACACACACACAAATACTTTGCAGAAAATGCCAGTAGTTATGTTGTTCTCTCTGACTGCTCATGGTTGGGCTGTTGACCCAGAGCTTGTGCTTTCCAGCTCTAAACATGCAAAGGCGCTACTGCTGAATTATCAGGCTGTGATGGGGAGGATCAGGCAGGGCTGGGATCGCCTTTCCCCCAACGTGTTTGTGTCCATGTGGTGCTCGGGAGACATGGACCGCCGCTCATCACCCTCACTATGTGTGGCATAAGTGATTCACCATGCATTCATTTCTGGTCACATAAAGGGCATTAGTTTAAAGCAGGCTTGAGGCATAGGTTAGCGTTAGCTATTTGAAGTCTTCAGTCTGAAAGCAACATCAAACAGGGAGCAGAAAATGTATCATGCACAGAAAAATCTCTGGGATTTGTTTCCCCCTTTAAAAAATAACAATAATAATCCAAACTGTTCGCATATGCTGTCTCCTCTGTGGTCAGGACACCTGTCTGCCTCTTTGCTGTTACTTGATATGGGCTTACAGTGCTTGCAAAAATGTTAACATGAATTTTTCGTCATGGCAAATATGAAAGGAATATTCAACGTCTGTGTGGGCAGGTCCTCAGCAAATTTCTCTGTGCTTCTTGCACTTCGGTGTGGATCTGAAGCAACCGCTGCAGTTCTCCGCCCCTGTGTTCCCCTTCCTCTGGTTCTCCTGAGCAAAGACAGCTGATGGTGGGGCTGATGGGTTTCAGCCAGGTTTCCTTAGAAAAATGATGTATGTGACTGGCTAGATGTGCCTCTCCTGCCTCTCTTTAATGATTTTTAACTCCTTGGCTAATCTCAGCCATGTTTGTTAAGAGATAATTAGGCTCTAGGAAAATAGGGGCGAGGATGCAGTTAGGAGGAGCGGGGGGTAGCCTGGGGCAGCTGGGAGCATGGTGGGCTGGGAGAGCTGGGGCAGGCAGAGGTGGACTGGACTTTCACTAATCATCGCTAGTATTTTTTAAACTTGCTTATTTCTCCTCCAGGACTGAGATGAAAGGAAATAGAAAACACCAGAATAGGCTCAGATATCAATAAGCTGGAAGTATGAAAGGCTGCTGGTTGAAAGCAGCTTGTGGTAACTTAGAAAACTTGTGTTTTCTTTTTAGCTGGGTGTCTTTGGAGGCACCCAGAAGGAAACCTGGGTGGAGGTGGAGGTAGGGTTTGGGCTCTCCCACCCTGCCACTTGTTTTTTCCACAATTGGTGTGTTTAATGCATCCCATCTCAGCTTCTGTTCTTCTTGGTGCTTGCACGGCAAAGCCAATGCTGCAGGAGTGACTCACCGGCGGCCTCAGCAGCAGAGGAGGCTCGAGAAGAAGAGGCCCTTTAAGCATGAGACGCAGAAGGATGTCTGGTCAGGCTTTGAAAGAGACCTTGTTACCTGCAGCCCTTACGTCAGTGCCTTTCACCAGCTCTACAGTGATTTAAAACAAGTAGCTTCTCTCCCAAATAAACCTCAGTTACTCCAACTCTTGCTCAGATGTAATCTGTCCTGCCAACATGTGAAAAACCCTTATATGGGTCAAAACAGGGACAGATTGACACAGGATTTGTATCAGAGGGGGAAAAAGCTATGTACAGGAGGGCAGCTGGTGTTACAGGCCCTCTTGGGGCTGTTTTCTTGGCGAGGTGTCACAGCTAGCTTGATTTACTTTCTGCTTTTACGATGAGCAAAATGTTGATTCTGACCTTTCTGTTTGCACCCACAGAGGTCCCTTGGAAGAGCCTGTCTTTACGTCTGTCTGGGTGCCTGACGGGGCTGCCTTGCTTCCAGGTGAGGAGTGGATCAGGTCCTGGGGCTCCTGCCAACTGCTGAGTTTGGAGAGAGTGGGAAGACCCTGGGACCGTATTTGGTCATTCAGCAAATGATGGGCATTTCTCCAAAGCCCGGGGTGGTGGAGGCCAGGCTAACTCAATAGGCTCGAGGTGGTTTTACTATTTCTGGGTCCAAGTCTGGAAGCAGCAAATGTGCAGGGCCTCCTGGGAGTGGGAGTGTTACATGGGAGTGTTTGCATGGCCCCGTGCAGAGCTGCGCTGGTCCTGTGGGCTGTATTACTTCAACTTCTTTTTGAATGAGACTTCCCTGCTTGTGGACCTGACCTTGCTCCCCGTCCATAGTGTAGCCCTCTGCAGCCTGGATACGCTCCCAGCTGATGATGGAGAGCTGACTGTATTGCTAGCTTTAATCTAACCATGCTTCAGTGGACAAAAGCAGAAAAGTATATAAGCCTATTAAGAATAAGCTAAATAGAAATATATGTGAGGAGCAAGTTCACAGAATGACAGAATGATTTGGGTTGGAAGGGACCTTTAAAAGTCATCTAGTCCAACCCCCCCACCATGGGCAGGGACATCTTCCAGTAGATCAAGTTGCTCAAAGCCCCGTCTAACCTGACCTTGAACACTTCCAATGATGGGGCATCCACAGCTTCTCTGGGCAACCTGTTCCAGTGTCTCACTACCCTCATTGTAAAAAATGTCTTCCTTATATCCAATGTTAATTCATTCTTCAGAATTATTGGTTCCATTAAATTCACTGGAGATACTTAGCTATGACTTAAAGATCAGCCTGGTAAACCACCCCAAACTCTTGTAGGAGTTCCTTGCCAGATTATGTGTAGGACATGAATTGGGCTTTGTGCCCATCCCATGATATGATGATTAATTGCAGTGAGGGTGAGCCTTCAGGTAAGATTGCAGAAAAGGAGCAGTGTCAGGTCAGTAGGTCTGTCCTCAAGCCTCTCTCAGTTGTGCCATCCCAGGAGGCAAAAGAGGTGCTAGAGGTGCTACAAAGTCATGGCAACTGGGGGAAAAAAGCAGCGAGCAGCCCTGTTGAGATGTGGATAACAAATGAACAGGGACAGATGTAAGCTGGTCTAGAACTGCTCAATGGCCCTGAAGTTCTCCAGAAGGAGATGTGCCTTAGGAGGGTGTGGTGGCTCTGGGCAGTCTTTGCTGCAGTGGCGTTTCCCTGAGCCCGGTGGCAGCACCAGAAGGCCACACATGGTGCATGCACTGGGGGCTGTGTTGTGAGCCAGCGTTGGTCCAGAGCAACCCATTGCCATGTGGGAGGGTGTGCGCTGGGTTTTGTTCTTCCACTACCCTGATGGTTTTGACTAGTGGAGTTACTTCATTTGCCTTGATGTTACCTGACTTGAGAACCGTAAGATGTCTGTATGGCATGTCGAAATCGGGAGTGCTTCTTCTTTACCCTGTTGTGTCACTGAATATAACTGCGCTTTCGTTCTGCCCTTTCGATATGCAATGTACATCCCTCTTTTCTTCCTTTACCCTCTTCTTGGGTTTATTTTTTGTGGGGTTGTTTTTTTTTTTGTCTTGTAAATTATGGCTAGCTGGAGATTTCAGCATCCTGTTTACTGCAAACAGTTGGGGGCATTAATAAATGTTGAAAGACAAAGACAGACAAGGGATTAATAAGTAGAGGACAGGAGATTAATAGCAAGAGAGTAGACTTTGGTTCAAGGCCTGGTCTTCCTAGTTGCTGGGTTATGGAAGATTAATGGCAGCTCTTCTGTTAGTCTCACTCTTTCTGTGGCAGCTTTCCTGGCTAAGTCCAATACACTGTCCCAGTGGGCTGCTGTAAATATAAAATCTAGGAAGAAGCCCATCCTTACAGACTGTTAATTAAATGAGACAGCATTAGTTTTGCTTTCTATTCAAAGCTTAAGGAACACCATCAATATATTTCTGAATGGTGAAGTCAGATGTTCAGGTGCTTACAACTCCTCTTAGGACAAAAACATATCATAAAATGTATCTTGTCGAGCAAGTTGTCTCCAACAAATTGTTTTTTACTCTGTGCCCTGTGCAAGAGATTGATTTCTCTTCTTTTGACTGTTTTTTCAGCTTTGTTTCTGTAGAAAATTGGGCTCTTGACCTATTGCATCTGGCCTCTCATTAGGCTTTGTGTGAGATTAGATCATTGTAAGGAAACGCTAACTTTGCAAAGAGCATTCCTGGTTAAACTTGCTGGAGAAGTGTACAGTGTGGGACTTCATCACAGGAAGTCTTTATTCTGGTAGAAGGTTGCATGCTGTTCTGGGTGTCCTATATAGAAAGTCAGCCTCAAACTCCTACCTTAAGGCTGAAACTGCCAAGTCAAGCACTGCAATAGTCCTTTGGCATCTGCCCTCGTGTATTTTCATAGTCTTCACAAAGATGATCCTAAGCTCTCCATACATAGGGTTATAGCAATATACAGGTATATGCATGGCCATTTTGGGAAGGAAGCAGCTGTGTTCCTGTAACAGTGAGCGTGATGAAGACTCACTGGAGGGCTAACATCAGAACTTCATGCAGCAATAGCTGAATTTATTTTCCAGGGAAGAAAGGCTGTGCACTGCTTCAGTGTCCCTGTAACAAAGCTCTTCCCCTCTTGTCTGCTCTTGCATGCAGTGCCCTTGGCTTTTCAGAAGTTAATTGATTTGTCCGTATTATGATTCTCTCTCTAATTTTATTTGTGTAAAGAAGAACACGCGCTAATCTTTCTCCAGAGAAATGTTTCACACTGCTCCTCTTTGAACGTTGGCCCCGGGTCTGCTGCATTTCTTAATGAGTCTCTAACTGAACGGCTACGGTTCCCACATGCTCCAGCCTTGACACACGCATACTTGTACACCCACGTGCCTGCTCCCAGTTGAACCGAGCAGCCTGCCCGCTCCCCTCGCACCCTTGCTGCTTTGGGATTTGCATTAGCAATGCAGCACCTCCCTGGGAAGCCCTACGCGTGAGAGGGGGCTTTATACCTGCAGGTATAGATAGATTTGGCATCAAGTGAGCTGTCCTGTGAATTAGAAAGGCTATAACCTCTTTATCACACTGTCCCCTCCCCGCCCGGGCTTGTTTAATATGCTTCTCCGGGAGCCCAGATTCCTGTGGGCTGCATTACCCGTGGTGAGGACCCGAACATGGAGCCGAACACCCAACACTGAATTACTGTCTGGTATGCCACCGGCTGCCAGATCTTTGATAGCTTGTTTTTAATGAAGATTCCTCCTGTAATTCCTAGAATATCTTGCAGTGCAAAAAAATGAGCTGTGTGTGTATTTTGCTGTGGGCTGAATTTTTTTCCTGCTCTTCACAGCTCCCTCCGTGAACAGAGAGGAAAGGGAGGGGGAAGCAGCTGACTGCTTTTTTTGTTGTTGTTTTTCTACTTGACTTCTGTGAAATGTGCGGCGATCAATCGCTCACAACTAACAAAATGTTTTTGTTTCTCTTTGCAAAAGCATATGGGAACTGCAGGAAAAGCATATGGGCGTTTTTAGGAAAACATATTGGTGAATGGACAAATTATAGTGGTGCCAATATGTTTTGGATGTCTGGCTAGACCACTACTACTACCACACTTGCTGGCATGCAAACCCATCCGCAAGGTTTCCAGCATGTGAGCGGTGTGTAGCTGCTCCTAGGGAAATGCAGGCTGTGCTGGATCAGACCCCTGTTAAAACAGCATTGTGATCTGTCTTCGGTGTGCGTGATTGCCTCACCATGTCCCGGACCAGGCTCCAGGCTCGTGTTTATGGCAGCATATCCATTCTCTCAGTAGACTGAGCCCAGAGCTCCACTTGCAGCTGGCTGCAAGTAATGGTAATGGTAACCATTTTTCTTTCTAAAGCCCTTGACTGCAGTCCTAATAACACCTGAGCTTCTTGCAAACAGGCTAGGCAGCCTCTGGTGCTCTAGCTGCTTCCCTCTGCTGCTCTAGCAGGTCTTTCTGTGTTAGCTGGAGCTATTATTTTTAATTTCTCTATCTTGCAGGCTGCTTTTAAGAAAATGCAAAACATTTACATTATTGCTTCTGGGCTTAGTCCTGTTTGCCTTGATACTGGTGATCCAGGGAAGGGACCCACCAACTGGGAGGGACTTGGCAGGGAGTGGTAAGGGGATTAAGTGGTCTTGGTTGGTGGGTCAGTTCTGGTGGCTCACAGCATCCCTACAGTTTGAGCTGCCCTGCTGTGGATCCCTGTGCAAAGAGAAGTCCTTGATAGCTCCGTCTGGGCAGCCCTTCCCGCTTGCCCTGGCAGTGAGGGAGTGCTGCCTGGCCTGCCGCTGCCTGCGATGGGCACGGCCGTGCTGGGTTGCAGGGGTGGTAGCAGCTCTCTGCCCATGTACGGGTTTCAGCAGGTCCTAGGGGACCGGCTGAGGCCTTGCGCAGGTGTGCATGGGGAGGAACACCTCCTGTCCATAAGGGCTCATGGTCTAAATAGGCAAAGCAAAGCTGCTGAGAAGGATGTAATGGTCTCTGAGTGTAGAGGAGATGGGCAATAACTGAACTCAGGGGGCAGTTTCATGATCAGGTTCAACCAGTCTGAGTTTGTACTGTTGCTAGAAGAGGTGGTCCTGCTGTCCGTGTGTCCCTGACCCTCATTTCTGTCCATACAGTCACTTTTATCCTTTAGAGGCATGAGTGGTGAGACAGAGGAGGGGGCAAAACATGTGGCTAGAGACTGAGGGGATGAGCAAGATGCACGCTTGGACAGTCATTTGGATGTCACGTTGCTTATCTTGGTTATGAACCTGCACTCTCAGATATTCTGAGTGGTAATTCAGCACCTTTTAGTGTTCTTCCTCTTATGCCAACTTCGGGATGATTTGCTACTGAGTAATTTTACATTATTTAATGTAGCCACTTTCCTTATAGCTCTTTTGTTCCGTGAGACAATTCCCTATTTTATTATGCAAACAGTACATTAAGATCCTTGTGGGCCAAAGTTCCCAGCAGTGCTCTAGATGACGGCAAAGAAGTAGGTTATTTCAGAAATAATGATTCTCTCCTCTAGCAGCTTTCTTGGAGTTCTGCTTTAACTGCTTTTGATATTGTACGTGCTTTAAAAAAAAATAAAAATCCAGTACTTCCTAAATGTTATAGAGCTCAAAAAATACACTGTATGCCTTGTCACAATATTTAATACAGAGTGCTATTTACAGTAATGAATCAAAATGTCAGTTTTTAAAATATGAACTGTCAGAATGTTCCTACTTTGCAGAAAACTTTGATATGACAGTTTGTTAATCATATGACTATTACATCAAATGTGTCTCAGAGTACTTTTGCTCAACAAAGTCTTTTTTTATTCCTTCCCCCTCCCTTTTCACTGTTAATTCTGGTAGAGTTGTTTGACTGAATGCACTTTGATTAGAGGTCGGAAGAATCCAGAGCTGAATGCTTTTGCATATTGACAGATGGGATGTATCAATGCCTGTGTTCATGCTGATCGTTGTCACCTAGTCTTAGGTACAGCCTGGTTTGGATCATCTTTACCTTGTGTCCCCAGTGTTTGCTCCAAGCCTGCTGTGTGCTGGCGCTCAGGCAGCAGCGCTGGTGGAAATGAGCCCTGACCGAGCAGCGCTGATGCCTCTAGGTATAACTGCATTTGGGGCAGCTGGGGTAAAACTCTCCTGAGTAATAAAAAGCTGGCTTGTACAGTAACATTTCTAATCCCTATAGCTTTAGCATGAAGGGACAAGTAAAATAAAGATCTCAAGGCTGCCTGTGCATCCTCGTGTGAGCTGAAGGGGTTGTTGTGCAGGGCAGGGTTGGTGTTGCTCCTGGAGGAGGAGGCGGCAGGGGACTGGGGATGCCAAGGTCCTCTCCCCAGTGGCTTTGTTTGCTTTGGACCTAGGTCAAGGAGTGTGTTTGTGCCCTGAACTTCTCTCTGTGAATTTAGACCAGGGTACTTCCCTTTTTTTGTTCTTTTGTTGGCTTATCTGCAAAATGGGAGTAATTAATTGATGTTAGTTAACTCACAAGTCTCCTTAAAGCCGATTACTCAAACAACTGTGCTTCTTGATGAAGACGAGGGGGAGCTTATGTAGATAACTGTGCTTTAGAAAACAGCCTCTGGAAGGAGAGGGTTTGGCGTGCTAACATGAAGACTGGAGGCCAGAGAGGAGTCTGAGGTGTAGCAGAGCCACGTACCTCTGCCCATAACGTCTTTGCGCCACATTGCCTGGGGCTTCAGATGGATTCCCATTGCATATTAAAACTTGCAGGGTTACCATTGTGTAGGTCTTACAAGTGCAATATTTCTGATTTGGAGTTGGCCTAGCTATGGGAATAGGAGGAGTCTAAAAAGGCAAAAGCTGTGTATCAGCAGTCCAGAAAAGAGGGAGTGAGGGCAATGAAAGACAGTAAATCTTAGCATCATAGAATTGTAGAAAGGTTTGGGTTGGAAGGGACCATCTAGTCCAACCCCCCGCCATGGTCAGGGACATCTTCCAGTAGATCAAGTTGCTCAAAGCCCCTTCTGCCCTGACCTTAAACACTTCCAATGATGGGGCATCCACAACTTCTCTGGGCAACCTGTTCCAGTGCCTCATCATAAAAAATTTCTTCCTTAGGTCAAATCAGATGGTCTTCTTGATTGTGGGTGTTTCTTGGTGCCTGATTAACTTGGCATTTCAGCTGGGCATGTCTATTAAATAACAACATCAACCCTTTCACTAATGTTATTGAAGAGATGAGAACAACTTGTTTTCAGGCGTGTAATCACATATTTAAGTGCACTTTTGAGTAGCACATTAGCCAGCTCTCGTATGTGGAAGGCACAGGTAAGGGCACTGAACATGTCTGATGTTTGATACGCTGAGGCCCACTGGGTCTCACCGGTGGAAAGAGATCTGGGAAGGTGGAGGCATTGCTGTACCATCTCTCACAGTAATATCCTGCTGATAGAGGAGGTGAGGAAAAAATAGAGGGGAAAGGAAGGGGGGAAGGAGGTGGCTGGTGGATGAGGCGATGACGGCACGAGAGGCTCTGCTGGTGGTGTTGCCTGGCATGGACCACCAGGAAGCCTGAGAGAAGCCATCTGGTGAAGCTAGTCCCAAAAAGCTCTTACACGAACACAGCCGGTGGCAGAGGGGCTGCCAGCAGCAAGGGCCACTGGCAAGGCGAACATGAAGGTGTCACTTTTCAAACCATGTCTTTGTTACCTCCATCGAGTGAGTGCTGCTGCTTGCTGCATTCCCTCATCTTGTGGAGGAAAATTGATTATTATTCAATTTTCATTTTAGACAAACCACATTGTTAGTGCGATGATTTTTCTTTTATTATCGTTACTGCAATGGATGGAAAAGGAGCTCTAACAGATGTATGATTAGCAGGGCATGAAATTAAAAATGTTTGTGTACAAGGAAAAGGTTGTTTACTACCAAATTCCTCATTTGAAAATTAAGCGATACTAAGATTGGCCGTGCGATTCTGCAGCAGGCACGCAGCCCCCTTCCCTCCCTCTCTCCCAGCAGCGTTGGCTGAAAAGTAACAATATTTTAAACGTTACCTTTATTTAAAAAAGTAGTAACACAACTGAAAGGTCAGTACCTGCCTTTGGAAGCAGATTATATAAAGAGCTTGTTCTCCCACTCTGGCACCAACAATGGCATCGCGTCAATTCAAGAAAATATTTTGACTGATGCTTAAGCCCCATTGATTAGGGCAAATTGAACATTTTGCATCCAGACTCTTTTGGGTGGAAAATAAGGTTCTGATTGAATAATTCTGAGTGTGGGCGTGTACCTGGGTGAAAAGTATTTGTTGTCAAAATGCTGAAAAATTCATATTTGGAGTCACTGCTGCAGTGGAGGGGTGCGGATTGGTGTGCAGTATCCAGTCCTTTACCCCTCGTTGTGGGTCAGTCTTGTGGCCAAACCACATCTCCTCATCCAGGCAGCCTGGGAATCCCCAGTGCACTGGGATGGTGGTGCCTCCTGGGGTGCAGAGTCTACATGGGCACTTCAGAAACTGGAAACCAGCCTTCCACACCTGCAAATGCTGTCAGCGCTGGGATGGTAGTTTTGCACAGGAATGCTTTCAGGCTCTGGTAGAAAGCCATCATCATTTAGATTTTTCTCTTAAGAGTGGTGTGGGGCTTTTGTCCCCCTAGAAAATATCTGTCCTTTTTAATTTTTTTTTCCATGGTAAAGAAATTTTCAGTTTGAGAAGAAGATCTGTTGTCTTATGAGGTCTACCTGTGATCCACAATTCTCAGGTACAGCTACTCTTTCCTGATTTCCTTTAAAAATCTAGTAATGAATTTTGAAAGAGCTAGGTTAAGAAATGTACCTCAGAAACACTTTGTTTACCTGTGTTACACTGTGGAGATGAGCCTGGCCCTACCTAGGACTCTGAGGGACTCTAAGGTTTCCCAGATAGTCTGAGTTTCTCACCTATCTTGTTCTGTTCTTTTTGTCCTCTAAAAACTTTGTGGCCAAGTTCAAGGCTGACGCAAGGTGAAGTCTGCAGGGCTACTCATGTGTAAAGTTTCACCTGGGTGAGTGTTTGCAGGACCCAGACCTGAGGCATCGTCGTGATGGATTCTGCCCGCTGAGCCTGGATGGCATTGAGCAGAAAATAGGAAGAGGGCTGAAAGATTGTTCCTGTGCTCTGGGAACAATTGAGACAGAAAATTGCTTCCAGGATTTCTTCACTTTTCTGCGGAGGGTAATCAGCCTGTGTAATTCTCTGCCACAGGAAATACTGCCCGAATCTGTTACCCAAAGACAGCAAGCAAAGTTTAGATAGCAGCCTGAATACCAAAGGTACTGCACAGCAAGGACTGTCCCTTACTTGGGGTTTTTTTTGGTGTAGTGGCTGCTATATATGTTATAGGATGTCAAAGTGATGCAACTAATATGACAGATAATTGAGTATTGGCTTAGATACTCCGTGTGTTCCTGGTACACAGTTGGACTGATTTCCAGACTTCGGTGCCCTAAACAAGGAGAAAAGTTTGTATGCTGAGATTGTAAATGGAGTTTTGCTTAGCGTGGTGCTCAGGTTATAAGCCTGAGATTATGGGGGAGGTTAGAGCAATTCCAGTGAGATGATGGGTGTCCAGTAACTTCAGTCCTGTTCTTGGCTCATTTTTTCATCTTTGCTCCATAAATGTAAGCAAATCACTATTTCTGCACCTTGTTCACCTATTTGTTCATCTGGAGGATGGGGCAGAAGTTGGGGTACTTGCAGGGGTTTGTGTTAAGTTTCAAATAAAGCCTTTCAGCCACATGTTTTATTGCAACTTTTAGGGGAAATGATTTAAATTTTTTACTTGAGTGAGAATAGTTGTGGCCAAATCACTGCGTGAGCATTATACCTGCTGGGCACCGATATTTGATTCCTAAATTTCCATTAGCAGGTCATACTGGGCCAAAGGATCTTGAGCCGCTAGAAGAGAAAAGAATAAAACAGAATGAAGTTGATGTTTGGTTATGGGCTCTGGATGTCATTGTTCCTGGCTGTTCATCTGGCTAATGTTTGCTTTTGTGTAGTATTTGTCTGTGTCTGTGCTTCTGTGCACATGGGGAAAAGGAGGACAAATATCACTGGGGTGGATTAGCATTAAAAAATAGTTAACTGATCAAAGCCATAAAGCTTGTCCAAGTGAATTCTTCAGAGAAATAGCTTTGAATTTCCCAAGCAGCCGCAGGCCATAAAAGCGAAGCGCTATCATTCAGAGATGCAAAAAATCCCCTTCTGTTGGAGTGTTGGACCTATTTGTTCCTTTTTAGGAGGACATTCAAAATGTTTTCTTAATTTTCTTCTGAACAGCTCACTGCTATCCATCACAAGCCTTCGCCAGCTGAGATAGCTCCGCTCCCCCTCAGTTTTAACCCTGCACTGAAATCTGTATATCTGTACTTTGCATTTTGGATGCCTTTCAGCTCTGTGCACTTTGCAGTGGGATAGCCCTTAGAGGACACTTTTTGTCTCTGAACTCAAAGTGTTGTAAAGAAGGGGCTAAATGTTGTGCCCAGTGTCTGGATGGAGGTTACAGGGAAGGGAGGATGCCGATGGAGAGGGATGCCTAGAAAGATTTCCTACATGGCCCGCAGGGATGGCAGGGGAGCCCTATTCCCCGATGCCATGTTCTGTCTTGTCATCATTGGTCCTGCCCCAGCAGGAACACCAGCCCCACCAGGTTTGCAGAGCAGGTGGGGCAAAGTGGGAGGGAATTTCATTTTATTTACATGGAGGAAAGAAAGCACATTGTTTGACTGTTCAGAGAAAGTTATTGAAGGCTCATACTGAAGGTTAGGCAACCATGCTCTGGAATTGGGCACATAAATTTGCTTTATGCTTACGAATGTCTCTCTTTCACAGTGTTTTGCTTTGTCGCTTCTTCCTAAGGTGTACAAGAGTGAAGTGCTGTTGTATGGTCCATACACAGAATATTTGGATAGCACCATCATTAATAGGAATGAAGATTACACTGAGGTGGCTTAGAACTTGCCACGAAAAAAAGAAAAAAGAAAGAAAAAACTCACAGAAGACATGAGGTGCTTTGTAGCTGGAAGTGCCTGTCGCCCTGCAAGGAACTCAGCTGTCCTTTTCAGTTCTAGTTTTCTCTTATTGAAAATATTTTACTGCCTAATACCTACTAGCTTTTTAATACTGCATAATTGTATGCCCACCCCCCCAAAAGCAAGCCACACATATTTTTCTGCTCTTGTAAATGTTCAGCTTTAGGGCCCCCAGGGAGGGGTGTTAATGGCCATGTCCTGGGTGCCTTTCAAGCAGAGAATTCCACTTTTGCTTCCCTTCTGAAACTTGGAGTCTCATTCTCCAAATAACCCGAGTTTTAATGTAACCACATTTAAAGTGTGTATGTGCATGTGTTTATATAATTTTTTTTTTTCTGGTGAGCTAATGAAAGTTCTAAGTAGATTCTCCTAGAAAATGAGATCATCTTTGTAACAGGTGGGCGATGCATGGAGGGCAAAGTTGTGACTGAGAGACGGGGCTGCAGCTTTTGGAATGGGATTAGATCCTCTCACAGGTGTGAGCATGACATTTGTGTGTGCCCTGTATACACATCCTGTGCTTGGTTTCTGTGCTAAAGCAGAGGTCATTTACCCACATAGCAGAGCCATTTGCTAGGGTGAAGTCATGAGTGTTCAGTTATTAAAGCAATATAGAGGTGCATCCATATACAGGATAGCGCAAAGTTAAGTGTGAAGCTCATCCTTTTCCTCCCAGATTGTACTTTGGCCTCTTGTATAGGCCATATCCTACCCTCGGATGGGAGCAGTGCTTAGCTGTTGATAATATGGGCAGAAATTGAATCTGAAGCCTAGGGCCTTTCTGCACAGGGAGAGTATTGCAAAACAAAGCCAGGGTGTGAATTTAAAGTGCAATAGCTGTTCTGAGCGTACTTCTCATGTGGGCAGTCTTATTCTGCTCTGAGAGGGCCTTTGTGCAGTTGTGCTTCATCCATTGCCAAAGGCTCTCTCAGTGCAGAAAAAAGAATGCCCACACAGGGAGCGAATAGCTTTTCCAGGCTATTTCACCATGCTGAGGAGTCCCAGGAGATGCACATGGTTTCATGTCCCTGTGAATGTTGCAGGAGCTTACCCTTCAGCTCTCTCTTCCACCAGAGCTTTCACGTGGGGAGACACTGTTTGCGATGGGCGGTTGGTGGAGTTGTGTCTTCTGGACTCTGCTAGGTGCAGCATGCATCACTCATTTGCCTGAAGTTATGGGGCTGGCCTCAGGGATCCCTGAGATCTTGGGCTTCTCTAGACATTGCTGGTGTTGCAATTTGGCATTCTCCATCAGTACCATCACCTCTCGCAGCGTGTCCTAGCAGCTGAAGAGAGCTCCTGTGAGATCATGTCTGTGTTCATGTGTTGTTCCTTTTCATATGAAATCGTCAAGCAAACCTGTGCATGGGTATGATAGTTATCTGAATATTGTAGAACAGAAAAAAAAAAAGCCCATCTGTTCTACAAAGAGGCAGTGTAAAGAGCAGGCTCTGTGACTAAATAAATTCACATCTGTTTAGCAGAACCATCAAATGGAGAGCAGAGGGGCCTAATGTGAATCACATGTTGAAACCACAAGTATGAGTGAGATGAGCTGCAAAAGAGAGAGCCTGGAAGTGTTGATCCATGTGAGCAACTGTTGGTTTCTCTCCTTATTCTTTCCCTCTACCAGTTTCCTGAGCAAATGATGTAGAATCAAAAAAACAGGGATGTGCACATGTGTATCCATACATATGTGCATTTGTTCGTATTCCTTGCATGATTAAACAACCTTTCTATATCATCTTGAGCCATTAAATCATAACTTCAGTTGGAAGGGCAATGGATTGCAGAGGGGGCTGCAGAGGAGGGAGGGCAGGGCTGGCATGAAGAGAGGAGGTGAAGCTGTTCCCTGGTGGTGTTCCTTCACAAAAAATGGCTCTCAGCTTGCTTTACAAAGGGA
Source organism: Ciconia boyciana (assembly GCF_034638445.1). NCBI lineage: Eukaryota > Metazoa > Chordata > Aves > Ciconiiformes > Ciconiidae > Ciconia > Ciconia boyciana. The sequence continues at coordinate 54,968,870 of NC_132940.1, read as the reverse complement.
CTTGCCTTGGAGGTGATTCCTTAGGATGGCATCTCCAGCAGTGTCATCTCAAGGAACCTGATGGGAGCAACGTAGAATCTTCAAAGGGTAGGTTACGCCTTCCTGTGCTCAAGCTAGTTTCAAAATAGGTATCTGCCTACCAGTCCTAACAGACTGCATCTTTCCATGGATCAATTTAATTTGTTGCTTAGGTTTTCCCCTTAGTGTTTTAAGTCCTGCAGAAACAAAGGGCAGCTCAAGTTTCTGTATTGGTTGCATTTGCAGTTTATTTTTTTTCTGTGCCAAGAACATATCAATACAATTTCAAAACAGTATTTTTATGACTTGAGGCAGCAGTTTCTAACTTAAAAACAAGAAAGCTTTGGGGATGTACATGCAACTCAGGTGCCTCAGTTATGGTATTTGGCTGGTCTCCATAGCCCCTTAGAGAGTCCATGCAAAGGAGCAAGCATCTTCTCTCCCACAGGGTCTCATGAAAAGAAACACGCAATAATTTCAGTCTCAAAGGTGGTTTCTTGTTGCTGTCTTGCCTTTTGTCCTAGATATTTTGCAGTAAACGAGGCCAAACTTGCGGGAACAAAGAGTCATGGTAGATAGGATGTTAGACCTGATTTGCACAGATTCTGATCTCCTGCAGTTCAGTCTGCTTTCTTCAGCTGACAGAGAGCTGTGCTCTTATAGCTCACCTGGGATGTGAGCTCTGCAGGAGTGCGCTGGAGGTAATGAAGCACTTAAGGGGCTGGCAGGGTTGAAGGTCCCCATGGAATGATTAAGGTGTTGGCAACTGTGTTACTTTGAAAGAGAAATATGTGCCTTACACAGCAAAGGCATGCTGAAATGCCTTGCAGACGCTTAGTTGTGTGTGGGAATATGCTTTGCCTTAGACCTGTGGGATAGCGGTAGCAACTGTTGGACGGCATTTGATTAAGTGAGCTGTGTGTGCACTTACCGGCTGCATGGCCCAGCTGCCCTAGAGTAGTTCAAAAGCAGAACACAAGTGGTTGCCAGCAGTGGCTAAAGCGCAGCAGTGTATTGCTGTCTCCAGATACATTAAAAGTTTGGTTCTTCCTTCCCTCCAAAAATTCCCTCTGCTCATGATTCATTTCCTCCCTGCCCCCCCGCTTCTTCTTAGAAGGTGCAGTGAAGATAGATGAGCACTGTAATGTTTTCCTGGACACTGCCGGATTTGAGCCGTTTCACATCTAGGGAACTGATGTGGCCAGTCTAGTATGGAAACTCTTTTGTCACAACAAAACTTCATACTGATTTCTGGGAAGGGGAACAAACAATTAATTTGGGTGGTCAAAAACAGAAGACACCAATGTGATAGTGGTGGAGCAATTTGAGTTAGCTTTCTAATATGATGAGCTTGTTTAGCAAAATTGCAAGGCCAGTGTGGATGCCTGGCTGAGTTAACTTCATTGCTGGCACTGTGGTTTGCACCAGCTGAGGAATTACCTCCCAGAGCTTTGAGTATCACTGTTCTTCAATGAACGGACACTGAGCTAAAAGGGAAGAGCAACAGTTTCCTAGGCTGGTGCTCGGTGGTTTTATGAGTTTCAAAGAAGAATTGAAAATCAAATCTCAAGCACTTGTCTTCAGTCACAAGTTTCTATTCAGAGCAGAACTAATGCCCTACGGTTACTAAAACAGGGCTTTATCTTGATGTGCTCCAGAGTGTCATGGCATGCTTGCCTTTGGTCTTAATATTCCTCTTCACCCATTTCCCCATCCTTCCGGAACACCCCTCTTTGAACAGCCATCTTCTCAACGAGCTCTATGTTGTGTTAATTGCAAATGCCATAGGGGTAGCTAACATCACATTATGACTTACTCTCCTATCCATGTGCCCATGGACATTCTAGAGCTCCTTTAGCTTCGGCACCATCTCAAAATATGCCTTTTATTCTTCTCTATTCCTTGACAAAGGGACCTGGAGTCGGCAGTGGACACCAGGTCAAATATGAGTCCAATATGTGCTATCATTGCCAATAAAGCAAACTGCATATGGGGTTGCTTCAGGAGAAGCCCAGACAGTAAACTGAGAAGAGTTATTATTCACCTTTATAGAATCATAGAATCATTAAGGTTGGAAACGACCTCTAGGATCATCTAGTCCAACCATCAACCCAACACCTCCATGCCTACTTTTTTTACTACAGGATTTACTGCCTGCTGGCAAGGCTGTTAACCAATCTTGAGTCTTCCAGTGGAAGTGGGATGTTGAAGAGCTGGAGAGGGTCCAGAGGAGGGGTACTGGGGTAATCAAGGACCTAAAGCACATGGCCTACAAGAATAGGCTGAGGGAGGTTTGCCTCCTCTTTCTGGTGAAGATGTCAGAGCCAAATGTTTCTGCCCAGATGGCAAAATAAAATGCCATGGACATGCATAGTAGATTTGGGGGACTCAGCTGTAGAGTTGGAAAAACATTTTCATTGGGAAAATAGTGCAACACTTGAAAAAGTCACGAGATAGCAGGGGATTCTCCATTTTGGAGGTTTTCAAGGACAAAGCCACAGCAAGCCTTATCTAGTGTTGGTGATAGTCCGGTCTCCTGCTAAAAGCAGGACTTGGTAACATGCAGAAATCCTCTTTCTTTCCTGACAGTACTGCAGGCTTTCAGCTTCTTAAAGAAGGAAGCACCTAAATCTTTATGTTTGCTTTGTGTTGCAAAAGGGAGACAAATACATTGTGGTGCTCATGTCTTGATGATGTCAAATCACCTGTTGTTGTGAAGCTCAGAGAAATGTAGTCATTTTTCTGACCTCTTATACAAAGGGGTCTGTGCTTCCTTTCCTACAGTTTTCATGTGCTCAAATATCTTGCTTCCATTAGCAATCTCTATACAGCATCAGTTCCCAGCCATCTGGCAGCAATCACTCTTATGTGTGTTAGGATATAGGATTTTCCATAGGAAAAAGACTATTTCCCTTGATTATTTGCAAGGTGCCATGGGCTGAGCTGCCAAAAATGAGACTTCCAGGATGGCTTGGGATCAGGTGGGAGGAGAAGAATCAGGGAGTAAAGATTTTCATCCTGGACACAGTTCCTGCCCATTAATTGATTTAATTGCTTGCTTTTTAGTCATTGCAGTTTCAAAGTCTGGTTCATACTGCCAGCTCCTTGAGGTGTCACAAGAAGGTTGTAGTGGTGTTGGCCCTGCACTCGCCTCCTTCTTGAGTGGAGCCCATGCTGTGCCCATGTCTTGGGCTGCAGCTCCTTTTCCGTTCACAGAAGTCTTCTTGATGGCTTGGGGTTCAGATTGCCAGTTGCAGATCTGTTTTCTTCCAGGGTCAGCGCCAGCTGACTCTTCCTGCAACCACAGCTGTTTTAGAAGAGAAGTGGAGTGCAGGGAACCTATCATAAATAAAAAAACCCACCTTCACCCACGCTAGGCTTGCTGGATAGGACCTCAAGCTCTGTACTGCTTCCGTGTTCACTCTGTATCAGTTTCCCACTCTCTACTGAGCTCAGATCCCTGCTGTTTCTCCCCAGGCTGAAACATATACACACAGCACCCTGCAAAGCTAATACAATTATCTACATGTCAGTATGCTGCCACGGTCCCATTTGGTCCCACTGGGGTCTTTGTTGATATCTCCCTGCTGAGCTGAATGTTAGTTCTGCACGGTTCCTTCTTGTTTACAGCCAGCATCAGCATCCCAACAGCCTGGGCTCACTCTAACAGTTTTAACCTTGCCATCTCTTGTTGTCCTGATTTCTTTTCTCTTATGTGGGACCATCTTGATAGGCTTGATTCCAGTATGTCTCCACAGTTTGAGAGGTCCAGTCCCTTAACCATTTTATTTGATGGATAAGCTCTATGTTGCTTGGCAGTACCGTGCTGAAGTAGGAAGCCAAGTACTGAGCTGTGCTATAGACAAGACAATGAATACGGGCACAGAAGGAATAAAGGCAACTTTTTTTGGTAGAGGGATCTTGAAAATAAATTGTGTGCAGTAAAACAGTATTTGTGTAAGGGAGCTCATGGTCTGAGACTCCCAGAATAACCTTTCTGCATCCTGGCTGTTCTTTTGCTGTCCCTATTAATATACTTTCTCTCTCATTTTATACACAAAATTCTGAAACATCAATCTCAAACTTTTCTTTGTGGTCCAGCAACACCCTCACAAACTCGTAGGTCAAGTTATCAGAAGAGAAGCTTTAAGAATTGGAAGAAATTTGTCTGGCTCAGAGCTACCTCCTGGCTCAGCTCTTCAGGCTCAACCACAAACTTTGCTGTGTTTGAGTAAGCATTTTGGGCGGGCCACCAGGTCTACCTCCTCCATTGCAATTGCCCTGGGGTTTGTTGTGACCACAAGTGGCTGAGGCCTCGGATTAACGTTTTATCCAATATTATTATGTTTGGAGTTGCTGAGGATTTGTCTCATACCACAGAAGTCAAGAATCGGTCTGCTCTCTGGTGAAATTGTAATGCGGTCATTAGAGTTATATTAGATTAGATAGATCTGTCTATCTCCAGGGAGCCAGTACTATCTCTTTGTTTCAATGCACATGGTCCAGTCAAGTTCAATTTATTGGGATTTTAAAGCCTAGTTTGTCATCCAACACCAGGATGTGACATGGCTGTAAAAAGAAGATCTCGTTCATCAGCTTTTATGTGTGTGTTTTGCAGCAGCAGTCAAATTCAAATAGCCTGCATCTAATCCCAAAACTAGTAATGCAATTATATTGGGAAAGAACAGGAGTTTTATGTTTAGTTTGCCCTTCTACCTTTTCCACTATTGAAGCTGATACGAGAGAAATGAGCTAAGAAAGAAACTTAAGGAAGGGTAACTTTTTGGTTAAATTGTCCATTTGGTTAAATTGTCCATCAGATACAAAAAATATTTGGTTAAATTGTTCATCAGATACCAAATTTTTCCAGAAGCAGGATTTTGGTGTAAGAATGAATGTGATATTGGGTTGGTATCTGATGAACTATATTCATGGTGACATTGACCTGCTCAGGTATCTTTGTAGCATGTAGAATGTTCTTTACTATCATGTTTTTACTATCTCCACTATGGACTTGCTGTCTTCTTGTTAGGTCTGAGTAATACTGTAGAAGTTGTAGTGACTTAGTACATAAAAGTCACATCCCAAACTGGTGTGGGTCTGCTGGCAAAAAATGAAGTGTGGATGCAGCCGTGCTAGGAAAAAAAAGTTATTTTCCAAGAATTGGTTATTTAGTTAAAAGAATGGGCACCTGCTGTGTTCATTTGCGAACCATTGCAACTAGAGAATAAGGAATACAGTGTTGCATTGCCAGTAGGTGATATTGCTGGCGTATCTTAAGTAGGATACAGCTGTATTGCTGCAAACCCTTTTGAGTGCAGATAAAGTTATAGCTGGAAGTCTGGGGTTTTAGAGTCATACAATAATTGATTTTGGAAGGGATCTCTGGAGGTCATTTGGGCCAACCCCTTGCTCAAAGCAGGGCGAACTTTGAATTTAAATCAGGTCTTCGGGACGATCCTGTGGAAATTTGATTGAAACTGTTAAAGCCAGAGTGAGATGATACTAGATTATATGCTTCGAGGAATAATTCAGCACAGGCAGTGCTCTAACTAGGTTTCTTTCTCCTTTAATTCCTGTGATTACGTTAGTGATGTCCCGCAGCAGGAAACTGGTGAATGTTTTCAGCCCTGTTTAACTGAAGAAGTGACTTTGCTTATTTATTTATTTATTTAGAGGGGATTGAGCTGAAGATACAAAACCCTGCCTTATCCAGGCAATTGGAAGAAACTCTGGGTCTGGGGGGAGAGGAAGATTTAAACTTGCTCCAGCTGACACATGCTGTGAGAGACTAAAGCAAAGCATCAAGAAATGTCCAGAAACAGTGTAAAATGGGTGCAAGCAAAGAAACCTGATTTCAGGGAGAGATGTGCCACAAGGAGTTGGAGTCCATGTGCATCAAGTTTGCGTATGGTCAAGAAGACAGTCACGGGCGTGTGACAGCATGTTCCGTTCTTCTTCATCCTGTCTCCAAGTCGCTTGGTGGCTCAGCTGATTCCTGTTAGCTCTCCACTGCTAACCGGCAATCAGGGTCACGTCAGCTCCACACACAGGATTCCCAGTGCTCAGAGTTGTTCTTGTGGCTTTGCAGTTCTCCTGGTTGCTGACATGATGTTTGAGGAGCACGAAGGGCCAGAGTGAATTTACTGCTGGGAAGGTCTGAGGGAGGACCTTCTTTGGACTGGTTAATATTACAGGACTTAAATTTGGCGAGATGTTATGCAGATTGGCAATGATTAAGGGAGTTCAAAAGGAATCACAGTTTCTCCAAATCACATAATTTCCCATATGATGTAAAATTGATGAGGATAAGTAGTACCATATGGAAAAGACATCCCAAGGGAGCTTGGGCTGAGTTTGTAAGTACCTATGGGACTTCCTATGTTTGGTTAAAGACCTCTAATGAGACCAGAATTTTGACATTATATCCTCTTTTGGAGGCCCCAACAAGCAGGAAAGCTTCATGGCTAGAGATCATTGGCCATAGAGAAATTCATTTAACATTCAAAGGGGAACAGTGCCAAGAGAAACAAGCAGCTTTGGGAGTTTGTAAAGAGCAAATCTCTCTGGTCAGCCTCAATTACTGCTTTTGGCTAATTAGTAGAGTGGAGGTGATGAGGACAAAGCAAAGAACTGTGTTTTAGAAGGGCATTTGGGTTTGTGTTTTTGGGAAATTTCAGGCAAAAAAAATGAAGACAAATAAGCTTGGAGTAGAAACATCCAGTCTTGTGGGTTGCACCTCTGACTGAAAGGGGCAATGTGTGGCATGATTTTGCATCATGAAGGGTGTCCCCTTGGTTCAGTGCTAGAGCTGATCTTTAAAACTGGGAAGGTGAAGTAAAGTCAAGAATTTTCTCTTTCGGTTCTTTTACATGGATGGAAGAGAAGGGAGAGTGGGCAGAATGCGGTCTGCCTTTCTGCGCATGGCTCTTGTAAGCCCTTGGAAACAAACTTGGGTTATCCAGGGAAGTGAATGTCTTGATTGTGTTCCTGAATGGTATCAGAGAGAAGCCGCAATAGGGCTTCCAGTTGCATCAGCAGCCAAGGTCCTGGCTCCTTGTATCTGGTCAATCCCTTGGCCTTAGGAGTGATGGTTAACTGTGCATGGGTGATACTAAGACAGAACATTATGGACCTACATCAAGACAGAGGATTTAGGAAGGAGTGGGGTGGAAAACAGAGTAGACTGTCTGGAAGCACAGACCGTTGTTGCTTGTTTTTTGTTGAACACTGTTGCTACCCACTACGAGGCATTTAGCTTAATTAGCTCAGGGACAAATTCTTCTGTCTTGGCAAAGTCCATCAACAGCCAAGGAGTATTTGGTCCATATTACAAATATGAAAGTGAAATGAAGATTTATTTGGGTACAGTCTAATCACAGAGAAGCCAGCCTGTCTCAGAAATGAATGTACTAACAATTTCAAGAGTAGACAAATTGGTACTCTACCCTTCTGTTGCTTATCTGATGTGAGGCTAAATTGACTTGGAACCCTCTTTGTTTTACCTTTGCTTCTCAAAGGTGAATGGCATCCTGTAATTAAAAGCAAAAAAAAGCACTTATGTCTACACATCAAAAAAAAAAAAAAGGGAAAAAAAAAGGAACAAAAAACCTTGTCAGGCTTTTATTACTACCTGGTATTATCTTCTATTGATATTCCTGGTCTGACATTTTTAGATAATGTGGTCTCATCTTGGGATTCGTGGATTCCAGTTCCTCTGCTGCGGTGTATTCTTTCATGGTTAGAATTTTCTGAACTTAGGGCATTAAGATCGTCCTAATGATAGAACCAGAGCACACTGTTTTCCTTATTTATGCGGCATAATTTCACTCTTTGCTCTTAATGTTATTTATCATGGTTAGTCTGGTCTTATCCTCTGCCTCCAAAAGTAGGTGATGACTAATGCTTCCAAGGAAGGAAGGATAACAGAACCACGGGCAGCCACAGCTGATTTCAGTCTGGTTTTTGTCTTTGATATTATTCATCACTTTACCCCTTCCATTTTAAGTTACCATTCTTGAAAAAAATGGTCTTATGCTAGCATCCACCATTTCATAAAAGGTTGCTGAAAAATTGAAGAGAGTTCAGAGTAAATATACATGAATGAATCAAGGGAAGTCTGCTCTTTACAGTGAGTTTAACTGATACTTAATTTAAATGTTCTGATTTGATTTAACCAATGACCTGGCTGTGTTCTGAAAGGATCTGTGTAAGGAAGAAAGGCAGATCTGTAATGCAGATGACAGGAGCGTAACAAAATCCAATGCTTGGAAGCAGAGCTAGATAAATTTAAAGCCAGACATAAAGGAGAAGCTGTAATTATGGTGCTTAATTGCTTGCCCAAACAATTTACCTAATGCCACTGCAGATTCTCCAATACTTGCATTTTTTTCAGTTGAAGCTACATTGTACTTTCTAACAAATATTCTTTAGCTCAACAAAAGCATCATGGAGACATAGTTGGGTAGAGTTCAGTGCCCTGCACAGTGCAGAAGGGTTAGACAAGGAGGTCAACAGGACTTTCAAAGTGGTGACATAAGGAAGATTTAGGAGACTTTTGTCTGGAGTGGGGCAGTGAATTTGGGAAAGGGGTATTGCCAGA